>NC_134838.1:26695054-27018776 GCF_965363235.1 Mytilus galloprovincialis
TCTATTTATTTGTTAACAAGTCTATGTTTGTTTGGTATGTTTTGCTATGTTGTCAGAGATCAATTGTACACATGATCATCATCAGTTTTGTTGGCCTTTTCATCATTGTTAATCTTGACATTTGGAGATTTTTTTTAATGTAATGCGTTTCTCGAGGATGTCAATGTAACATGTATATCCGGTCTGCTTATATGTGCCAATATTCAGGACAGAGATATTGAATTGCAGAGATTGGTACGATCTATCCCTAGTTGTGTCATTTAAAATGTTTCGGCGTATCTTAAAATTGTCACATGTGTTGTGATTCTGTAAACTATGGTCTATGATGTTAGAAGGGTTATCAGACATATAAGCACATACCAAATCGGAGCACATAAATGCCACTGAAAGTGAAAATATAAAGTTGATGTTCATAGTCTTCTCTTATTTTAAGGATTATCTTCAACAACTTATTTGGGGGGGGGGGGAGTTATTAGAAGACCAATCTATATTTCCGAATGTCTTAAAATTACCACTACGACGACAAAATTATGCCACAGTTTATGATTCCTAGATAATTAATCCACAAGAAATTAATGGCATCATTAGTTCGACTAGTTTAAGAAATTATTGGCCTTAGTTTGTTTTTTTACTAAACCCGAATACATCAGAACTGCGTATGTTGTATTATTTCTTTAACTTAATTTATTCATACTATAATCAAAGTAACCAATTATTAATATTGTTTTCAGTAAACCTTATCTGAGTTTTATTAACATGGTTATATGCACAGTACTTTTAAATACTTTTTATAAAAGCTGGTCTCAATACTCAAGTTACGATCATCTTTCAAAAGTTACGATCATCTTTCAAAATTAAAGTTACGACCATCTTGTGTTAGTTACGACCAGCATCCAAAACATTATAGTTTAAAGTAATGACCATCACACATGTAAGTTACGACCATCATGCTCGAAATTTTGAATGGCTATTTCACAAAAATTCATATGATTTTGTGACTGAAATTTTATTTCAGTATCAACTTGCTCACGATAAGACTGTATGAGACAAGCAGTTTGGTTCAAATGAACATTTACTACCCGAAAATCGGAAAAGAAAACCGACCTCCAGAGTTGTCTATCATTTTCGGACGGTCGTAACTTATCGTAACTTTAAGTTACGACCATCCGCTTACCACCAGTGTATCTGAATTGGAACACCTGTAAAATAATAAAGTCGTCAAAATGTATCATGCGCGAACGAACATTCAACACATGCATTTATATGTTAAAATATACTTACATTTCTTAAAGATCTGATTCATTGTACATGTACACTTCTCAGTAAATACAGTGCTAGGCTGTGAGTGAGAAAATAAAGAAAACATATGGATATAATTATACAAGACAATGTTTAAAAATTATAAATATCTTTAAATAAATAGAAAAAAAAATACAATGTCCTGTCGTATTCTATTGATACAGCATTTTATATCAAAATACAAATATTATATACCAATACAGCAAGTTCTTAATGATTATCAAAGTATCAGGATATTTATTTTCTGTCTCAATGCATAACATTAAACAAAACTTCATGACATCAACATTTGAATTTATCCAAAAACTTTTTTAATCTGTTTGTGAATGCAATAACCATCGAAAAACAAACAGACGGCCCCATTGCAAATACTTTTACAGTTAAATTTAATATCTTATTATATTGACTATATGTCTCAAGACATGGCCATTGTCAATGGTGTATCTATATCAACCATGTAGAAAAATGCATACATATAATAACCTATACTAAATGTCTTAAGACATTTTCCATGTCTCAACACATTTTGCCATGTCTCAACACATCTTTCCATGTCTCAAGACATCAGCAATATAATTAAAATTAAAAACAGCTGTTTGACAAATAGACAAACGGCGCCTCTTTTGGGGAGACATATCATATTCATAGATATTTTGTTTTGTTTACGTACTGCTTCAAAGGTATGACCTCTATGTTTCATATCATAGAGTCGTTAATTAACATTTTTTTACACCATCTACATTTTGTTTTTCGTTCAACGACAACCTTTAAATTAGCCATATGTGTATGTGCTATGGGTACCATGCTAGTTTTGTCATATCCTTTTATTGCATGAGCTGTAAATCTGTTTGTCAAACAAAACTTCACTACATCAACATTTGAATTCATTGAAAAAACATTTTAATCTGTTTATGAATGCTATTACCATCAAAAACAACTAGACGACCCCATATTGCAAATACATTTACAGTTTAATTTTTATCTTAGGGAATTGAATATATGCCTCAAGACTTGACCATTGTCAATGGTGTTTCTATAATCAATCACGCAGACAATTGCATTTTTATAATGAACTAAAATTAAATGTCTTAAGACATGTTTCTATGTCTCAAGACACTTTGCAAAGTCTCAAGACATCTTTCCATGTCCCAAGACATTTTCCATGTCTCAAGACATAAGCAATATTATTACAATTCAGCTGTAACGTAGGGTTACTAATTTGTCATACCCCCTAGGATGACATGGTAATAGATATTGATCATCACTGCTTTTCTTTCAACCGGCAGTAAAATCCTTGGCAAAGTGGAGCATCCGTTTGCCGTGCAGGATCTTCATTTTCGGAGCCATGTCCGGTCAGAACGGAGACATGAAAACCGAGTGCCACATTATTTGACATTATGAGTACTTGCACATATTCTATGACGGGTCCGTATTTTACTTGTTGCAAGGCAAAATATGTGTCCCTATCTAATATTCCCTCATTTTCCAGTCTGAGTGTATTTTATTTCTCATCCAGATCCACCTTAACCTGTAAAAGGGATTAAGTAAAGGGCATAGTATAACGTAAACATATTGATAACAACTCAACATCTCTTACAATGTACGACTGTTTGTACAGATTGAATAGAATAGATAACTGAGTTTATATTCAATATCAGGTATATCCTTATTTAAATCGGAACACCTGTAAAATAATAAAGTTGTCTACATTGCATCATATCGAAAACAAACGTCAAAAACACGCATTTATATAATATGTACTTACATTTCATAAAGATTAGATTCACCATGCATGTACAGTTCTCAGTAAATACAGTTCTTGGCTGTGAGTGATAAAATAAACAAAAAATATGTGAATATGAATATACGTGACATTATATAATCATTGTATAAATATGTCAACTTATAGAATTATAACGTTAATTTCCAGTCCTATTCTAAATTTACTGCATTTTATCTTTAAATACAACTATAATATACCAAAACAGCAAGTTCATCAACATCGACAAAATATCAAGATTTTTTTTTCTGTCTCAAGGTATGAAATATTTTGCAATATACCCTATTATGCCATAATGAAGTAGGAAAAACGTTTAGTATTCGCCAGAGATAGTTTGACGAGAAATTAGGAACTACAGTTTTACACTTTTGGGATATGGGATATTGCTAATCCCCCTTCATTTAATCGACAACAAACCCTTAAACGCGCATATAACATTGAAACTTTGAAAGAAATTAAAATATCTACTTACCACAATACCTGACTCGACAGCTGCTTCATTTTCCATATCTTTAACAGGTACGTGTATATATTAAAAGGTTATGCATATTGTTGTCAGTTCTAAGTGCGTTTTTCAATAAAAGTGAGTTTTAGACCTAAAAACAATGAAAAATCAACTTGTCAAATGTTTCTCTAGAGTTATTTTGAATACCTCTATTATAGACCTGTTTGTAAATAAAAAGTGCAATATAAAATACTCTTTAAAATGATATGATTTTCATAATTTGTGTACTTTTTTAAACGCACATCTTATTGCATTTGAATGTCTCCTATAGACATGCCAGTTTGTTTTACTTTATAAACTAGAAAGGTCTCATTTTTTTTCTGAATTTGAGAACCATTTTCTATCGATAAAGATTAGACAGTACTTCACATATGAACGTGCAACTCATGTTACGTAGTGGACATTTTGAACAGTGTCGTAGTGAACAAACTGTTTCGATCGTAGTGGACACAAAGCTTCTTAGCTGACATCAATCCTAGTCTATGTTGATAAAAACATACTGAAAATTACATGAAACTAATACTTATTATTTTTTTTTTTGCACGAATATAATGGAAAAAAAAGACAACATCTCCAATACTTGTTTCGTAGGTAACCGTTTTGTAGTGAACATATTTACATGTTTTATTTTGACCCCACACTCCCTATATTGCAATAGTAACAAACATGATTCTCTTCATCAAAGCACGTACTTAGCTGTACACTGATATTTTTTTCATAATTTTAAACTTTTAACTTACGATATGTTATCCACTAAAAAAAGAGATTCTAATTAAAGGTTCGAATTCGGGCGTATTTTCGACAGTAAAGTCTGTAGTCTATGCATGATACCACTAGACCACGAGTGCTGATTTAAATATGTGTTTAAATATCACTCTTATAGCGTGTATCTGCCAATGCATGTCAATACACTGTATTTCTGTCTTTTTGTTATCTAATAAAATAGATGAACACTATAACATTAAGGAATTGTAAATATTACTTATTAGTACAATTCCTTGATAACATAAACATCCATGTACACATTACACGTATCACTTTTCACGTACATGGCCTTTCCCTTTTCATTATAGCAAATGCTTACTTTTGGTTTCAGCATTATAATGATATCATACTGTGATCACTTAGTTTTTCTTTGTTCGATTATGAATTGTCCAAATATACATCAACATTTAACTGACTCTTATGTGAATAAAGTGTGATAAGCTACGACTGTGAAACTACTTCTTTGACGGTAAAACTAGAAACAAAATCGTCAACATTATAGTAAAAATAAAACATAGATTAAAAGCAATATCTTGGTAGAGAAAAACTTTACCAAAAAAATTCATTCCGGGTACTAGGCTTGAACTTGGCACTGTTAATATCACAGTTATTTCTTTCGTCACCAACGACTAGACAATCACGGCTATGAACAGCTCATATGATACATTGCACAATTGACATAATTAGATATTGTACATTTGTAGCAAAAGCAATTATGCTTGGGTTTCAGAATGCGTACCACACATAATACTAGTTCATTAACTGATTGACGATGGAGGCTAAATGTAATAACGTTAAAATAATCAAAATATAATGAAATAAATCATCTGACACAGAATTTATATATAATTTTTCAATTAAGACCAATGGGAATCTATTTTAACATCAACTGGTGTCTGGTGAAGTGGTATTATTTTGAAATTTACTCTTCATTTAGATGTAAAATGTTTGGAGTTATTTTATATGTATGTTGTAAATACAATTGTATAGGAGATATAAACAACATTGTATCGCTCCTTAGGTTGCTAAATACTATATATGTAAATATTAAAGGTTTCTAAATGTTGATAATTAATTTTTTACAACTTTCCAAAAAAGATTTTGAAAAATCCATATTATAATTATATGTCTTTTTGAATGAATTATAAATACTAACATCTAATCAATTTGAATTATTTATTATGATTAAACATTAAATGACACAATTATTTACAAATATAAAATCTGGTAATAAAAAGGGAGATAACAACACATTTAAGTTAAATTGAACTTATATTAAGTTAAATATACATGTGAACCGTTTGGATCTGATCATTTCCAGCTATTAGAGAATATAAAAGACAAAATACGAAATTATTTTCATGAAATGGCGTTGATTCATTGTCAAATCATGAAACAGATAGTCGTTTTGCTAGAAATGGGTTAAGCTAGAGAATTATGAGCAAATTAATAAAATCAATTGTATAGACATAATCGATAAGTTTTCTTGATAAACACATTTTTTCTTTGATTCACTTGCGTTATTTCACTGATGAATAGTTAAACGATAACTGTAAAAATATTTAGAAGGAAATAAGAAAGAAATGGAAAAAAAAACCACAATTATATGATAATTAATTGTATTGTTATTGTAACGAATAACTGTAGAAATATTTCTCAGAATCTCATTCGTTGGAATTGAAAAGATTCTGATTACTTCTGAAAATTATCACCAGCTTTAATTTCGTGTCGTTTTTCTTTTGGTAATTATTTGCCTTTTCCGGTAAAAATGTCTTTTCAGTTTATGTAAATATTTTGATACATTCCTTAACTATGTTATTTAATTGACATTCAAACAAATTCATAGAATTATTATAAATTTAGTTACCAACGACCAGACCAGTCATTGTCGTAAAAAAGTATTGATTAAACAGCTGGTCATTCAAATCCCTGATTTGTTTGTACTTTTACAATCAAGACGAATATTTAAAACACACAGTGTATCGTTTCATGCATTAATGGCTTCAATCTCAAAATAATAAGGAACAGTTTAGCGCAGTTTACGTAATCAGTGACCATGTGAAAAGAGATCACTATCGTATGAACACAAGTTAACATTATTTTATACGGAAAAAAAACATGGTATTTCTTAAAGTTATTTGTTAACATTTTATTGTTACAAAAATCAGGTGATGAAGTTTATAGTTTATAGTGTTATTTTGAGGTGAAAGCAACATTCTATGTTATCTAAAAGCGGTGTATCGCAAGAATTTGATACCACTAGTTATCAAAGGTACCAGGATTATAATCAATCAATTGGACGAAAACAATTATTATATATAACATTTAAGTGATTATATTTTGTTTTTATCTCAATTATTGTTCTTTCTAATATGTCAAAAGTGCAAAACAGTGGTAAGCATACATGTTCAAATACAGGGCTATACGTTTCAAAGTATATATTTAGAATGTATGTGTGATGGAAGAAATATTGTATTGTCCCAACATCGTTGTTAATACAATGGAATTGTATGTTACTGTCATACAAATGAAAGGTTTAGCTAGCTATAAAACTAGGTTAAATCCACCAGTTAAATGCCTGTACTAAGTCAGTAATATGACAGCTGTTGTTCATTCGTTTGATGATTTTACGCTTTTGATTATGCCATTTCGTGAGGGACTTTCCATTCAGAATTTTTATTTCAGTTTAGTATTTTTGTGATAATACATTTTACAATGCTCAAGTTCTATTAAATATTATGATTTTTTTAATTTGTGAGCCGATGATTTAAATATAAATGCATACAAATTTGTAGGATCCTTTACAATAGATAATTCAGCTGATCTGTAACAATGTCTTCTTCATGCCTTATATGTCATGTAATGTGTTACGACGCTAGATTACGAAAGGTAATAAAACGCCATCGAAAGTTTTATTATTATAGAGCCTAGGTGGTACATGTAAATTGGTCTAGAGCTAGTAGCATGAATTCGAATCACGGCAAGGGAAGAACAACAAACTTGCAAAAGCAAATTTACAGATCTAACATTGGTTGGCTGATGTTTAGACGAAATATAAATATATAATGTATGTAAATCGATGTATTATCACCACAGCTGGTGATCCGATGGATAAAATATGTTGTAGAGGCGTCACTGGTTTAGATGTACTTATAATATAAATATTTTTGTGACTGTATCTTACATTAATGTGTAGGATTCTTTTCAATAGATAATCCAGCTGATCGGTAACAATTTCACCTGCATGCCTTATATAGCATGTACTGTTTAAAGACGCCAGGTTAACACTGGCGAGGAATGGTAACACCCGGCCACCGGAAGCTCTTTTTTGTAGTTTAGACAAATTATGTAATTCGTCTAAACATCTTTCAGTTTTAATCTAGCGTTGTAATGTTCTGTTATGGTATATATTTTTATTTTATTATGTCATTTTAATGTGTAAATTACTAACAAATACTAATATCTGCATATTCGTTATTTACTAATGTAAACGAAGCCGAGATAAGGTACCGGTATTCAATGTATTCAACTAACATATTTCAATAAAATATGACAACCTTTAAAAAAAAAAAAAAAAAAAAAAAAAAAATAACCTTTTGTATATGAATAATTAAATGTAGATAGATCAAATTCTTTTAAATCATCCAAAAAAGTTCTATAGAACTCAACACTAAGTCCATCAATTACTGGTGATTTGTTCAGTTTCATCTTGAATAATGAATTAGTCTATTCTTCAATGGTTAAAGTACCTTCCATTATTTCACTTTCTTGTTTATTTAATTTATGATCAATATGTGTATCCTTAATATATTTATCTATGTTTTTTACATTTGGACTTGTACTATTATAAATATTTTGATAGATTTTTATTCTATTTGTTAAATTTTAGAAGACTCTGTGGGTATAACTCCTTTATCATCTTTTTAAGCAGTTATAGTCTTTCTAGTCTATCTAGCTTTTTCACCCCCCCCCCCAAAAAAAAAAAATTATTGAAAAATAGTATATTTCTCTCCTTCTTCTTCCGATTTTTTCCTTGACCTTATTGGAGTTTTTTACTTTTTATTTCATAAATTTTTCTTACTTTACATTCATTATAAATTAATTATTCTTGAAAATGTTTCATAACTTTATCTTTACAATTTCTGTTTATATTTTCATTTGATTTTTTAATCTTATTTTCCAGCATATGTATTTCACTTTTATTTTCATAAGCATTTCTTTTACAGTATGCAACAGTATGTTTTCGAACTTCAATTTTGAACAGACCCCATTGATGGCCTATGTTATCAATAGTTTTGTTTTGTTTTTATATTTCATGATAATACCTGTTATTATATACTTATACTCTATATTATCTAAGATACTATTATTCATTTAAAAATAACCTTTCCCTTGTGATTGTGATCTACCTTTTACCTTTAAAGATATAGCTTTTTGATCAGTATGCGAAATAAGTGCAGGTCCTATATCTGCTGAATATATATGTGACCTAATTTCTGAACAAACAAGAAAGTAGTGTATGTGTGAAGCTTCATTTATCTTATTTTTCCGTCTCCATGTAAGTTTTACATTGTTTCTACATGTTCTATGTATATCTCTCCAAATATCTATCAATGTATGTCTTTTAATAAACCCTTTTAAACTGTGACTGTTTTATTAGGTCTTTCCAACTTTCCGTGAAAAGACCTTTAGATTTTGTTCTGATTAGTAGGTCTTTCCACCTTTCCATGGAAAGACCTAAAGGTTTTGTTCTGATTATTATTACTTTTTTTTTCTTCCGCTTTATTTATTTTTTCCGTAGTATTGATGTTTCAAAAGATGTCACTTAGATATTTGGAATATGATATCGTATAGTTTATACGCTGTAAAAATTGACAAAGGCGTGACCAAATACTTTACGTTGTAAGAGTTATCTGCCCAAACACTGTTTTTCTTCTGGCCACTACTCCTTTGAAACCATAAAAGATTACGACAAATTTATTTTCCCAAATTGCTCGTTACATCTTCAGGATTAAGATTTTCATTTTAACCAAAGCTATCCGGAGACTCCATATGAGAGTTATTCCCCCTTATGTATTTGATATAAGTGAAATGCGTTTCTAATTGGTAAACTATAAGTGATAGAGACATAAGGTCTTTTAATTAGATATCCTTGGTGTAAAAAAATGAAAATTAGGTCAAGGTCATAGGTCAAGGTCATATTCTATTTTTTAATTTTGGCTTATTTTGGCTTATTTTCAAACACTGTATAACATATCGACAAATTATTTTTACTAAATTGTTAGATGTGATATGTCGTTACTTAAATATTTAGGTTGAACGGGTACGTAGACAATTAATGGGAATTTCCACCAATCCTTTATTTAGAATTACGTGTAAAGTAATATATAACTCATTAATCATACAAATTAAAGACCTATTGATTTTAGGTCCTTTGTTTGTGACCTTGATATTTAGGTCAAGGTCAAAGGCTAATTGGACGTTCTAGATTTTGACCTTTGCTTCAAATTCATATTTATACATCATAAAGCCATAGGAACTGACATTTAACACTGATTTATCATACTTTAACATGAAAATAGATCTTTACTAGTGTAAAGACCTTCAATTGTTCTCTGAACAATTGGATTTTAATTATTAGGTATTTCCACCTTTCCTTGGAAAGACCTATTGAATGTGTTCTGATTGTTATTAGGTCTTTCCACCTTTCCGTGGAAAGACCTATAGATTTTGTTCTGATTATTAGGTCTTTCCACTTTTCTGTGGAAAGACCTATTGTTTTTCTTCTGATTATTTTTTTTTCCTCCGCCTAATTTTGTTCTTGCGATAAATATTTGTTTCGCAATATGTCGCTTAGATATTTGGTATATGATATTTAACAGTTTATGCGCTTTTGAAATTTACCCTGCGTAACCGAATACTTTTCTTTGTAGGATTTATCTCCCCAAACACTGTTTTCCTTGTGATCACGACTCCTTCGCAACCGTAAGAGATTACGACAAATTTATTTTATAAAATTGCTCGTTATATCCTTCGCATGATTTGTCCAATTTCGACCGAAGCAATATGAACGCTCCATTTGAGAGTTATTGCCCCTTTTGTATTTGAAATTTTGAAATGTATTTTAAACTGGAACACCATAAGTGATAGAGACCTATGATCTTTTGATTTGAGGTCCTTGGTCCAAAAAAATGAAAATTAGGTCAAGGTCAAAGGTCAAGGTCATGTTCTAATTTTTGAATTAGGCTTATTTCCACTCATTTCCAGAAACCGTATAAGATATTGACAAATTATTTTGACTAAATTGTTAGTTGCGACATGTCGTAACTTAATAATTTTAGTTGAAAGGGTACGTAGACAATGAATGGGAGTTTTTGCCCCTATCATATCTAAAATTATGTGTAATGTGATATAACTTATTAACCATACGTGAATGCCCAAAAATGCCGCATGACCCTATGTTTTTATTGTTGCAAAAGATAGGGCTACATTTGTACTTTCATGAATGATATATGAAAGTTTTTAATTTCTAAAGGTAAATCAGGTATAAATTTATTTCCACACATAGATTAGCATTAAAGTCAATGGGAGATTTTTTACTGAATTTACCCCTAAAGTAGCAAGTAAATTCTAGGCATAGCAAATAAGTGACTCTGCCATAAGTTTTTTTTTTAAACAACATATTTTAGATGAGTGTTCTGCAAACTGAATGTTTTGATAAAAGCCAAATTCATTACAAACTTCAAATCGTTGCTAAAAGATTGAGAATATGGACTTATTGCTGATTGGTGTATGGTTGCTAAGGGAAGAATTGCAGTTGCTAGGGATAATTATATTTCAAACTTTGCATAATATAGTTGGATATGAAGTATCATGAGTATTTTGCTATTTCCTCTCTTTTTTGGAACTGTTTTTTTGTGACTCTGAAAATGATAATGGATTGAGCCAGTTCATGCGAAAAGGTAAAAAAAGTCCTTTTGATAAACCGTACAGGACACGTTATATTATTTAAGAAAAACGAGATTGATTCAAAATATTTACATTAATGTAAACATTCATAAAATATTCAATTTTATCCTGAATTCGTCAATTTAAAAAACGGAAAAAGATGTCGAAATTATCAGATTTGCTTGTATTTGAGCAAGTGTAAAATCATTCGTGTTCCCCGGAACAATGCTATACTTACCGGAAACTTAACCATCTACGACACTTTAGAGACAAAAGGTCAATAGTTTTAATCAGTTATATTCATGTTAAAAGAAAGGAAGACAACATTTAAACATGTTGGAAAATACAAAAATCATGTCATGTCATGTTGTGTTTTTTAAATGAAAATTTAAGTTAAACTTAGTTATTTAATATTTCATAGACCAACTGTCCTTCCACGAGATCTGAACTGTTGCTCTGTTTAAATGCGTTGATATCTGACTTGTATGCAATAGCCTGATCCCCACTGCTACCGAAGTTAACACCATTGAATGGCAAATTTATATATTTAAACTGTACATTGAAAATGATTGAAAAATATAAAATAATTTACCAAAATCCTTGTAAAACAAGGGGATGGGGGTCAGCACTTGAAGGTGCGTATAGCTTACAGCTTTAGGATATAAGGAAAAGTAAATGTGTTGTATAAATCACATGTCTGCTACCAATAATTATGAACACTTTTTAGAATTTCGTAATTTTTTCCGTTTTTTCTACCTTTTTACATGGAATTGCTCATATATAATTTGTCGAAATATCAGTCCAACAATGTTGTTCTTTCTTTGGGATTCGAACTTTTGCTACTGAGATATCGTGGCAGCAAATCGCCCGACGCGGTAGACCACTCGATCACCAAGACGACCTATAACTAGCCTAATTGGTCGAGTTGTCTAGTGATCTGTTTTTGGTTTATCAAAATTTTTATAACTAGAATGCTCTTTTATGCAATTCAGGGGTGTTTTTTTTTAAAGTAAGGATAACTTATATTTTTGACATGAAATGACTGCCAATTATCTGAACTTGAGACAATTGTTCATTGATGCTTGAAATTGCAGAATTAAACGAAGACAGGATTTAGGCTATGAATTAGTTGTTTTATTTTTCTGATCTTACACATGAACCTCAAAGTACATACAAAGACCACTATAACTATAATTTAAGTGGCTAATAAAATATGTGCAGCACTCTTTATTCCAAGTCTATAAAATTGTCAAACAAATAAAAACAAATCTGATTTTTTTATTTTTTTTATTAGAAGCCACGTTTACATTTCAAAATGCATGAAGCCGTCAACATTCTTAAGAAAAGCGATCTGGTTTTAAGTAAAATGAAATAAAAATATCATACAATTAAAATTCGAGATTAAAAAATATATTAGTCATGTTAGTAGCACCTTGTTATATTAACAGTTGAGTGAAAACAGATAAATAAATGCAAAATGTAAATTGAAAAATTCTTTGTCTATGTTAGTGTAAAATCCTGACTTTCACTTGTATCTATACTGAAATAGAATGACACGTGTTTAAAACAAACTAGTTACAGGAAAACTCACATATAACATAAAATTGAGAAAGGAAATGGGGAATGTGTCAAAGCAACAACAACCCGACCATAGGGTAGACAACAGCCGAAGGCCACGAGAACGTAGCGTCCTTCAGCTGGCCCCTTATAAATCATGTACACTAGTAGAGTGATAATGGACGTCATACTAAACTCCGAATTATACACAAGAAACTAAAATTAAAAATCATACAAGACTAACAAAGGCCAGAGGCTTCTGAATTGGAACAGATGCAAAATTGCGGCGGGGTTAAACATGTTTTTGAGATCTCAACCCTACCCCTATACCTCTAGCCAATGTAGAACGCATAACAAAACGCACATTAACATTAAGTTCAAGAGAAGTCCGAGTCCGATGTCAGAAGATGTCACAAAAGAAAATAAATAAAATGACAATAATACATAAATAACAACAGACTGCTAGCAGTTAACTGATATGCCAGCTCCAGACCTCGATTAAACTGATTGAAATATTATGTCTTTATCATATGAATATCAGGCACAATCCCTCCCGTTAGGGGTTTAGTATCATACTATCATATAATATATGAGAAGAACATAACCCGTGTCATGTTATGGTTGCTTTGAGTGTCAGATTTTGTTTTATCATTTAAATGAAAATCAATGATCGACCTGACCTGCATTTCAATGATGTATTCTAGTTATCTGATAATAAAAGAAATACACATACTTGGGTATGTGTGTTAATGATTACCGTTATTAATTGTAAAGCATAACTTATTGAACTGTACTACTATATTCCTTTAAATGACAAACTGAGATCATCTCTTTAACGTAAACCTGTCATTTCAATGATTTTTATAGCTGTTTATTGAGATCCGTGGATGAGTTCAAATACATTGAAGCTAGAAAGAGATCCCATTTTTTCAGAAGATTTCTAGTGTCGCCATAGCCATGAGACGCAAAAACATTCTTCAAACGCATAGGTGGTGTATACTTAAGACCGAACTGTTCATCATTTTGCAATTCAAGCTTCAATTTCATAGCCACTATTCCAAGAAAAACGTCATCTATATTAATGTAACGCACATATGGGAAGGCCGCTTTTAATAACTGAGCTATAGTCATCGACATGAGAATAGCGCCTCCGGCTGGATAAGTCGGAAAAAAATCATACGGATATTCCTCTCGAGATATGTACCATTTCGAGGATTTATTTCTGTACGGCTTCCCTCTTTTTATGATAAATCCGGCAAACAGTTTCGTGTTGAAAGGAGAATTTAATGTTTTTAAATACATCTTTATTTTCAAAATGTTTACGAAGAAGTCATCATCTACGAAAAACAGAAACTTAGTATTGACACAATGTTCTACTGCATACTGGTATGCCATAACTGTTTTGTTAATATTGTTATCGTAGCTGTCAACAAAATCGCCCTGTAAAACATCTTTGTATATTTTGTATTCTAGGTCAACCATGTCTTGAGCAATACTATTGTATCCTAGGAGATATACAATCTTAATATGAGGATTTGATATATTTCCCCACGTTTGTCTAATAGACAATCGATGACCAATGCTAAAAACATCTGATTTTACGAGCACTAATAACAAGTTTGGTCCTTTATGCAGATCACACACGTTTAATGGTTTGTAAATATATTCGATTTTGGATGGGTTTATCAGTTGTTTGGAAATTGATTCATTTGTGTCAATTTCGTAATGGAATTCTTGCAAGTTGTTATTCGGAGTTGAACAATACATGCAATTATCATGAACCAATGTTAACGTGGTCGACCATACAGTAAAGTATAATAAACATAACAAAGCAGATACTGTCATCAGCAAACGTCTATATATTCGTTTGACAAGTATTAACATTATTCTTTAATTCAAATCTGTCAGCTCTCACATCTATCCTGAAAAAGATGTAACATAATTGCATCAATCAGACGCAACGTTCATTTTGTTGTTAAACAACACCATTTTATGAAGTAATGATAAATTCTAAGCATATAGAATTCAATAAAATTTTCCAGTCATATTACAATATTTAACAATATACAGTCAGGAACGCCACGAACATTGATTTATGAAATGAGCACAAGGTTTGGCATTTACTGTTTTTGTTTATCAACATGTAACAAATATCACCACCAATCAAAATCGCTTGTAAGGATATATTGATTATTAAATCTTTTAACTTTCCACTTCTACTTTTTGATATCGAAATTGTTTTTGTTTCGTAGGACGTCGAAAAGACGTTTTGGTACGTAACATCGGACAGGGATAATCTTTCAGAGTGTGGCATGTGTCACCGTACACTAGTACTAAGAGAGTTATTTCATCTAAAATATCAAGACATTTGGTGATTATGACAAACGAGACTAGTTTAATCTTGAAATGATAGATTTTCCCCACTTTTGATGCAATATATCGACTACACCTACACCTACACATATGGAATATATCTGTCCCCACCTTTTCGGTATTCAAGAGCTTGTAGCTTTTTTAAACATCACCAGTGTGTAGGCAAATAGTTGATGGACCAGGGGTATGTCATAGAACGTTTCGTCTTTTAAAAAAAAAAGTGAATCTGGAGGTACCAAGAACTTGTTGGTAAATATTGCATATCAACTTCAAAAATAATACACGATGGTTTTGAAGACTATATTTTTGGTACTGACATCATTTATTATCTGAATAGCGAGTTAAAGAATTCTTTTTTTTGTCTTTATGAAAATTACTCTGACTGTTTAATCTATTGTTGGTGTTATTCATTTGACATGGCTCGGTACTTTTACGTCCAAACCCTTCAAATGTGCTGGACACCAAATAGACAATGCAAAAGATGCAGAAACATTCAAGTGTTCATACCTGTTACCGTCACGGGATAACACTAAAAAGTAAATAATTTTAGAAACCCACGAGAACACATTTTCATGGTATTTTTTAAAGTTCTATTTCAAATAGATGGAAAACTAGGATATGACTAGTAGTTTTAAACTTGATAATATTGAAAATAAATTAGTAGATAAAGTTAAAAAAAGAACCAAAATCTTGTAAATTTTTCCAGAATTTTTTTCCTGAGGATAATAAAGTATTATCATTTTTTTTCCGTTTCCAATGGGAAAAAGACTTAAATATACAGATTGAGGATTGGAATGCTATTTATTCCATGCCCTTCATTATAACCAAAAAAATTTTTTTTACCAAATTTTCAATTTAAGATTGTTCATAGGATTTTACCATGTAATTCCTTTTTATATAAATGTAAATTAAAAGAAATTGAACTATGTACATTTTGTTCAGAAGTTAGAGAAAATATTGTCTACGTTTTTTGGGAATGTTATGTAACACAAAACTTCTGGTTATCCATTATAGATTGGATAAAAAATTATGAAATCTTCTTGCCTTTTAGTGCAAAAGAGGTCATTTTATATGTGTCTGAGGATTTTGTCAACAGTAAAACAGTTAATAATATCTTGTTGTTACTTGAATACTCTATATACAAATGTAGATGTAAAAGCATATTGCCCACACAATATGGTGGGATAGAAAATTAAATATTGGACTAAAATAAAAAAATACTCTGTATGTTTGTTAACCCCTACACAAAAAATAAAAATGGATCAGAAGTGGTAATTGTTAGAAGCAGCATTTATTTGACAAAACCAATTGTAATATTTATATTTTATTATACCATTATGATTTAATCAATCTTACAAGTATTAATTAACTTTTTATACTTTGTGTCTAATACTGTAACATGTAATTTCACATGTTTTATCTTGAAAAATAAAATAATTACAAAAAAAAACTCTTCAAATGTGCTGGACACCAAATAGACAATGCAAAAGATGCAGAAACATTCAAGTGTTCATACCTGTTACAGTCAAAGGATAACACTAACAAGTTTTAGAAACACACGAGAAGACATAATGCTCTCAGATATAAATGTTACTCTTGTTCACATGCATCAAACGTTTTGTATGCCAAAATTAAGACAGTACATGTAATCTATAGTATATGATTGTGTTACAGTACACACGTAGACACCGACTTCAAAAGGATTGTATTTTGTATATCTAAAATGCTAGACATTGAGGTCTATGATGAGACCACACATTGTGAAAGAGGAAATAGGAGACACAACTATTTTAATTACCTATTTTATTGGGTATTGAATAAGGGCAATAAAGTAAAAAAAGTATTAAACATAATAAAGTATTTTTACAGGTACATATCTACGAATTTAATTGTCCAACGAAATAAATCAACCATTGTCCAAATCAAGACATTAAAAGATCCCAACGTAGGTATGACTTCTGATATCATCTAGAGAATATATTGAATAACGCCAAATCTGATGATACTATAATAGTAGTTACAGGGCTAACGCACTATAAACTACAACTGCACGCAGGATTGTACCCATTTAATCTGTAATAACCTAAACTGTATAACTTTTGATCTTTTAATTCTCATAAAAATATTTTTGATCGATAAAAATCAGATTTCCGGTATTGATATGCTAGTATGTGTTAATTTTATATCCTTATAGTACTCGTAGAAATAGGAAACAAAAATTTCATGTTGCTAAGAATTATTTTACAATTAAAAATACGTTTATAGCATTTGTTTATGTTACTGTTTTCTCTAGGTGACATGTTTATTGCCTAATAAACAACTTTGATGGTCTTTGATATGTTTATCACTGTATCCCGGGTTAATTAGTGTGGTCACTACGATTTACACGGGTCAATGTTTACTTTGCAATTTCCTTCAACCAAGACAATTTGTAACATTCGTTTCTAATGGGTTCAATTTTTCAATTATTTTTTTTCTTAACTAAAATCCACAAATTTAAAAACCCAGGAACATGTAACTGTTGCTAAAACCATGAAAATGTATACTAACGAATTAAAGGACTTTCAAAGTATGTGAGTGCATACGAACACAACTTATTTTTAGTAATAATAAACACTAGTAGTATGTTGTTTGAAAAACGTCCTTTCGATCGGTCATCCGTGCGCCCGCCCGTTTTTTGCGCTTAAAGTTCAAGACTTTGATCAAGACAGTTTTTGAAGAAGTTGAAGTCCAACCAACTTAAAACTAAGTAAATTTTTTTTTTATGATAACATCTGTCTAATTGTAATGCTTTTGTTTTTTTTTTTTTAGAGTTTTGACCCTTAACTATTGTCCACTGAACATAGAAAATGATAATACGAATTGGCCATCCGTGTTGTATGGACACAATCTTGTTTCACATTCCGTTTGATTAGATAGAAAACATGACATGTATTCAAATAATCATAACTCGTGGTTGGTAGGCCTTAACAAACTCAGGAGGTCGTCTTTATTATCGATGCCACAAAGAAGTCTCCTTTGAACATCCAGTTATTTTGATATTTATCTCACTATTATACGTTTATCTTACGAAAAAAATGTCCGTTGTCGTTTTAGATGCTTGCAAGAACCATAATTATAATATAAAATAGTATATTTAAGTACACATTCATTTGTTTTAGTCATATTTAAAAAAAAAAGTATCGTTTTACTCATATCAGAGTAAAACCGTTAAAATGATGTCAGTCATCACCCTTGCATGTAGCGTATGTACTTATAAATGATTATGATATTGCATTAAGCGGGGAAAACACGAATTTAACCCTCCAGTTTCAAATAAGTTCATCATGATAAACAGATGTGAACTTTTTTCCGTCTGACCTTTGACCCAGCTTTAACAAACAATGCATAATATTTCACACTGACGACAGGTTAAAATTAAATCGTACATTTTTCCAAAATGTATAATTTAACGGTGTGTTAGATAGCTGAATAACAAATCTTCTTTAGGTCTGAATGTCACTCGTCTATAATTCCTAGTCCTTACAGTTTGAATCTATAATATAACGAATAAAATTTGATTAATTATTATGCTTAAATTTATGAATAACATAACATTTACGCATGGTTTATTTGATATAATTTGAGATAAATTTATTAATGTACACTGAAACTACATTACAGATACCATATTTTGTTCTTTCTTTTATTAATGATTTCATATATGCACTGTTCATCTTTAAAATGAGGAAAGGAACCTTAGTAAGTAAAATCTAAAACAAAATTGCCAAAAAAATGTCAGCACAATAAGGATAACCACCTCAAGCTGTTATTTAGTACAGAAGGAAGAAATATTAAAATTTTATAGCAGTCTATGGTCTATGATCCCCCGAAAATTCATGACATCCAATGTCAGATATATTGGACGCTGATAATTTATATCAACATATGTACATAACATGCTAAAAAATAATCGAAAACTATTATCCCACACCCGAAATTCTAATATTACTGAAAAAGCAAGTTCAAGATTATGCAACCTTTAACATCACTGGCGTGGACTTCACAAGCGGACTAACGAATATATAAGTACTGACACAACGAGGGACTGAAGGCTTACATTTGCCAATTTAAAAGTGACGTCACTCGATTTCTTTGTTTGGAATTAATTTAAGATTTTAATTGTTTTCTTTCATTGTGCTTCTGGTGATGCATGAGTTGACGTTCAATGCCATAAGCAAGGAATTCAGACAATGCTCTAACAATGAAAATCTACGATAAAACGTATCGAATGAAGCAATTAAGTTTGATTGAGTGCCATAGGTCGGAGATTTTTGTTAAATCAGTTATTATGTTCAAAGTCTTTTTTTCAACCGTATGATATACATGATATCGTATAATTAACACAGTACAAACAGATATATAATATACTATATACACAACTTACCACCTCTTTTAAAAGCGAATTTTGATTTTGTGACAATACCACATGATTTGAAGATATGTGAGGAACTTAATCATACACAAACACTAATGTTTATTGTACAACATATCGTCAATGATGCGTTTATCTAGCGTTCAATGGCAATGTGTATATGTCACAGTATTGTACGTGTATCTGTCATTGTCACAAATTCTCCTGTTCTACCGAACATCGACTATCTATTTGACGAAACAATATTAATTTTCGAAAGCTTACTATTCAACCTAATATATATTGTATATCAAGGAGATTCCAGGTATATCTTTATTGATCATTCGTTGTTGATCATCAATGTTTTGAACACACTCATGCCAGTGGTAACTGCATGATTAACCGTAATGTTTGCATTTATAAAAAGTAAATTCACAAAAATACTGAACTCAAAAGCTCGAACATCTACATGTAACGAATGGATAACAACTGTCATATTCCTAACTTGGCACAGGCATTTTCTTCATGTGAGTAGAAAATGATGGATTAAACCTGGTTCCATAACAAAGCCAAACCTCTCACTTGTATTATTGATTTGTCCAGTCGCATACAATTCCATTATATTGCCAACAATGTGTGAACAACATTAACAGATATGATAGGTTAAAATGCCAAAATAGAGATACAGCAGTCAACATTGTGTTATTATTTTAATCACAATTAAACACAAGCAAATGAGTAAACAATAATTTACACACTAACACATGACAGGATGTATAAGAACTGAGCCACATCATATGTGTCAAAGAAACACATAAGGCCATATAGACAAGACATATGCTATTAATACAGGTCAACTTTCCTTAAGGTTAAATAAATCCGATAGGAGTTAAAAATCTTATGGAAGAAAATAATAAACTGAAGGATTTTGTCGCTGGTTTCATTCCAGTTGCCGAAACAGGCCAGCCATATAATGATTTTTGTATTGTTTTTTTATCCCCAGAGGTACATTTTTGCACACTTTGATGATTATTTTGTTTAATAAAGTGTTGTTCCAATTTGCACTCATGGAAAGTACAAATTATTTCAACAATATGATCAAAGCAAGTAAGCAAAACATGAAATATTACAATACAAAAATTGTTAAAACAGTATCACAATGACGTGATGTGTAAGTACAGAATCACGTCTTCTGTATCAAAGAAACAGAAAAAGTCTTATATAAAAGACATGGTAGCAAAAAATAACAGAATACAACAATTATCATTGAACAACAACACAATGACGGGATGTATAAGTATACAAAGCCAAGTCAAATCGTTACCACAAGAACAGACACAACAGTAGAGTAATATACATTTACACAAATACAAGAATACAATAACACGTTACAAAGATGATAAACAACGCCAGGACCGATAATCTACACTTCAAAAACAATCATGTATAATTTAGGAAGTTGATGCGGAATATTAACCACCAAGATCTTTATACCTTTCAATGAACATTTTTAGAAACAAAAAGTACGAGACGTTCTGTGACATACTACTGTTTCCCCCAAGCATGTTTAGCATGGATAGACGCCATGCTCTTTTTGTCTTTATTAATGACGTCATAACCTTTTTGTCTTTATTAATGACACCATGCCCTTTTTTTGGATCACGTTATTGTCTCGAAAATGCCCTAAATAGAAGCCTTTTTCCACAATTAAAATAGTTTTCCAATGGGCATTTATGGTAAAAGGGTACCAGATTGTGTAACACTCTAATTCACTAACAATGGGATAATGTTAAATACATTGCCTTGGCAGCTGTATCACTTCTGCTAATGATTGATTACCGTTAATAGACCTTTTCAGCAATTGTCTACACCTTCAGTTGAGATCGACTACGACAGGTAATATGTGTGGGGGCGTCTCCAAAATAAAAACAATGAAATATTAGTATTGATCACAATTGATGTTATTGCTGAGTTTTTATTTGAATGGCAATGATACACATGACATGGAATTGTCAAATTTAATATGAAGAAAGGGGTTGGCTTTGAATCACATTTTTAAAACGTTTAGCTTGGTGCAATTTGGAAAATGAATAAAAAAAAGTGTATTGTTGTAGTTGATTATTTTAATTAATTAATGTTTTGTTTCTAAAAACGTACACACTACCAACATATTCAGGACTATGTTCAAGCGCACAAATCATGCATCGCATTTTGTTGTCTTGTTCGATTCAAAACATCCCTTATGTATCGGCGGGAATTAAATTAAAAATAATCTTAAGTACGAAAAAAAACAAACAAACAAGTTTACAAAACCAAAACCATGCCTAGGAAAAGGGAAATACAGAAACAAATGTTCATCCGGTGGCAACAAAGAAACCAAAGATAATTTTCGGAACCGATACAATTTATTAATGTCCACTGAAACTACATTTTGTTCTTTCCAATTCCAATTTTAATGATTTCATATATGCACTGTTCATCTTTAAAATGAGGAAAGGAACCTTAGTAAGTAAAATATAAAACAAAATTACCAAAAACATGTCAGCACAATAAGGATAACCACCTCAAGCTGTTATTTAGTACAGAAGGATTAACCCATTTCTCTGACGTCAGTCTATTGTTCTAACAGTGGATTATTTTTCAAGAATCCACTGACCACCATGTTAACTTAAGATAACTTATATCATTACTTTAAACTTTTAATTTACGATATGTTATCCTCTCAAAAACGAGTGACTAATGCAAGGCTCGAACTCGCGCGTATTTTCATCAGTAAAGATTGTAGTCAATGCGTGATACCACTAGATTACGAGTCCTGATAAATATTATTATTTAAATATCACTCTGAAAGCGTATATCTGTCAATACATGCCAATAAACTGTATTTCTGTCTTTTTGTTATTTAATAAAATGTATAAACAGTATAGAATCAAGGAATTGTAATTATTACTTATTAGTACAATTCCATGATAAAAGAAAAAAATCCATGTACACATTACACTTATCACTTTTAACGTACGAGGCCTTTCCCTTTTCATCATAACAAATGCTTACTTTTAGATTCAGTATTATAATGACATCATACCATGATCACTTAGTTTTTATTGGTTTGATTATAAATGGTCCAAATATACATCAACATTTAACTGACTCGAATGTGAATAAAGCGTAATAAGCTACGACTGTAAAACTGCTTCTTTGACGGTAAAACCAGAAACAATATTGTCAAATTTATATGAAAAATGAAATATAGATACCTCTAAGAGTAAAAACAATATTTTGGTATAGAAAATAATAAAAACATAATGAAAGGGAACCAGTTTACACTAAAATTATATATAATTTTTGAATTAAGAATAACCTTTGCATCTATTGTATCATCAATTGGTGTCTAGTGAAGTGATGTCATTGTGTTTTCTGTGAAAAATAAGAAGATTGAGGTATTCCTTGCAATGTTTTGGACACACTCATAACAGTGGCAACTGCATGATTAACCGTAATGTTTGTATTTATAAAAAGTAAAATCACAAAAATACTGAACTCAAAAGCACAAACACATCTAACGAATGGATAACAACTGTCATATTCCTAACTTGGCACAGGCATTTTCTTCAGGTGAGTAGAAACTGGTGGATTAAACCTTGTTCCATACCGAGCTAAACCTGTCACTTGTATTACGGATTTGTCCAGTCGCATACAATTCCATTATATTGCCAACAATGTGTGAACAAAATAAACAGATATAATAGGTTAACATGTCAAAATAGAGATACAGCAGTCAACATTGTGTTATAATTTTAATCACAATTAAACACAGGCAAATGAGTAAACAATAACTGACACACTAACACAATGACAGGATGTTTAAGTACTGAGCCACATCATATGTGTCAAAGAAAAACATAAGGCCATGTAGACTAGGCATATACTATTAATGGAGATCAACTTTCCTTTGCGTTAAATATATCCAATAGGAGTTAAAAATCATATGGAAGAAAATAATAATCTATAGAATTTTGTCGCTGGTTTCATTCCGGTTGCCGAACCAGGCCAGCCATATAATGATTTTTGTATTGTTTTTCTATCTCCAGAGGTACATTTTTGCACAATTTGATGATTATTTTGTTTAAAAAAAGTGTGGTTCCAATTTGCACTCATGGAAAGTACAAATTATTTCAAAAACAGGTTCAAAGCATGTTAGCAAAACATGAAATAATACAATACAAAAATTGTCAAAACAGTATACCAATGACGTGATGTGTAAGTACAGAGTCACATCTTATATATCAAAGAAACACAAAACGTCTTATAGAAAAGGCATGGTAGCAACAAATAAAAGACAAGAATACAACAATTATTATAGAACAACAACACAATGACGGGATGTATGAGTATAGAAAGCCAAGTCAAATCGTTACCACCAGAACAACCCAAACAGTAGAGTAATATACATTAACACAAATACAAGAATACAATAACACGTTATTAAGATAATAAACAACGCCAGGACCCATGATCTACACTTCAAAAACAATCATGTATAATTTGGGAAGTTGATGCGAAATATTTATCACCAAGACCTGCCAATCAACATTTTTTTGAAATGACACCATGCCCCTTTTTTTTGGTTACGTCAGGTAAGATGTGAGGGAGCGTCACCAAAATCCAAACAATGAAATATTAGTATTGATCACAATTGATGTTATTGCTGATTTTTTTATTTGAATGGCAATGATACACATGACATGGAATTGTTAAATTTAATATGAAGAAAGGGGTTGGCTTTGAATCACACTTTTAAAACGTTTAGCTTGGTGCAATTTGGAAAATGAATACAAAAATGTATTGTTGTAGTTGATTATTCTAAATTAATCAAAGTTTTGTTTCTGAAAACGTATACAATACCAACATATTCAAGACATGGTTCAGGCGCACACATCATGCATCGTTTATTTTGTTTTTATCGATTCAAAACATCCCTTATGTATTGGCAGATATTAAATTAAAAAGCATCTAAAGTACGAAAAAAATAAAAAAAAGTTTACAAAAACAAAGCCATATCTACAGTCAGGGGCGTTACTTAAACAAGTAATTTTTTAAAGTTACTTATATAAGTAATTTTTGTTTTTAAAAATAATAAAATTATTTAATAGAGTTATTTTAGATATCAATAAAAGCATAGACTAAATGTAGTTTACATGAATTTTTACATCATTTTTTATCATAAAATAAGGAATTTATTAGATGTGAGAGGAGAATAGAGGTTCAGGGTTACTTTAAAAATAATGACAAAAATATAACTTGAATAAGTTATTTAATACATTTTTGAAGAAATTACTACTAACAGTTATTTTAGAAACATATTTAATTGATTTGGGTTACAAACTATAAATAACTTCAAGTCTTAATTAATTCACAGGTATCTATCTATTTATGTCTGTCTACTTTCAAGATTGTAGAGGAAAATGATAATTTAATAGTCCCAAAAGACCAATCTTTGACCCAGAAGCGTCGGTATTAAAATTAAGTGCGTCAAAAAGTTAATTAGTGTTTCAGAAGGATTAGATTTTATATTTCATGGGAAAAATAACCAGATGACTGTAAAAAATTGTTAAAGATTGTAAAATCTGTATTATTGGACACCTATAAAAATAATATTCAGAAAAGTAACTTATATAAGTAATATTTAAAATAGCCTCGTTTTCGACATTACTTGAATAGGTAATTTTTATTGTTACTTGTTTAAGTAATGCCCCTGACTGATCTAGGAAAGGGAAATAGAGAAACAAATGTCCACCCGGTGGCAACAAAGAAACCAACGATAATTTTCGGAACCGGGGAAGGGCTTAACGACATAGGTAAAAGTTATTTTTTGGGTTGAAATATAAATTCCAAACCCAGGTATGTACCGGTTAATTCCTGTTTTATAAGAACAGGAGGTCAATAACCTTTTTTCGCCAATTCATCAAGAAAATATACCAACTTTAACGCTGTATCTTATAGCGGAGTAATCCTTTGTTGATAAAAAAAACGATGTGATCTTTTCCCTAGACCTTTGAAACCAATAACTGTTACCCCTCACGAGATTGAATATGTACATAACGTAAGGTGGAGATTGATGTATAAACACGAACTCGATCGTGTGTACACGTGAGCAGATGGACGGACAGTTCAGTTGTTATGTTTCATCAATTTCGAAAATTTCATTTAACTTTACAGAAACAAATTGATCGTTATTGGCGTCACAATCTGTGATAGAAGACTCGCGTAATAATACAATTGAAGAGAATGCTGATCAGGATATGGAATGCTTGCAACAATTTCTAAATCAATATAACGTAAAATGTTATGTAAATAAATTTAATATGATAGAGACATATTATTTAATTATCTTGTTTGATATATCTTCTGTACCTAAATAATCAATCACCAATTCGAATATGTATACGTAAATTTTGTCTTTGAAACGACCCCTCCATTTTCCTTGTAAACAATACGTGTCAGTAGTCGGTGTCATAAGTTGTTTAAAAAGTCTATTAGAGGGATGTAAGATACAAATACTATATAATGGATATTTCGTACGGATGAAAATGTTTACATGTTATCCATTTATTTATGTACAGCATGAACACCTAATCAACTTAATTTTAGTAGGCGTAAAACTAAAATGAATTGTATATAAAAAAGAAGATGTGGTATAATTGCCAATGAGACAACTATCCACAAAAGACCAAAATGACACAGACATTAACAACTATAGGTCACCGTACGGCCTTCAACAATGAGCAAAGCCCACACCGCATAGTATACATAGTTTTGATAAAATTTGTAACAAAATGTTTTGTTTCATTATCCTGAGTATGAAATTTAAAGAAATTCGTATTTTGAATATAAACACGATTGCAACAATTTTTGTTTTACTCATTTTGGTAGCTTATAAAGCAGTTTTACCCTTGTCTTACGCTAGAAAAGGTCCGGCAAATATGCAAAAGATGGATGTAAACAAATCATGAAAAGGGTAAAAACTGATACATTGTAAGTAAGTACTAATGCATTGAATATAAATGCTCAAAGAGCGATTTATGACACTTGAAAATAATTTGTAAACGTAAAAATTGCGGAAATAATTTCAAAACAATATCTGTGTCGAACAACATAACAATGACCCCACTCCTCTTTTTAGGGTGAAATATACATGTGCCTGTCCCAACTCAGGAGCCTGTCATTCAGTGGTTGTTAATTGTTATGTGTTACATATTTGTTTTTCGCTCATTTATTTGTATAAATAAGGCCATTAGTTTTCTCGTTTGAGTTGTTTTACATATACATTGTCATTTCGGGCCCTTTTATAGCTGACTATGCGGTATGTGCTTTGCTGATTTTTGAAGGCTTTACGGTGACCTGTAGTTGTTATTTTCTGTGTCATTTTTGTCTCATTGGTAATCATACCACCACGTCTTCATTTTTATATGTAACCGTATGCATAGTTGATTGTACATGTACTTCTATCATGTAATTGATTTTAAAGTGTGTGGACCTTAGAATTCAAGCATGTATGCGTCATCTGCATAGGGGTCGGATCATTTGGGTTTCTGGGCGAAAAGGTCATGAAAGTAGGAGGTTTATATGATATATGCAAACAGAAGTTTCTTGTTGTAAACCTGGAATATTTGAATGCGAATGCTGGTGATTGTACCCGGATTCCAGTTGACAAATTTGGTAAGGCATGCACACTTATTTCTTAAAATTTAGAACATTTCCCGTCAGAAGTGTATAATTTATTTAATTGTTTAACTTGTCCACATTTTGTATGTATGTGTCTCTCCCTAGTCAGTAGCCAGTATTTCTGTGGTTGTCGTTTTTGCTGTGTTAAATATTTGTTTTTCGTTCATTTTGTTTGCACATTAATTAGGCCGTTGGTTTTCTCGTCTGAATTAATATACATTTATTATGTCTAGGCTTTTATAACTGAATATGCGGAATGGTGAAGGCCTTACGGTGACGTAAAGCTGTTAATTGCTCTGTCAGTTGGTATCGTGTGAAGATTTGTCGCATTAACAATCATACTGCATCCTCTTTTTATACTATAAGTTTGTTCTTATAGCTTAGAAATTGAAATATGTCGCCTTAAATATCAGTTATAATACAACACCAATTGAAATCAGTCATTATAAATGCCTTTAGTAAGCAGTTTTGAATAAGACGTGAATAGTTGAAGGATGAATAGGCATACATTTCAGATTTTGTTTTATAAAAATGCAACCAATTATTAGTTTCAATGAAACTAAGAGACCACCATATATTTTTTTGTATATCATAACAGGTTGTTTGTTTCACAAAAAATAAGCGAATATCAGTGGAAGATACTAAAACATTGTTCACATTGTTAAACTTAACAATATTTCTAATATGTCTTATTGTTGACAAAATGCAATGGTATTTGTTGGAGAAATAATTCATGGAAGCCATAGATTGTTGGAAATTTTATCGAGCATTTGACCACAGTGTTGTTTACAAAGCGACAGAAGCACGTCACATTAGAATATCAGATATTTTAAAGGCAGCAAGAAAGATTGTTTTATAGATTTAATTATATATATTCAGGTGAAAATAAGGATTACAGTAGACTTAGTGAAACTTTGTGTTAAATATAAATACAATATCTTCTTTATTTTAATAGAAATTATGAATCGCAATTTGATTTCATCATTTTTTGTACATCAAGGTTGTTTTCTCTTTTATAAAATATGCTGACTTCTAAGAAAAAAGATACAAATTTTGTTTTGATTGCTTAGAATTGTAAATTTTCTTCTTCTACAAATGTATATTAGAAATAATGCAACATCAATTGGAATCGGTTATTGTAAATGCCTTTAGAAAGCACCTTTGTAACAGATGTGAATAAGTTCAGGATAACGATGCATGCACTTTTGTTTTTAAGGAATAAGAATGCAATCATGTTTCAGTTCAATCGAACTTATATGTTATCATTTGTTTTTTTTTTTTGTGCTTTTTGTATATCATAACAGGTTGTATTTCACAAAATGTAATGGATATTAATGGAAAAATACTATACATCGTTGTCAATATAATCGAAATTTAATGCGACTATAATACAAGTGATCATGAGAGGTTAAGCCAGCTATGAAAAAAACAGGTTTATATTAATCCACAATTGTCTACATTAGGAGATGTCTGTATCAAGTCAGGAATATGACGGTTGTTATCCATTCGTTTAATGTGTTTAACTTTTGATTTTGCAATTTTATTAAGGACTTTCCGTTGTGAATTTTCCTTGGAGTTCGGTATTTTACTTTTTTTTTATATCAGAAATAATGCAACACCGATTGCAATCATGTATGTATTATCAATGCCTTTAGAAAAGAAGTTTTGTATTAAATGTTAATAACGTACGTAAGGATAACTATTTACTTGTTGTAGTTCAGGATTTGTTGTTTATCGTGAAATAAGAAGAATACCAGAAAAAAAAATATGCTAAAATTGTGTTCACATTGTCTTAGATAACATTTTTTTATAAAAAAATAATGGAATATTTCTTTATAACCAGTTATATCAAAGGCTTCACGATACGATATCCTAGATTATATTGAATGTTATGCAAAATATGCTAAATTTGTGCCCACGTTCCTTGAAAGAGCAAGTATTTCTCTTTTTTTACATCTGAGTTAATGCAGTCAGTCATTAAAAATAACCTTTAGATAAGAGTTTTGTATAAAATGAGAATACTTTAAGACTAAATATGTCTTTTCTTTATGAAAAGTGAAAAACACAGGTATTTTATGATTCAAACGTCGTACTAAACGTCAAGACGCAGTACTGTGACTAAATCGCTTCTATTCAAAGGAGAAAAATCAGACACAAAACCAAGGAAAGGGGAACATAGTCATGAGGACTTTTATTTAACAATTTATTATTGTTTTTCACATATTAAAAGCATTAACGTATTACAAAGCATTTTGAATTATAAATACAAGCCTTCTAAAAACTACAGAAGCATACTTCTATCAAAACAAAAGACACGGACTTAAGGTTGTCATATTGTTATTGACAAACATGTATCACGCGAAGTTCGCGAATTGTTTTGGATAAAAAGACTTCAAACAGCTTATCCTCTCGGTCTAAATGATAAAATATTAGGGCAGGGGAACATATCTAAAACTCATATCTATGTCATTAATATTGTTGATAAACGACTTAGAAATAATAGGTCTCATGGTAAACGCAAGAACCGTAATCAACGTATTAAACATCGTATAAATTATACACTTGCTGATCTGTTATCTATAATAAAGAATAATGCAGACATCAAGTATTATGCAAACTGGGTCAGATACCTATAAGTAAATTGTATGCTATTTTTCTGGAGTGTGATAAAATTTCTTTTTTTAGCCCATTTTATGAATACACCCGTATTATTACAGCCTTTTGTCATCACAGGCTTTTTCCTATTATTGATAAACCTGAAAATCATAAACGACATTTTCTCAAATTAAAATATATAAATAGAGGTATTGATTTTATTAATTTGTCTAGCATATTCAATGACTCTTCTGTCTATAGCTTAATACCTCCATATTTTGATAATATAGAACAACCCATTATTTCGTATTCTTATAAAAAACCAAGCAGAAATTTGATTTTCAATTATACGTCAATTACAACAGACGTCAATATAGAAAATAATGTTCCTTCCACTTGAGATTGCGAAACATCTAGTTTTAAATATGTTCCCTATGGTCATGTTATCACAGGAGACCTCAACATCGTCGATGACCGTGAAGTCATAACTTTTCTAAAGAAAGGACCGAAATACCGTCCTCCATCTACAATAGATTGGAAACAGTGTCGTCAGGTCATTAAAGACGCTCTGTCTACCTATTGTAAAAATTGGTGCAAACGTGAAAAATCCGATAAAAAATCTTTAGACAGTTATTTGAATAAAATTATGAATACGGTTGATATTCGAATATCTCATTTAGAAAACAATTCTGAAATTAATAATAGGAACCATGATATACCCATTTCTAGAATAAAAAACAAACTCAAGGTACTCGCAGAGCGGTTTGTGTTCGTACCGGCAGACAAGGCAGCAAATAATGTAGTGGTGGTGTGACGCATATACTACACGAAAGTTCTTCAAAACGAAATTATCAATTCCTCTACATTCAGGTCAGTGCGCACCACAGAGAGTCAAATCGTTAACAAGCATACCACTGCCACTGCCCAGCTTAAAGCATCTTCCGAACATTTGAAAGTCCCTACCATGTACTGGTTACCGAAATTACACAAAAAACCATTTAAATTCCGTTTCATCTCCGCTTCCAGTAAGTGTTCTACTACTAATCTATCAGTGCTTCTAACCACCTCCCTTACTACTATCAAAGAACTGGTTATTAACTTTTGTAATAAAGCTTATGAAAATAATGGTATTAATTATTTTTGGAGTGTTAAAAATTCTTTAGAGGTTTTAGATAAAATACATGCTTTCAATGGTCCTTACAATTCTGTTGACAGTTATGATTTTTCTACTCTGTACACTACACTTCCACACAATCTTATAAAGAAAAAGTTTTTGTATTTGATAAAATGGTCTTTCGAAAAATCTCATTGTAATTTTATTTGCTGTAACTCGTTTAAGGCCTTTTTCTGTAACGAAAAGGGAAAGTATGCTAGATACACTTACTGGAAATGTGAGGATATGATTGAAGCTTTAAACTTTCTGCTTGATAACATTTATGTACGTTTCGGCGATAAAGTGTATCGTCAGGTAGTAGGTATTCCTATGGGCACCAACTGTGCCCCTTTAATAGCAGATTTATTTCTATATTGCTATGAATCTCAGTTTATGACCAAACTCAGTAAAGACCCATCATTGTTACATTTGGTTGATACATTCAAAAATACCTACCGTTATCTGGATGATATTTTTTCGTTGAATAATCCAGAGTTCTCTAAATATACTTCAGAAATTTACCCAAACGAACTTACTTTAACTAAATCTAACACAAACAGCAGCAGTTGTCCTTTTCTAGATTTAGACATTTCAATTTCAAACGGGAAACTTCACACTAAAATTTACGACAAAAGAGACGATTTTTCATTTCCTATTGTTAATTTTCCTTTTTTAGACGGTGATGTGCCTTTGGCTCCATCATACGGTGTTTATATATCGCAACTCGTTCGGTTTGCCCGTGTGTGTTCTGATGTCATAGATTTTAACGAACGTAATCAATGCATCACTGGTAAATTGTTGTGTCAGGGATTTCGATACCATAAATTACTTAAAACTTTTACTAAATTCTTTCATAGATACAAAGATTTGATTAGTAAATTTGGCTATACCTGTAGAAAGCTTATTAAAAATGGTATTTCACATCCTAAATTTTATGGTAATATTGTACTTAAAGCGAGGAAATCACTATGTGATCCTTGTAAACTCATCGAACCTTTAAACAAACTTATAAGTAAGGGTTATCGTACCAATATTGTAATAAGATCTCTGAATATAGTTCACATTGGCACTAATATTGATATTGTCATTAGCAAATTAAAACATAACTAAATTTCATTATCTTTTGAGGCGAGATGTATAGAGACACAGACACGTTAACTTTTATTTCTATAGAAGTCGCTCTTCACTATACTACTACCTGTCGATACATTTATTTTTGGCATTGCACAAGTCATGTCTTCTTTGACTATTAATGACGTTAAAATACTAAATCCCTGTGATGTGTTTTAGTCGATTTTAGTCTCTGATGCATGATTTTTTATTATTAATTGGTTTTGACTTTTAACTAGCTGTCAGTAATTGCGAGTACTCTCAAATCGTATTTTCTTGTTAATTCGACCTGTTGATACTGTTTATAATGCTTTTTTGTCATTTTTTATTTATACGGATCTTGTCTGTACACCAGCTTTGATTATTTGTAATATCTTCACTTATTCTTACAACATTTGTATAAACTTCAAGATTATAAAAAAACCGGTTTTTTTCTAAAGTGAACATTGATTGGTTAAATATTTCTCAGTCATGTCCTGTTTTTGAATTTGTTTGTTAGCTTTTTGGTCATGAATGTTTGTCTCTAATATTTAATTAACTGTGCATTTGTATTCAGATATCGCAGATCAAATTTATTCGTTCATTGTTTAATCATACGTTTTTTGATTGAGTTAAGTCTGCCAATTGATATTTTATCGTATGTTTTTCTTTGTTGTGATGTTATGCTATTGTTTCAGAAAAAGGGAGAAGGTTTGGATCCATTAAAACGTTTAATCCCGCTGCAAATGTTTGCACCTGTCCTAAGTCAGGAATCTGATGTACAGTAGTTGTCGTTTGTTTATGTAATATATACGTGTTTCTCGTTTCTCGTTTTGTTAATATAGATTAGACCGTTGGTTTTCCCGTTTGAATGGTTTTACACTAGTAATTTTGGGGCCCTTTATAGCTTGTTGTTCGGTGTGAGCTAAGGCTCCGTGTTGAAGGCCGTACTTTAACCTATAATGGTTTACTTTTTAAATTGTTATTTGTATGGAGAGTTGTCTCATTGGCACTCACACCACATCTTCCTATATCTATATACAAATCAACCTGTAGAGACATACACAAATATTATAACTTAACTACTGAACTCCAAGTCAGATACGAAGAAGGTGAGTCCTTGAAGGATCGCAAGTTTTCTGGAATATAGAAGCTTATGTGATCGAAAACAACCATGCGAAGCATATTTAGCTGACAGATTATCAGATAAGGAAACGGATTTCCATGTGCGGCTTGAATTCAAAACTACTAATGTCTACGGCTTGTCATAAGTTCAAACATTCCAATAAAGAAAATTTCCAGTACAACCAAATCACAGTTATTATTACTATTCAGCTTTAAGATATAGTTAAAATTGTCCGTCTATAAAGCTACCAAAACTTAACCAAGTGAAGAATGTATCAGTATGATTGTTACTTTGGTTGTATATACCTTTTGTGTACAGTCACCTATATACACATTAATTCGACTAAATACATATTCGAACTTAAAAAAACCCATCTTAACCAGGTAGGCAAATATAAATAGCTATACTTTCGTTATACAGAAAATCTTTACTAAAGGGAAACACAAGCTATATTTAAATCGTTTGCTATGGCTTTGTTTTTTAATTGTTGTTGTGTTTTTTTTTTCTTTTTTCTTTGCTTGAAATACAACACACACATATCCCAGGAAGAACTATGTCAGTTAATGAGGTTTCTGTTATTCTTGGCTGAACTCAGAACATATATTGTGCAGAAACGCAACGTTATGTATTTGGCTGAAATTGACACTGTTATAATTAGTTTGTACAGAGGTAATGTCATGTAGTAAAGTGATATAAACACTGCAATTTTGTCAGAGTTTAGATAAGTTTTGCCAATGCAACCGGGGTTTCCAAGGCTGGTAAATACCCTCTGAAAATGTAATACTGGAAAAAATGGGTGTGTACTGTTATTTTTATACAATATAGTAAACATAAGGAATTGCATGTACACTAACCATTTATTTTTAAGTGCTTTTAGGGGATGTTGAAAATTTTATCATGAAATTGAGACAACATAATTATCATTAAGTGTTAAGAGTGTATGCATGCTCCTCGATAATTGTTTTGAAAAAGTCCACGGAACTGTCCAATGTCTTTTCCTGTTTCGTGGCCATTCATCTTATTTGGTTTTCTTCTATGTTGTATAATTTCACCATTAATTCTTTTTTGATATACGTATCACATGCTGCTTTACTAGGTCCTATAATTTTGACATTTATACCTATTATGTCTGTTGGCTTTGTTGACAGATCGTTGTCAACATAATTGAGTTTGATGCGAGTTTCATACAAGTGAGACATTATGCTAGCTATAAAACCAGGTTTAATCCACCATTTTCTACTTTAAAAAAAATACCTGTATCAAGTCAGGAATATGGCAGTTGTTATCCATTCGTTTGATGTGTTTGACCTTTGATTTTGCTTTTTGACTAGGGACTTTCCTTTTTGACTTGTCCTCAAAGTTCAGTTTTATTTTGTAATTTTACAGTTTAATGCTTCACATATTGTTTTTTTAATTGTTGAAGGCTGAAACATTTACCCATACTTATCATACTGTATCAATTGTCTGAATGGATATCTTTCGAAAAAAACATTCCCGCGAAAAACTGAAGGTGAAAACATATTTCAACCTAGATATGCTACTGCTGAAGAAACTAATATTACCAATGGTATAGTTCAAATTTAGCATTCATTATTTACAATATTCTGCCATTGAAGAGAAAAAAGATTGAATACATACAATGTTGATTTTTTTAGGTTTACCTTCGACAGGAATTGTATATGTCAAGTACATACAAGTCTTAATACACAGTTGACCTATATGACCAATACGCTCATTGACAAAACATCTATATTCCTCCTAAGGTCTACCTTGGAGTTGGCAGATGCATGTCTTACTCAGATTTTGGGTATCCTGTTTTATTGCTATAATACTAAAATTACGAGGTCCAATTTGTCAGCCGTCATCACGTAAAAACGACGAATCACAGAATTCAACTTTATATATAACTAATATAGTACAAAGGTGTAGATTACCACTCCAGGCCCTTTTGTTTTCCACGTAATTAATATTGCCAATAATTAAGAAGTTCCGGGTCGAGTCCGCTACCGATACCAATAGTATATTCACCTGTTACCTATTATCGTATCTGTACGTTCCGCATCTGACAGGCGCACCACCAAACGTTGTATTCAGGACTAATATGCTATATACACGGGTCGTAACCACAGGGTTGACACTACTAAATTGTCAAATTGTTACCTATTGTAGTATTTTAATCAGTAAGACTTTCTAAGATAACAATACGAATACTAAAAATCTGGACTAAAAATAAGGCGTATAGGTACAGTTTTCAATTTGTTAGTGGGCATGACGTAAAACAGCAAAGCAAAGAATTCAACTTTATTTATAACTTATACAGGACAATGCTGTTGATTAAAAAATACTCCATTCCAGGACCTTTTGTTTTCAAAATAATTAATATTACCAATAACTGATAAGTTCCAGTTCAACGGGTTCAAACAGAAAGACTTGAAAGCAGAGAAAAATTGTGTATCTTATAATCGACATGACTTTATCAGATGACAATACTAATACTAAAATAAGGCTTGCGCATAGTTGTATACTTTAATTCAGTCACGGACCCGTGATATCACGGGTGTGTTCTAGTTTATATTAATGTTAGACCCACAACATTTAGTTCTCACTAATTTTTGTTCAGAGGTATATCATGATGGACATTTTAGGTACTGTAAATTCAGACAAAATAGTTAGAACTTAACGATGCAATAAGGTGACACAATAAAAAACTATAGTCTGATAAATTTTAATTTGATTTAAATGCAAATCATGTGTCCAAGCTTTATTTACAAAGCTCAGACCCATGATTTATATTTTAATCTTTATCTTTCCTATACCTGTGTGTTGATTTTCCGCAGATTTTTTTTCCATTTTTCAAATTTGCAAATCATTGAGTACTTTCTTAGGAGAGGAATTTTATATGAAGGTAGCACTTAACAGTAAGGTTATTATGTTAGCATTTGGTCCATGTAAACTTTTCAAGTATTATAGCTAGTGTGCAATACCATTGATATTTAGATAGCAGAAAATGAAAACAGCCTTCATATTTGGTTTAAATAGACATCAAGTTGTGTGACGTATATACTATAAACCGTTTTCTGTATGATAGTCCTGATTTTCATATCCATAAAAGACATTGGTTCGGTATATTATTTACTTTAGTATGATAATGTTTATTTCCCAAATTTGTGTCGGCCGAAATTTGTGATATTATTTTACGAAAAAAAAGTACATATATTTTTTAATTGATCATAAATTAGATGAAAGTCAATATTATTCAAAAGGATTCAAATTTGATTCAAATTTGATTTGAGCCACGTTTTTGAGGAAAGTATGAGTTTCCATGCCTCTTTTTGAAATATATCATGGTAAAAAAATAAATAACAAAAATACCAAATAATGCAGCGTGTTGCAGTGGATGCACATTTCGCAATACTTACTTTGACAATCAAATCTTTGGAAGAAACTGATAACATACATACAGATGGGTGCAGTCCTCACCTGTACAGCAAGTTAACTTGATAACCAGTCATTTAGATTAGCCACAGTAAACCTGTGACTGGAAATAGGACTGTTCTGACCAGTCCTAGGACCAAAATCTAGTTTACTTGAAAATTGGATTTGGTCGTAGGGCTGTTTTTATGTCTGCCACAGAAACAGGTCCGCTAAGTAAACTTTGATTTGACAATTCCAATCGAAACCAGACCTGTTTTCGAGATATCTTTTGACAGGTCTGCTCAACACTAAGTTAATATGAAACCAGGACCGCTCTTCATCGATTTAAAAAAAAATATATCTTTGTTTCTTTGTTTAAACATCGAAACATAATGTAAAATCAATACATCCGTGATATATTCTTTCTTCTTTGAAATAAGATAACTACAAAATTATGTCCGTATAAATTTAGGGTGCCAGCATGTCCTCCTTTTATTCATTATATTGATACTTAAAAACAATTCAATAGTTTTAATACCTCAGGCAGACCTATACAACAAAATTATTTGACTGCATCAACCTAAACTGTCCATATTTGCACTTTATTATGATAATCTATATAACAGCATAGTAAATCAGCCATATGTTTATGTCAGTATTAAGTGTACTATACTAAAAACAGCAATTTTGAAACACAATAACTTCAAATGTTTGTTTGCCTAAATTTAGGGTGCCATTATGTCCTCCTTTTATTCAAAATATTGATAAATAACAAAATGTCAGTATTATCAGACAGACAGGTACCACAGAATTATTTGACCATTTCAACCTTATCTGACCATATTTGCAATTTATTATGTAAATCTATAAAGCCGCATAGTTAAATAGATTAAATATATAATACAAATGACAGCAATATTGGAGTAAAATAACTACAAATTGTGTCCGTATAAATATAGGGTGCCAGCATGTCCTCTTTTTATTCAATATATTGATACGTAACAAAAATTCAATAGTTTCGATACTTCAGGCTGGATTGTAGAGTGAAATTATTTGACTGCATCAACCAAAACTGAACATATTTGGACTTTGTTATATAAATCTATATACCCGAATAGTAAATCAGCCATATGTCAGAATAAAATGTATAATACAACGGACAGGAATATTGGAGTACAATAACTACAAATTTTTTTCAGCATACATTTAGGGTGCCAGCATGTCTTCTTTTATTCAATATGTTGATACGTAACTAAACTTCAGTAGTTTTGATACCTCAAGCTGACCTATAACAACAACATTATTTGAAAGCATCAACCTAAACTGACCATATGTGTGCTTTATTATTTAAATCTATATACCTGCTTAGTAAATGAGCCATACTTCTATGCCAGGATTAAATGTATAATACAAATGACAGCAATATTAGAGTAAAATAACTACAACATTTGGTCCGTATAAATTTAAGGTGCCAGCATGTCCTCCTTTTATTCAATATATAAATACGTAACTAGATTTAAGTAGTTTTGATACCCCAGGCTGACTTGTACGACAGAATTTTTTGACTGCATAAACTTAAAAGAGGGACGAAAGATACCAGAGTGACAGTCAAACTCATCAATCGAAAATAAACTGACAATGCCATGCACTAGTAGCACGATTTCAGTCTGAAACGGTCAATTTGGTCTGATCATATCTTAATTGACTGGATTTACTGCTAGAAAAAAACCGTTCAGATTTTTAAGACCGTTAAGGCGCCGTTCCGATCGATAGTCTCATCAGGTCAATCAGTCCGTTACGGCATGTTAAGATTGTCAAGACTGAATCATCTAGCGAGCTGTTTAGACCCGTTCAGACCGTGTCAGACCAATACAGGTCAAATCTCAAAATTAATATTCAAAATTGTCAGACCATGTTTAGATCCGTTCAGTATGTTGGTATGATACCACGATTTACGCCCCTTCTGCTTGATTAGTGCATTTTAGATTAATTATATATGTATTTGAAGTTAAAGTATTATATCTCTCGAATAAATAATAATAAAATAAGTAATTCAAGGTTAAATCCTCTTTATTTCTGTTGTTGTTTTGTTGAAGAACTAATAAATTATTCGTCTATATATGTTGCTTATTTTTTAATAAATATTAGTTTATTTATTTATATTAACTATAAAATGCAAGGACGTATGTTATTTATATACACACAAACATGTTTGCCATACATTTAACCTTAAAATATTGTGAACCCTTTGTAAACATATTTTTCGTATTTGAAAATTAGAAAAGGAAAAATCTTAAACGTAACCTTAAAAAAGGCGATGTTGTATAATTGCCAACGAGACAATCCATCAAAATGAAGCGAAAGAAAATTAACACATGCATATTTTTGTTTTAATTCGTATTCTGTTGATATGTCCTACTTTACTACTACCGTTGGAGCTGGGTTTCATTTCTTTTTTAAATTATGTTTGTGCTAGTTACTCTGTTAAACTCGGAAACGCTTCTATTACCAACGCTTTGTACTGTACAACACATCATTAAACAATTATTGTTTGACAAAATGGAGCGACCAAGGTTGCCATATACATTATAGTACATGAAACTGATCATGATACTGCATTCAGTCTGTGTCGAGACAGTGTTTAAACTATAAATAAAGTATCACCGTATAAAGATTTTCATTCAGGTAATAAAAGTATCCTTCTGTTTATTTTCTAACCCATATGATATATAAATATATAGCACCTGTTGCAGATAAACCGGGGGCACAGACCCCCCCCCCCCGTACAGGTCCCCAAAAAAATGTCTAACATAATTGTTTTGCCACCTGTATCTTCTTGTCTAAAGCGGAAGTTCACAGATTGATTTGACTTCTTAAACTGGCCGTTAATGAAGAGGCAATGTCAGAGAGCACCAGGCAGGACTGTTCAACTAAAAAAAAATGAATTTGGTCAAACATATATTTTACCCTTTCAGTATAACATACTGACTGGGAATATATAATTGTTTTTATTTTTTTTTTGTGAATTTGACATGTTTCTTAATGAAATTCAATATAAGCGCTCAAACTGCGAATTTTCATTGAAATGTATGGGGGAAAAGCCAGTTTCTAACCGTTTTCAATGATCCATCATCGGAGAAAAACAGCACTTATGACTAAACTACCCATATGGAAGTCTAGTACTATGTTGGTGTAAAAAATAAGGAAAATAAAATTTTTGGTATCTTTTTGATTTTTTTTTTTAAATAAGGTAACAAAGTGCTAAAATAAGGACAATTGAGAAAATTGAGAAAAGCCAGTTTCTAACCATTTTCAATGATCCATCATATGAGAAAAACAGCCCTTATGACTAAACTACCTATATGGAAGCTTAGTACTATGTTGGTGTAAAAAATCAGAAAAATAAAATTTTTGGTATCTTTTTGTTTAAAAAAAAAAAATAAGGTAAAAAAATGATAAAATAAGGAAATTTGAGAAGAGCCAGATTCTAAACGTTTTCAATGATCCATCACCAAAGGAAAACAACACTTATGACTAAACTACCTATATGGCAGTCTAGTACTATGTTGGTATTACCAGTACATGGTTAAAGTTGCAAAATACCATAAACTTTTGCATCTTTATTGTATTAATATGTTTAAGTGATAGTTTTTGTGAAAAAAAAAAGCAGTTACGCCACTTTGTTCATTTGGTTGCTATAGCAACCATAAAATGTACACTATACATTTCATGTTGGCCTTTTTTGTACAAATTTTCACCATTGAATTGGCATGTAGATCATAAGTCAATGTCATATATATCTACAATACAATTTTTGCTGTATTTTGACCTTTGACCTTAAATTAAAAAGATGATTTTGTTTACACTTTTGTGTCGGGAGCATGATTTGTTTGCCCTGAAAAATCTTTTGATATTTGGCACATGTGTGCAACACATCAAGACAATGTGATGTGTTCCATGGACAATCATCCCCAAATTTATCCAAACCTTCCTTTTGTGGAATTGAACCTTCTCACTAAATTTCATAGAAATCCATTCATTTATTTATGATAAACTAAAGTTATTGTCCAGACCAATGTGTCTTCAGACAACAACGATGACGACATCATACCAATATATGATCCTAAAAATTGTTTGCAGTCGTATAAAAAACTGATAAGATCCTCATTTCTTAACCTAATATATTCTGAACTGCAAACTGGCATGACCATCATAGTCTTGTCCATTTAATTTAATAATTTATTTTTTGTTGGGGGGGGGGGGGGATTTCAAATCATTTTTCCAATGGCAACTTTAGTTAGAGGACAGACACCACATGAATACATTAGTACATGCACGTATATACTTGATAGTGACAGAATCTACAAATAAGCATGCTCTTGGTTTTTGCAAAATCAAATATGATATGCAGAGTGGTTTAGTTCTTTATTGAAGGCTGTAACTTTTACATTGTATAGTCTCTTAATAAAGAGTTGTCTCATTACAATCATACTACATCTTCTGATTTTTATTGTGTTCAATAACAGGTTCTTCAAAACCTTTGGAAATAGAAACACAGTTTATCTTCATCACTTGGTTTGTATAAAAGTCAAAATATGACAACAGATAATTATTTCTATACATCACAATGACTATGGCGTAAAGAGAACTGTGATAGGTACATGTAGCCATGAAATTGGCAATCATATCAAATCTCCTTTGTTAAGGTAACACGATACCGAATGGCATATCTCCCGATTTCCAAAATTTTTGGCATACGTGTACTTTGAATCGAGTTACATCGGAATATGTAATAAAAAATGGGGGTCACCATTTTTGTTTTTTTGTAATTTTCATAGGAAAACGTCAATTTTGGCGACAAATTTACTTAAGCAAATAGAGGAAATGCCTTTTTTCGGCTTACCTTTTTAGATTTTCGAATGGCTGGCTATTTTCTTATATACGGAGAAAAACAAAAAACTAACATAATATCCAGGATTGCATAGTGAATCCATACACATAGTGAAACTCATATGTCACCATCCTTGTTTTTGAAATAAATGGCTTCAAAGTTGATCGATAAGCCTAGAATTTGACCAAAAACGTGTGACGTTATGGTGTACGGAATATAACGTTATTCCTTCTCAGAGAAATTGAGAAAAAAATATGTGTCGGGATCTGAATGAGTATATTTCATTTTCATTTCCCCTGTCGACTGTCGTAAAGTTCCTAGTAATGCAATATAAAATTCTACTGAATCAGATATAATTTTATTTCGTCCTGCACATGGAATTTCACTCATGAATTAATCGCAATATCGTCCGATTTTCACATCAAACGAGCATATATATACTTGAAACTTGCGTGAACAGGTTCCATGTGAATCTTATGATAATAGTTCATGCATAAATCACCGGAATTTTCTACACGTTAAATTCACGTAAATATTTGAAATAAAATTATTTAAATAATATCTTTGTTCTAAAATTTGATGAAAACCATAAAAAATACCTTCAGATTTTTGTTAAGTTTACGTGAAAATTAAATGAAACATCCGAATTACTGATTTTTAACTCCATCATATTAGACAATGGTGGTATCATCACTGCATCCCGTGATGCAGAAATATAGTATTTTAAAAAATTTGATTCATTTAACAGTTTTTTAATTACTCGGTTTGATGGTTGTTTAACGTTCAGTGGCAAATAGTTCATGCATGTTCGGGACGATACAATACAATTGTGAAAACAGTTGTTTATAAAAGACACATGTGATGCACCAGTCAAAAAAGATTAAACATTCTGTTATTTGTGAAAATTATGAGGAAAAATAATGATCACGATAAAATACACATTCCAAAAAATAAAATAACACAACTCCAAGAAAAAATCAAAACGAAAAAATCCCTTATCAAATGACGAAATCAAAAGCTGAAAAACATCAAAAGAATGATAAAAGCTGTCATATTCTTGACTTGGTACATACAATACATGTAATATAGTGTACTCTGGGTGGTGTAAATGTGTTACTTGTTTGCTCAGCAAGTCGGACAAACCTTGCAAACTGTTAACCCGAATAATTCAGTCGTTATATTCCGCTTACTCACATTAAGTAAGTAGGAGAGATCGATTACGGGGAGGGACTGAATTATTCGGGTTAACAAACTGTATGCAAAATTTCACAAATTTCAACATTCTGTCATTTGTGAAAAATTATTTACATAACAAATCTTGAGATCATATATGCATTCTTTATATAAGTAAAACAACTGCGAAATTTAAAAGTTCCAGCTTGAAATTCAACCTGTATCAGATGTAAGCCGGAGTCTGTACTCTGTGTGCCTTTGTATTTTATCAAAATGCCTAATCCAGCAACCTGTCATGAAACAAAAAAGAAACTCCAGACGATATGCGCACCTATAATATGAGTAGTAACACCAGGTACATAGTTTTAAAGCTGAAGCAAAACTACTGTAGTCCTAAATAATTAGCCGAATTAACCCTATATATACTTAGTGCGGGACTAACGGTCGAACGAACAAATGTAAAACAATATGATGATACGTGCTCTATAAGTAATTTGGTGACAATGCATATTTTTGAATATGCAGTTCATATAATGGAATTGTAATTTGGAGATCTGAAATGTAGTAGCAATGTAAGAAGGATAGCATTTCCGTCATTTCGTCTTTGGTGGAAAGTTGATTAATTGGAAATTTTACCGCATCTCCTTTAAGGATATAATATATATCATAATGGTTTGAATTTTCTAGAGAAGAGCAAAAGTTTTAAGACTGAAACTAATATTTACCAAGAAACTGAAATGTTACTGTGACAATTATACTACACATACTCAAAATTTTCCAGCGTTTACTAAAACTACAAATAAGAAGTGTAAAGATACTATTCCAATTAGCTTTAGTCACGATTTTCTTGATGTCTTCAAGGTGTTGATGTCAGTTATTTAATGCCCAGCTGTTGCTATTTTATAAATTGCATATCACATATCTCCATTTATCATTCTATCAGCCAACTTTTGTACAAATAACATGCACAATTTTTTTTTTTATTTGTACTTGTACTTTTACAAATAAAGTCTCATGTTACCCCACTTCCAAAATGAGCAAGCGGTAACGTAGATAGAATGAAATTCAAAACATTGTGGCTGTGGCCATTGATTGACACATTAAATTCATCCATTGACTGGGACAATTTACGTGAACGTTTGTCTGTAACGACCACTGTTCACTACGTACCTACGATAGACATTTAAACTGTGGGGTCACCAAAGGTTTCTTAACGACTTTAATTATAAAATAATTCGAAAAATCAAAAAGGAATAACCGTTTATGTTTTGATTTATATAATTGATATAAATCAAAACATCGTGTTATTTGTGATTAATTTTTCGAATTACTTTATTAAGGTGTTGAGAACCTTTGGTGACCCCATAGTTTAAGTGTCTTTAAAAAGTACATAGTGAGCAGTGGTCTTTACATACAAACGTTCACCTAAATTGTCCCAGTCAATGGATGAATTTAATGTGTCAATCAATGGCCACAGCCACACTGTTTTGAATTTCATTCTATTAAGTTTTGCGTAACTGTTCAGTTTTGGTCTTCCTCGCGGTCACAGGGACTCGGTTAGCAGATTAAAATTTTGTAAATCAATGTTTTTGATTTATTTTTTATTATTTACTGTCTATTTGCATTACTATATTAACGTATTTAACGTTGCCATTACTATTTCTTTGTTTTCTGGCAATGTGTAGTTTACTATCCATATCCATATACTGAAAAAACCTAAAGGGATCTAAGGCGCCATCTTGAATTGCCTTCCCTACTTTAGATCATAAAAATAATTAAAAATATTAATAAATTACTATATGCCTTACAACAGCCCTCATTTTCTTCCGAAATTATTCTTCTATCACATGCATATTTTGATTTGTGGATTAACAGAACCCTTACGCAGTTTCAGTTGCATTCGTGTCAGAATATTCAAATTTCACGGCGAAAGCAACGTATCTTTCGGAAACTTCCGGGTTAAATTGTAGGATTGATTGCTTTGATTATTGGTTGGTTAACGTCCAGTGGAAAATATTTCATGCATGTTCAGGACGAGAACAAGTTAACAATAAAAAACAATAGGTAGGTTTTGCAATAGAGGCAGGGCATCCGCGATGATGGTCGGGAAAATTTTAACTGACACTATACATGTATATATATACTTGTATACTTGTTCTAAAAACTAATTTTAAGAAAGAAACTTTCCGGGCCTTTTTCAACGCCTAGTATGCGAGCAATATGGACCTCAGAGCCCTAAAAGGTAACTTTGTTAATTTTCTTTCAGTCGTTTTGTCTCACAACATGTGCATGTACATTATTTCCAACTCAAAACTAAAAAAACACCGAATACCCATGCAAGCGTAAATTAACACGAATATAAAATCTAAATGATTTCAAGATCTAGCTTTTTTACAGTCTCTTGCCGTTTGAATAATAAAAAGTCAGCAGCTTGCATGTAAATTTAGAGAAAAATTATAACGGAATCAGGGAACACGGAACCGGTCTGACTACAGCAAGCCCCAACTATCAACTTGCGTTTGTAGACGCAAGTGGATACTCGGGGCTGGCTTTATTCAGACTGTAACGGAATCTGAATTTTGTTATTTTATTTTAACTTTCTAATGCTTCATTCCGATGTTGTTGTCCGTCCTGAGTAGACGTGGTTTATACGATTACAAAGCTGGCACTGTATTTTAAAATATTTCCAAACATATATCGAATTTACTCTGTACAGACCAATGAATTTCAGAGACTGTTTACACATGGAACACAGGAAAAGTTATTCGGCTAAATAACCACTGTTTTACATTCCATATAAACAAACTGTTTTCTGTATGATTTTCAACGCCTGCTTGTATTGTGCTTTTCCCCCTAATTATATCCGTATTCTCATCCAAATAAATTTGTCCGCGCGGTGTTTTCGATGACCATTTTAAAACGAATTAATAGTTGTAAAATTCCCCGTTTTTTTCACACATCATCCTAAGCTTCTATAAATTAGATTTCTACTTTCAAAACAAAATTTCATGGGGATACGGCGTGAATCATGAATAAGTACTAATTGCAAAAATAAACCAAGGTTTACTTTTATAAATTGTTATTTGGATGGAGAGTTGTCTCATTGGCACTCACACCACATCTTCCTACATGTATATCCATACCAAGAATAAAAATAATGTGATAAAACTGTGTCTGTTATGCATAAGAACATATATAGATAAAGCCTGCAGATGCTTAAATATCAAAGAAACAGAATATTTAAAACGTAAATTAATACTTTTTAAAGATTAACAATGAGCAGAATGATTGCAGGAAAACGATAAAACAATCTATGTCAAATAACCGCTACGTATTGCATTAAAACTCTCTGCACTCTGCATCTAGGGAAAGTTTCCGTTAAAAATGCCACACAAAACCCGCTGCATTGGCTTACATGTGTGAACGTTATTCGATAACGTCAGGAACGATAACTCATGGCGTAACGTCATTCGGTATCGTGTTACCTTAATAAGACGGAAAACTTGGCCTGATTAAATGTGACATATCCTAAGCTACAGTGTTAACATAACAATAAGTTATCCTGTTTATTCAATCGATACATTTTGATCAAGATTCAAATGCATGTACTGCACAAAACAAAAAATAACAAGGGCATACCACGTTGATGCTTATATTAAAGTTTAATATTTTTGGTGCACATATTTCTAAATAGCACAGAAATATTAACACCATTATTTTGAAAAATACAACTTTTGACAGATTTGTTTTAATATAAATTGATCCAGTTTTCTGTTACTCTGTAATAATTTGGAATTTATTTTTTCAACACATATACATCTTTTTTATACATATAAAACCCTTGCTTAACATAAATGACATATATAAATATTTGCCTATAAACACATGAAACATGATAAATATCTAAATAGTTTCAGAAAAAAATTGAAATATTCTTTCTATTTTAAAAGATAAAGATCCATAACAATAAAGTTGATAGTTTTAAAATTGTCCTCTATCAAAATTGTCATTTTCAACATTGAGGTTTTTCAATTACTGATGTAACTGCTGAAATATCCATACAAGTCAAACAAAGGCAGTAAACAATGGTTGTCAAGTTGATCATGGTCAAACACGGTTGATTAGAGCATGGTCAACCATGGTCAGATGTATGAACATGGTCAACCATTGTAAAAAAAAATGGGGAAACCATAGTTGACCCTTGTTTTCAGCCCATACATGGTTGCATTTTGACAGGGGCACAACTACAAAATTTTGTTCGCATCAATTTAGGGTGCCACCATGTCCTCAAATATATTGATATGTGAAACATTCAGTAGTTTTGATACCTCAGGCTGACTTGTACAACAAAATAATTGACTGCATCAACATGATCAACCTTATCTGACCATATTTGCACTTTATTATGTAAGTATGTATAGCCGCATAGTATATCTGCAATTATTTTTTATGTTAGGATCGACTATTGTATACAAATGACAGCAATATTGGACCACAATAACTTCAAAAATTTCTCCGCATTTATTTAGAGATCCAGTATGTCCTTCTTTTGTTTAATATATTGATACGTAACCAAGTTTTAGTAGTGTTGATACCTCAGGCAGACTTGTACATCAACATTATTTGAACTTATCAACCTCAACTGAGTGTTTTTGCACTTTTACAGATAAATCTATATATCTGCATACTAATTCTGTAATATTTATGGCAGGATGTATTATATTTAACAAATGACTGCAATATTGAAACACACTGACTAAGAAATTTGGTCTGCATCAATTAAGATTGCCAGCATGTTCTCCTTTTGTTCAAAATATTTATACGTAGCAAAATTTCAGTAGTTTTGATACCTTAGGCTGCCTCATTTAACAAAATTATTTGACCGTACCACTGACCATATTTGTACTTTAGTATGTAAATAACCAGCAATTAAAAATGCAACTTTTTTTCATATTTTGATGGATTAAGTCGAGGATTATGACAGGCAATGGGCTTAGTAGTTACCAGGATTATAATTTAGTACGCCAGACGCGCGTTTCGTCTACATAAGACTCATCAATGACGCTCATATCAAAATATTTATAAAGCCAAAAAAGTACAAAATTAAAAAGCAATGAGTATAAAAAATTTCTTAGCGCAATATGCAAGACGTAGACACTCTTTCAGAATGATTAAGGTTGTGAGGTCGTTGATACACATCAAAATTAAGAAACTGAATGGGTATATCAATGCCCATGCTACCTCAATCTTTAAAGACCAAAATGTTGCAAAACACTTATCCTACCTTCATAAAAAATATGTTGCTATCCCCGCAGATAAATCCCCAAACAACCTTGTATTTGCTTATGGTTTTTTTGAAAAGAAGTAACGGTTTTAATTTTAATTTCGCAAATTTTTTTTTATGAGTATAGCAATATTTAGTATCTATAAAAGAAGAAATTTCATATTGTTGAATCCTCAAGCTCAATCAATTTAGTAGACAATTTTAAAACATTATTAGAAAAATACATCACTCACTATTTTTATTTTTCAAATCAGAGAAAAGAACATTTCTTTATAGAAAAAATATTTTATATTGGACAATCCCGTTATCAATGTAACAGATAACCATACAGACATATTATATTAATTATAAACATACTAATATCTGAACTTATATTGAATTTCTATATGTTTGTAACTGACTATATGTAACTGTCTGTTTGTAACACCAGGTACTGTCTGGTGAATGTTTCATTGTACATATTTGAATACAATTGTATCAAGAGAAAAAATGATTAAGATAAATGACGTAAAAGTAAGAGGTTCGAATCCCGGAATTCTCATTGTTTTCTCATTCTCTAGTTTTTCCTGTTTTTTGTTCTTATTTTGTATGTTATAGTGGATATTTTTTGTAATAAAAGCGAGTTTATTGTTGACTATTCCACATATTTGTCCATTTTTGTTTATAAGATAAAATTAATATAATATGATTGCAACTGTTTTATCTCATAATTTTACAGATGTTTATTTGCAAATTCCTATGGTTGAAAATCGTGATGTGCATACAATTAGGATTCTTGTTAAAACTTTCGGAAACATACTTATTATGTGCACCATATATATTGTTCTGTGTCGGGTTGTTGTTCCTTAAAATAAGGCTTTAAATAAAGTTAACACTAACAATGACTATTGCCCTTTCCTCGATCTTGATAGCTATATCATTAATGGAAAGCTTAATACTACAATTTATGATAAAAGAGATAATTTCTCATTTCCTATCGTTAATTATCCGTTTTTAGATGGTGACGTTCCCTTGTCACCCTCTTACGGTGTGTATATATCTCAACGTGTACGATTCGCTGTGTATGTACAAATATTCTAGATCAATGAGAGAAATTTATGTTTTACTGAACAATTATTACACAAGGACTTTTGATATCAGAAACTAGTCAAAATATTTACTTAATTTTATCTTCGGTATCAGGACATCATTCGTAAACTCAACATACAAACTCCTTATATTTTCAGGTATTTCACATTAAATTTTTTTTATGGAAATATTATTTATAAAGCACAAAAAAGTCAGTATTAACCTCAGAAGATAACAAAACGTTTAAATAGATTAATTAAGAAGGGATATAGTTACGATACTGTTGTCAGGTCATTAAAGGTTGCATATTTTTGCGTTAATATTGATTCACTTATATGGTCTTTGCATCGGAACTAAACACTTTTATTTAAAAACCAGTTGTTGGCATGACACAGGTTATGTACTTCTCATAAATGTTATGATGGTATGATACTAAACCCCTAACAGGAAGGCTTGTGCATGATATTCATATGATGAAGACATAATCTTTCAATCAATTTAATTGAAATCTGGAGCTGGCATGTCAGTTAACTGCTAATAGTCTGTTGTTATTCATGCATTATTGTCATTTTGTTTACTTTCTTTGGTTACATCTTCTGCCTTCAGACTCGGACTTTTCTTGAACTGAAATGCAATGTGCGTATTGTTATGCGTTTACTTTTCTATATTGGCTAGAGGTATAGGGAGAGGGTTGAGATATCATAAACATGTTTAACCCCGCCGCATTTTTCCCTTGTCGCACGTCAGGAGCCTCTGGCCTTTGTTAGTCTTGTATTATTTTAGTTTCTTGTGTAAAATTTGGAGTTGAGAATGGCGTTCGTTATTACTGAACTAGTATATATATAAATATAACAAAGAACAGGACATACATTTACATGTCATACGAACAGGACATACTTCTGATAATATCACCTTTCAAACAATTGAGGTAAACCAAAATTGGGACTCCGAAAGGAGAAAACAGAGATAAAGGTTATGGATGCATCAGCTACGTACTCTTGAACCTGATGGACTTAATGAGAGGGATGAAAACAGTTCTACCCAAAACCAAAGGAATAAATCATGAAATTCATTCTATTTAACTAAAACAACCATTTGTTTAATATCAAAAATTTTTGTGTACAATAAACGGCAAAAATATGTTTCATACAGAACATCAATCAATATGTTAAACTTTAACACAAATTTTGTGTAGCTCAAGCTACAAAGAAATTTTTTGTCATGCATCCGATTTCACCTAGATAGATGCACACGCCCGATGAAACTAATTTGTTTATCGAAATATTGCGTGAATAATATATAAAATATAACAACTAGTTTTATAACACCCATTAGTGTGTTAAAGTTCCTTCTTAAACACTTATATAATTTAATTTTGTAACTGCATTAGTTTATTAACAAGCTGATCCACACCTAGATGGATTGAATGTTGATTGTTGCTATTTTTAGACACTATATATATATATAATTTGCGAAAGCAAATTTTACAGATCTAGGAAGAACATAAAATTTGCGAAAGCAAATTTACAGATCTAACATTGTTGGGTTGATGTTTAGACGAGTTGTATATGCATAATGTACACAGCCATGTATCACCTTCATTGCTGGTGATCCGATGGATAAATCTGTTGTAGAGTTGTCACTGACTCAGACGTACTTATTAATATAATTATTTTCTGTGATTGTATCTTGCATTAATTTGTAGGATCCTTTACTATAACAATAACATCTCCATGCCTTATATATCATGTACTGTAGTACGCCGCTAGATTAAAACTGACGAGGAAAGGTAACACTAGTCCACCGAAAGCTTTATTTTAGTGAAGCACAGGTGGTCGTGTGGTCTAGCGGGACGGCTACAGTGCAGGCAATTTGGTGTCACGATATCTCAGTAGCATGGGTTCGAATCCCGGCGAGGGAAGCACATAAAATATGCGAAAGCAAATTTACAGAGCTAACATTGTTGAGTTGATGTTTAGACGAGTTGTATTATATATAGCAAAAGTAAATAAACACGGTGTACAGAATGTATATAATAATATTTTTAAATTTGCAAACTACATTTCACATCAAATAATAACAGTTCGTTAAAATATTGTCACTAGCGCTTTCATGCCTTCTGGCAATCTTTAGGCGACGTTTTAACAATGTCCTTGACGACACTGCTGTTTGTAACGTTTATTACGTTACAATAACGGTAAGGGGAGATAAATCAAACGTGTTTACGTAGATCCGTTTAATTTTGGCTGAAAGTCCTTTATAAAGTGTGCTTCCTTTGCCAGTCTTTTATATTTGACATACCCCTGGTTCATCAACTTTCTGCTCAGATACTGGTGACGTTTTACAAACTCTGAATAGGAGCTGCAAGCTCTTGAATACCGAATAAGTTGGGAAATGTATATTCCATATGCAGGTGAAGTTGGTATATTACTTCTAAGGTGGGGGAAATTGATAATTTCAAAATTAAAATCGTCTCGGATATACGGATATACGGTAAATTTTCCACTTCTGCACGTTATTGTAACGTAATAAACGTTTCCAACGGCAGTGTCGTCAAGGACATTGTTAAAACGTCCCCTGAAGATTGCCAGAAGGCATGAAAGCGCTAGTGACAATATTTTAACGAACTGTTATTATTTGATGTGAAATGTAGTTTGCAAATTTAAAAATATTATATATATATATATATATATATATTTGTTTAGGGGCCAGATAAAGACCGCCTCCGGGTGCGATAATTTCTCGCTGTATTGAAGACCTGTTGGGTACCTTCTGCTGTGGTCTGTTCTATGGTCGGGTTGTTGTCTCTTTGACACATTCTCCAATTTCATTCTCAATTTTATAACAATATTGTTCCGATGCGTTGGGATAACCTTTCTATCCGCCTTCTTTTTAAAAAAATAATTGTCATTTCTTTTATGATATCTTAATGTGTTTGTATAGGGCAGACCTGTCCTCTGGACTTGTAGAACGCAGATTTGTTAACAAGTCTAATCTTGAGCAGACCTGTTGATAGGTCTGCAGCAGTTCTAAAAAAGCAGAGCGTAGGTCTGGTCCACCATCGACGAAGTTAACTTGTCTGCTTGAATATGTCAGGAAGCCATAAATGAAAGATGATTACATTTTTTTTATCAAATTTAATTTCTGTTTTTGATTGCTATGCAGCGGATGGCAAAACAGAACAAAAGTTACATTATATACATAGTTTGTTTAGGGGTATCACCAAAATATCACAAATAAGTGAAATAAGCGTCATAACAAAATATTCCGTGATTCGAACTTTCATGACTCGTGCAACAGTATCATTTAACACATTGACGGGTTACCGGTGGACGGCAAAATACTGTAAAAACGCATAGCATGATCCACAAAAAATATTGAAGTAATTGTTTGGCTTCAAATCTTTTTCCTGATATTAATGCCATGTGTTTTGTCTCTTGACAACAGGTCACATTTCCTTTTTAGCTCATCTGGCCCAAAGGTTCCAGTGGGTTGTTTCCATCACGTGGCGTCTGTCGTCCGTCGTCGTCGTCCGTCGTTAATTTTTACCAAATTATTCTCCTCTGAAACAACTCGACTAAAATGAATCAAACTTAACCACAATCTTTATTTGAGTATACAATTTAAATATGTGTCCGACGACCCCGCCTGTCAACCAAGATGCCTGACATAGCTTAAAATAGATCAAATGGGTAAAATGCAGTTTTGGATTATATCTCTTTAAAACTTAAGCATTTAAAGCTAATCTGACATGGTGATAATATAATTATCAGGTAAAAATCTATCTGCCCTGAAAAAGTAGGACGAATCAGACAACCTATTGTTGGGTTGCTGCCCCTGAATAAATAATTCTAAAGGAAATTTGGCAGTTTTTGTTACTTATCTTGAAAATTACTATGGATAGAGAAAAACTTTAAATAGCATTAATGTTTAGCAAAGTAAGATTTACAAAAAAAATGACAAACATAATGACCAAATTTGTTAATTTACAAACATGACCACATTTGTTAATTGACACTTTAAGGAGTTATTGCCCCTTACACTGAAATTTAACAAAAACACATGACAATGTAACAAACACAGACACGTTCTATTAGATAACAACTGTCATATGTATGTCTTGGTACAGGAAATTCAAGAAAACATAAATAGTGTAAATCATATGCTGACGGAGGATTACAAAATATTGATTTTAAGTGCTACATATTTCTAAAACCGTTACAAATCAGATTGATCTCAAAACACATCGTGACTTGGATGGAGAGTTGTCTATTGGCACTCGTACCATATTTTTTCTATATTGTTTCTATATTCATATATGATGCTCACACGCCTTACACATCATTTCAAATTACGTTGTTGTCGACACTAAAGATGGTAGAACGCATATACTCACATACTCTTCCTGATGACGTTTTTGTTGTGATAAGATTATGTTGATTTTGATTCCTATGAAGTGTAATGCGGATATTTAATATATATATTTCTTTTATTTTGGCAAATGTGTTTTGTCTTTAACTGTTTTGATGGTTAATTGCACTTTTGACATTCAGTTAGTTTTCTCTCAAATAAGCTGAACATTTGTGATAACATTTTAAAACGGTACGAACAGATTGGGATATCTTAAATCTTTGTATATAGATAGTGTTGTCCAAAAGTCATATTACCTTTTTGGACTATCATTACATTTTCACACTTATCTAACATTATGTTGTTAGGTCTTAATGTTATTAATACAATAAAGGAGCGTGGGAAGTTCCCATTGTAATATGTTTCCAAAAACTTTCAAAACAAATATGACTTTCCTATGTGAGGGAAGGGGTTTGGATTCCGTTAACATGTTTAACCCCGCCACATTCGGAAGGTATGTGCCTGTCCCAAGTCCGGAGCCAATTATTCAATGGTTGTCGTTTGCTTATAAATTAGGCCGTAAGTTTCTCGTTTAATTGTTTTACATCGTCATTTCGAACCTTTTATATCTAACTATGCGGTATGGGCGTAGCTCATTGTTGAAGGCCGTTTGGTGACCTATAGTTGTTAATTTCTGTTTCATTTGGTCTCTTGTGGAGAGTTGTCTCATTGGTAATATTGTTGGATTACCAAATATCCTACTCCACATGAGGTGCAGTATCTGTTTACCCTTCCAGTTTGTGTTTTGGTTGTTCGTATTGCTTAGTATTTAGTTTTTATATTGTTTCTTGTGTATTATTATTTGTCTGTTTGTCTTTTTTTTGTTTAGTGATGGTGTTGTAAGTTTGTTTTCGATGAGTCAATGAGTTTGGCTGTCACTCTTGTATCTTTCGCTCCTCTTTTGTTTGTGTTTAATTTGAAAACGTTCATGTTGCATCAAACGTTTTTTTTCAGCTGTACGTAGAACCTTCTGATAGGTAAACTAGACACCATGCTTAAAATGATTCACATGAAGAAGAGGAATTTGCAGGCAACAGTTGTACGTCTGGTTCCATCTATTGTATCACTCGGACTTGTTTTAACTATGATCTGTTACATTTACCCTTACGTCAGATCCTTGACGCTTTATGGAAAACCAATTGTGCTACGGGTAACACGAAAGTAATTCGTCAAAAGATTAAAACTTTCTCAACTCTTCAAACATTCCACACAAGTATGCCAAAAACTTTTGAACTTAATCAAACAGACAAACAACAGAAATGTACTGGGTGCTTCTCAGAAAGCATTCACTTAATAATCGATAAAATAGAAATTTGTAACCCTAGTAACAAGTATATCGATATACTAATCATGATAACGTCTTCTCCGCAAAATAAGTTGAGTCGAAACGCTATGTGAGATACTTGGTTGAGGCATACAAAAAATAACACAGGAAATATCAGATACGTATTTCTACTTGGAGAATCCCCAAGGACTAAAGAATTAGAGAAAGAAAACTTCCACACAAAGGATATCATATTGGGAAGTTTTAAGGACGCATACATTAATCTGACTTTTAAAACATTGATGGGTTTTCAATGGGCAAACAAACGATGTCCAAATGCACAGCTCGTTATGAAAACGGATGATGATGTGTACGTGCATAATCCTGGACTAAAAAAAGCCATTAAGGAGAACGCCAATGCGTTACAGAATGCCGTTGGAGGAAGATGTCAACATATTGCAAGTCCTGTAAGAGATAAAAGATCCAAGTGGTATGCTTCATTTGAAAGCTATCCAGAAAAAACATATCCGGGTTATTGTTCTGGTACTGGATATGTCACCAGTTTGAACGTTATCACAAAAATAGTTAAAATATCAAAAAGTGTTCCGTTTTTTAATCTGGGAGATGTGTTTGTTGCTTTGTGTATAAAAAAAACTTGGATTACGTTTAAATCCAATCACCGGCTTTATGTTAGCCTATGATTTTGTCAATTGCAAAAACAACGATAATAAATTAGTTACCATTCATCAAGTGTCAGTCAGCATATTGAGACGTATTTGGGAGATACCTTGCAATGCAAACAAAGTATGACTGAACCATGAGAAAAAAATCAATGTAGGTTGATGCTTTCATAGATAAGTATATTAATTATAATAATAAACAACGTATTTAATAGTTAAAAATTCATTTGGATTAATATCCGCAAAGCTTAAAAATAACAGTCTTATATTTTTTTATAGACTAAGACAGCTTTGGCGAACTTGAATCATGGGGATCATATTTAGTATGTTCATATCTTGTGCCGTTTAAAGCCGTTATAATGACACATCAAACATGCTGGCGATCCGATGGATACATCTGTTGTAGAGTTGTCACTGACTCAGACGTACTTATGAATATAATTATTTTCTGTGACTGTATATTACATTAATTTGTAGGATCCTTTACTATAGATAATTTAGCTGATCTGTAACAATAACATCTTCATGCCTTATATATCATGTACTGTAGTACGCCGCTAGATTAAAACTGACGTGGAAAGGTAACACATGCCCACCGAAAGCTCTTTTAATGAGAGCCCAGGTGGTCGTGTGGTCTAGCGGGACGGCTGCAGTGCAGGCGATTTGGTGTCACGATATCACAGTAGCATGGGTTCGAATCCCGGCGAGGGAAGAACCAAAAATTTGCGAAAGCAAATTTACAGATCTAACATTGTTGGGTTGATGTTTAGACGAGTTGTATATACATTATGTACACAGCCATGTATCACCATCATTGCTGGCGATCCGATGGATACATCTGTTGTAGAGTTGTCACTGACTCAGACGTACTTATGAATATAATTATTTTCTGTGACTGTATATTACATTAATTTGTAGGATCCTTTACTATAGATAATTTAGCTGATCTGTAACAATAACATCTTCATGCCTTATATATCATGTACTGTAGTACGCCGCTAGATTAAAACTGACGTGGAAAGGTAACACATGCCCACCGAAAGCTCTTTTAATGAGAGCCCAGGTGGTCGTGTGGTCTAGCGGGACGGCTGCAGTGCAGGCGATTTGGTGTCACGATATCACAGTAGCATGGGTTCGAATCCCGGCGAGGGAAGAACCAAAAATTTGCGAAAGCAAATTTACAGATCTAACATTGTTGGGTTGATGTTTAGACGAGTTGTATATACATTATGTACACAGCCATGTATCACCATCATTGCTGGCGATCCGATGGATACATCTGTTGTAGAGTTGTCACTGACTCAGACGTACTTATGAATATAATTATTTTCTGTGACTGTATATTACATTAATTTGTAGGATCCTTTACTATAGATAATTTAGCTGATCTGTAACAATAACATCTTCATGCCTTATATATCATGTACTGTAGTACGCCGCTAGATTAAAACTGACGTGGAAAGGTAACACATGCCCACCGAAAGCTCTTTTAATGAGAGCCCAGGTGGTCGTGTGGTCTAGCGGGACGGCTGCAGTGCAGGGTCACCAATGTGTATTGTGTATTCAATACAACTAGATCCTTTATTAAACATGCTTGTGCTGCTTGTACTGCTAAATATCCGTACACAATCTCTGCAATTCTGCAACAACATAAGAATTTTGATTCTCCATGCTTAACACTACATATCCCAATGCCTAATTGAAAGATCGACTTCATTATCTCAGTAAACAAATTTTAGCTTTTTCTGTAAAAATGGTAATCGTAGATAAACATTTCTTATTTTTGGATTATAATAATTCTTCGTTTGTGAAGAACAACACCGATTCTATCAGTATATACAGTAAATATGATATTATGATATTATCAAAAAGCTGAACTGTGTAACCAACAATATATTTGGTAAGTTTTGGAAGAGTGATTTTTCACAGATAGTCGGTATTCCATTTTGGTACGAACTGTGCACCCCTTCTAGTCTATTTGTCGTTGGACTAGTGTGAAGTAGAATTCATTTAGAACCTTCTAAATGTCTAAAAATGAACTTAGGATAATATTCATACAAAAAGGCTGCTGCATGCCATGATCGTATACCCAATAAAGAAAACAGATGAACGACTTCACACCAAACGGGCTGATATCAACTTTCCAATTATCAATTTCTTATTTCTCAGCAGTAACAAACCCACTTCATATAGTATGTCCATATCTCAATTGATAAGTTATGTTTATGCATGTTCACACTATTCTTACTTCATATACAGGAATGCATTCTTACGCAGAAACTGCTCAATGATAGTTATGAGGTGGACAGATTCAAATTGACACTCTATAAAATTTATGGACGCCATCATACATTGGTTGATCAATTCAATGTGTCGATGTCGTAACTAACTAATGGTAATTTTAACAAATTTATAGATTGTTGTTTCACATATATGTAAAATATATGCTAAATACCTAACGTCATTCTGAATATGAGTGTAATATCAAGAGTGAATTTATATTGGTATTTTGTACATCCACCATTCATGTATTATTTTGTGTCTGTTTTGGTTTTGGTTGAATAATATGCTATGTCACAATATATATAGAATTGCCTTTCCATACAATCATTGTCAGGAAAATTGGTCTTGAAGAATATTGGGAAATTAATTGTGTAAAATTCGTGACTACATGTTAAGTACATGTACGTAAGAGCATCACCGTGTTTGATACCTTGTGGTTTTTGTTGTTGATAAAATATGTTCGACGTCGATCTGTTACTTGCATTTTGAGTCGATTATTATCTTATTTTGTGTGCGTTTCACAATTTCTAAGCGGTAGGTTTGACTGGCAATTAAACCAGGTTCAATCCAAAATGTCTTCTTAAGGTAGCAATAAACAGTTAGGAAACAAATTTGAATTTGCCCTCATAAATTGTATCATCCCCTTTTCATTGCTTTCTTATTAAGCTTACTGTTTGTGTCATACATGTGCATATGTATGTAATTAGAATCTTCCATAAATCTTATATCCAGTATATAAAATGGTTAAATATAGTTTCTTTTGGGTGTATCCATGACAACAATCTGCATTTATTTGCTATAAAAGATTTCAAAAATGGAGTGGGGGAAAGATATCACATATTTCCCCAAAATTTGACTAAAAGTAGAATTTCAATTGCTTAAAGTAATACTTTTTGTGAAGCTGTTTACATATATCTTTCAGTTAATCCGATGAACATGATATGTCTTTTGTCTATTTTTTTAGGTAAAATTGCGTCAAAAACTTCGTGTAGAAAAAAGTTTTTGGAAATATGACATTAATTTCTGGACCAATGGCTGGTCTAGCTATGAAAATACGGAGAGTCAAACAGAAAATAGCCAATAAAACTAGTCTTGATGTTCTTATAAGCCATCTTTGAAGGCTAAATTGGTAATCAGCTGTCTAAAAACGAATTTTATTACACAATAACTTTCATATTTGAAAAATCCACCGGGGCTAAAATGCGAAACTAAACTCCTAACTGTATTTGGCTACCTTAATAGTTTATATTTTTTTTCAAATAATCCCGTTTAACTAGTTTTCTGTGTTCTGCTAGCTGAAAGGAGTAAAATGCCCATTTATTTTTTAAAATTGGTTGATTAATGAATATTTTATGAAGGTAAGCAGTTGACACCGAAACGCGAAAAACTGATATAAAGAAAGGCGCCAAGTCCATGTGTAAAATGTTGTTTCTACCTCAATTTTTTAGCAAAATTTAAAATACCATACCTCTTTTGTCAGTTTTTTTAATGTATAACATCTCAATAGGTCCGAGTACACAGTTATCGTCCTTTGATTTTCGTTGTCCACGAGTATAGTCCTTAGTGTGGACAGTGTGTTACTTGCCAATTTTTGTTATACCCCTTCCAAATTTATTTCTCCATGTTTTATGCCTTATATAGCAAGTTGGGGGGTGAAATGACATTGTAAAAAAATTTGGGTCATAAATATTAATGTAAAGTAGTGATTAGGTCCAGCTGAAAAGGGTAAAAAATTAGCACTTCGGAAGCTGTCAAAAGATTTCAAAACCCTCTTAACACAAAATTGTCCATATTTTGAGTTAGAGCTGATGAAGTTTTCTATAATTTTGATATAATTTGTCCCAAAAGTAGTACAACACACTGTAAAAATATTATTGAGAAAGCGCAGGTGGGATTTTTTTAATTTTCATTTATTGTCTAAAAGAAATGCACTACGAAATAACTGTGTACTCGGACCAATAGGATAGCTGATGATTCAAAATTGTACAAAATTAGCAATTTCAAGCATGAAAATATCAATCTTTATGTTTATTGCATACCAAAGACTTGATAAAAAAAAATGATAAAAGGGAACCAATTTTCTACAGCTGAATTAACTATACATTTAATATATGTCAAAATGTAACATGAAAACTTGATCAAAATAATAATTTGATATATTCGCAAAAGAAAAATCAAAGCGTTGAATACTTAGGCTACTACATACAGCGCAATCCTTCAGAAGCAAGGGTTATGTCAGGAGTAACAAAAATATAAGCCTTGTGTCAAAATATCTAATTTTGGTTGCTAAGGACTGTAAACAATAACATTGCCATGCATTGTCATTCTTAAACATGTAATCCCCTCAGAAGTTGATTTATAATTTAAATATCAATAGATTTGTGGTATGAACAGTCTTAAATTATACAATTATGAGCTTGGTAACTATGCCATAAGGTAGCAATAAACAGTTAGGGAAAAAAAATCAAAATTTGCTCTCATAAATCTGACCATCCCCTTTTCATTGCTTTCTTGTAATATAAAGCTTACTATTTGTGGCATATCTGTGCATATGTAAGCAATCAGAATCTTCCATAAATTTTATATCCAGTATATAAAATGGTAAAATATAGTTTCTTTTGGATGTATCCATGGCAACAATCTGCATTGATTTGCTAAAAACAATTGCAAAAATGGGGGGCCCCCAAATTTGACTAAAAGTAGAATTTCAATCGCTTAAAGTAATACCTTTTCTGAAGTTGTTTACATATATCTTTCAGTTAATCCGATGAACATCATTTGTCTTTCGTCTCATTTTTTTGTAAAATTGCGTCAAAAACTTCGTGTTGAAAAAAAGTATTTGTAAACATTACATTAATTTCTGGACCGATGGCTGGTCTAGCCATAAAAATATAAAAATACGGAGAGTCAAACAGAAAATAGCCAATAAAACATGTACAAATATTCTGTACCAATTCAAAAATATTGCAATTGTGATCAACTAGTGTCAACGTTTGCTTTTTGTAGCACTTCGTTGTTATTGTTATTCCTTTGTTTTCCTATGGTTAATGATGTGTTTCCCTCAGTTTTGGTTTGTAACCCGGATTTGTTTTCTCTCAATCGAATTGCGACTTTTGACCACCGGTTTTCTACTGTTAATTTTATTTTCATATTCGTTCATTTTGAATCTTATCATGCTTATTTGACACATCGTTGAAGAAGTTTTCTCTCAAATTCCTTTGTGGCTATTGCTTGTTTATTTACAAGTAATCGCTATTTTAATGAATGGTCGCTTCCGTGAAACGGTACTTTTTGTACTAAGGTAGCACAAAACAAAGATTGTCCCCCAAATCGGACATCTTTAAACTGATGTATTTTTTTTTAAATCTCGCTTAAAAACTAATAAATGAGGAACCAAAGGAAAGATGACAGATTTATCGTTCAAATTGTGTTAATTTCATTATTACATAAATATTACATAATTCACTATTATGTTATTTGTTGCTAAATGGTGATTTCAACACTTTAATGAAATTAGCTTCTTTTTTATTAGTAGCATCCAAAATTAGTTCAATACATTCAAATAGTTTGACCCAAAAAACCATGTCTCAGATTGTTCCTATTGTATTTCATTCTCTCATTAACCTTAATTTTGTCTTGTGCACTTAATTCTTGAACTGTAAGAAACTATAAAAAATACCGTATGTGTATAAAAGAGGGACGAAAGATACCAAAGGGACAGTCATGTGTTGTATTATAATTGAAATATGTCCTTCACGTCATGCTGAAAGTTCATTCAAACATGGATTTGTCAATATTTTCTAGCTCTGTCGATTCCAAAAGGTCAAACACGATAATTTGATATCTATTCAGTTGATGTGTTCGTGGTGTTTTAGCTTTTAATTTTGCCATTTGATTAGGGACTTTCAGTTTTCAATTTTCCTCGGAGTTTAGTGTTTTTTGTGATTTTACTTGTTATAGGTCAAAGCTTACAAAAATATCGTAGTAACTAACATTTGGCTATTCCCGTGTGCTTATCACTAAGTATGTATATTTATTTTTATATTTCATCAGTTCAAAAATGTAAAAAAGAGGAGGACTATTGCAAATAATAAAAATATTGGACAGCTAAAGGTAACATAATGGTTTCTTACAAGTAAATGATAGAGCAATCACTGAAATAAAAAACGGGTAAAACAATAGAATGACGTCGCAACAATGTTTTAAATATAGTTCTAATATTTCGCGTTGATACCGGAGCCGTATTCTAATGAGTACGAATCATGTTTGATATATGCGTACAAACCTAATGTTTAAATTTTCATTGAAATATTGTAACGCCACCTCACTGGTGCTAGAGTCGACAACCAGAGAACACAGGATCACAAAGAAAATGGGATTTAAAGGATCTATAAAGTATAAGGCTCGACGTCCACTATTAACCGTCGGACCAAAACACGTTACAGAAAGGGAAAACGTATACTTGTATTTATATATAGTTCTCAGTTATGAAATAAAATATCTGAATAAAATAATTTCATATTTTATTAATATCAAAAATAATCCACGCCGGAGAGAATGGGTCTTGCAGGATCCGTCACTGGTCTGGTCAGATTCCCGGTTAAGGTTGGTCTTACATAGACACACACAACTAGTACATATACTTCAACAGTCAAGTAACAAGGTTGTAACTTATTTTGTATCTTTCTATAATACAGCTTATCGCTATTTGTCCGCTATTACTGGATATCACACAAGTTCCCGTAAAATATTGACGTCATAAAACAAAATATATGACGCCACAATGGAAAAGTGATTGTTGTTGACGTCAAAAGTTCAAGCGGCCGGATCACCCGGGATTAGCGATCAGGTGTATCTCAATTAAAGGATTAAAACACCTTTCTTCATTATAGAACTAAGAAGACAATAACTAAGTATAACACATTAAATGACATATTAATCATGTCAAAACCGCCAACATAACTCTTAATGTGCACCTTCAATATCACTGTCACCGACACTGTCACCGTCACCGGAAACCGTATTTAGCACCGTCACCGTCACCCGTATTTTGCACCGTCACCGTCACCCGTATTTAGCACCGTCACCAGCACCCGTATATAGCACCGTCACCGGCACCGACAATCTTAAATTAAAACAAAGTTAACTTTCAACGCTTGTCTGTATTTCTCAAACATATTCCAACTTCCATTTAAGTTTGTCACTACACATTCATTATCAACCCAACACTCCCTCGATTCTGTTGTTGTTTTTGTATTTATACTTTCGATTGACCAATGGCAGACCTTGTTACATATTGTTTACCAATCGGAAACCATGGATCACACAGGGGAAATTCCCGTATTGTTGATAATGTTTGTAAACATGGATTGATCTTCATCAATAAAGATGGGTTTTGACTTTGGTAAATCATTAAAAGAGTTTTATTTCAGTTTATAGTATAATAAGGTAACTACCGCGAAAATACGGAATCAGTACGTGAAATAAAACTTCTTAACAAACTGACATACACAAATCTGTCGTATTATAGAAACAACAGTAAAAATAGTAAATAACAAGTCTTACATTACTTGCAACATCAGACATCTCGCTAACATCTATCGTTTATCCTCAATAATTTCAAGAAACTAAACAGACATAGGTCTACTATAAAAAGGGGGGAATGCCGGCATTACAATATATATAGTTAAGCTGTTTTCATTAAATCCTATTATTTATTGTTATTAAAACATCATATCACAACTCCTTTACATTTTTGAACTGATGAAATATACAGATATTATGTACATACTTAGTGTTAAATATCAATTTGAATTTGAAATTGATTTGTTTCATCAAGAAACCGTTTTGATGAGTGAAAAAATCATTGCATTGGAAGGTGACTTTAATAAAATGTTTTTATTAATTGTCATTTGTTCTATGGTTATATTTTTGTGTTCATGATCAAAACACTTGAGTAATTAATAGTTTTTTTTTATTTCAGTGATTGAACTATCATTTAAAATTGAGAATGGAAATGGGGAATGTGGCAAAAAGACGACAACCCGACCATTTACCTGTAAGAATCAGTAATGCTACCTTTAGATGTCCAATATTTCAAATTGATATTTAACACTACCAATACTTATATAACAGCCATTTTCCTCATGTTTGTATTTTGTCTCTTTTAGTTTTATGCAATAAGTTGATTGTGCTGGTTGTAAGTCTTGTTTTTGTTTTTTTTTGTAATTTCTGTTTTCAAAAGATTTATCCTCGTCCGTCTTTGTGTCATCAAAATTGATCTCTGGTGTTTCTCTTATTCTTTCTTACATTATTTTCAACTTCAATCAAAATGATAAAAGCAGTAAAGTAATGATTGTAAAATTTGATAGATCATACCGCAATACAAGGGCCATGAATAACCTTAACCTTATCCTGTATACAAAGTGCGAATCTAGAACTTCATTCATGGACTAGGGGACTATAATAGTTTTGATAATAAACTCATCATAGATACCAGGACTAAATTTTGTAATTACGCCAGACACGCGTTTCGTCTACAAAAGACTCATCAGTGACGCTCGAATCCAAAAATGTTAAAAAAAGCCAAATAAAGTACAAGGTTGAAGAGCATTGGAATCCAAAATTCCTAAAAGTGTTGCCAAATACAGCTAAGGTAATCTATGTCTGAGGTAGAAAAGCCTTATTATTTCAAAAAATTCAAAATTTTGTAAACAGTTAATTTATGAATAAAACAATATCAATGATAATTCATGCCAGCACAAAATGTGCTGACTACTGGGCTTGTGATACCCTCGGGGAAATAAATCTACACCAGCAGTGGCATCGATCCAGTGGTTGTAAATAAACTCATCATAGATATCAGGATTAAATTTTGTAATTACGCCAGACGCGCGTTTCGTCTATAAAAGACTCATCAGTGACGCTCGAATCCAAAAATGTTAAAAAAGCCAAATACAGTACAAAGTTGAAGAGCATTTAGATCCAAAATTCATAAAAGTGTTGCCAAATACAGCTAAGGTAATCTATGCCTGCAGTAGAAAAGCCTTATTATTTAAAAAAATTCAAAATTTTGTAAACAGTTGATTTATAAATATAACAATATCAATGATAATTCATGTCAACACAAAAAGTGCTGACTACTGGGCTTGTGATACCCTCGGGGAAATAAATCTCCACCAGCAGTGGCATCGACCCAGTGGTTGTAAATAAACTCATCATAGATACCAGGACTAAATTTTGTAATTACGCCAGACGGGCGTTTCGTCTACAAAAGACTCATCAGTGACGCTCGAATTCAAAAATGTTAAAAAAGCCAAATAAAGTCCAAAGTTGAAGAGCATTGAGATCCCAAATTCCTAAAAGTGTTGCCAAATACAGCTAAGGTAATCTATGCCTGAGGTAGAAAAGCCTTATTATTTCAAAAAATTCAAAATTTTGTTAAGAGTTAATTTATAATGTTCAGTTTCCGGCGTTGATTTACAAGTTGATGTTTTTAGTCTGATAGTATTGCTTAAATATGAATATAATGCAATACTTAGCGTATGGATGGATATGAGAAGCAAAGAAGAGGAAGGATTTACCGCATTTTATCTGTCAAACAAACCAATTGTAAGTCTGATCCGCACTTTGTTCGCAGTGATCGTTTTGTAAAAGATTTAAAAAAAAATTCGAAACAAAATTACATTTCGGTAACATTTAAAAACACAAGGGACTCAATACACAAATAGACGAAAAAAAAGTGACACGATAAATAACAGAAAAGGGGAGGGGGTATTCAGGTGGTACTGTTTGTGTCAACTATAACAGTCTCCTGAACATCCCAACAAAAGAATATTAATGATTGCATGTTGCATCTCTTAGTTTGTTCATATTAATTATATTGTTGAAATGAAATCGACTGCGATGCACTCGATATTGTTCAACAAGAACCTGTCTTCATATGCTAACATTTTTTTCTCTCATTCACCTAGTAAAAACAAAACCCGAGAAGAAACAAAGAACTAATATGAGAGGACTACATTTTGAAATATAATATATATAAAACTTGCCACTATTAGCCGATTTGACTATATCCTCTTTGTTATCAGACTAAAATAATGTATCTGAATATATTCTATATACACATTTGATTTTTATCTACAATTTTGAAACAACACAATCACTAATAACGACATCTCTTTCTTCGTTCCTGCATTAAGAATATGATTTCATAACTTTATCCATTTAGAAAAACACAATGCAATCATGTAAAGGTATTCACGGAAACTATCATATGAGATATGCTTGCGCACGCTAAAATTGTGATACGCATACCCTATTTTTTTAGTTGAGCTTCTGTTTAAAGGGGACAACATGTAGGATATATTTTAATGTAAAGCAAGTTTTTTTCACAAAATAATTTTCATACTTGATAAAAATAAATGTTTGCTTGCTTTTTTATTTGTTTTACCTTTTTCGGCGTGTTAAACAATGTTTTAAGTAAGATATAAGCCTCTAACAGTCCAGTATGTAAAATATTGAACAGAAAGGACTGTTATCGGCTGATATCCCTTACTGAAAACATTGCTGTAACGTCATTAAAACATTGTAGTGATGTCATCATATTGTTGTACCCGTTCTTTATTTCAGTTATTGGACTATCATTTACCTGTATGAAACCAGTATGTAACCTTCAGCTGATCAATATTTTTAAGAGTAGACCTCTTCTTTCTTAAAATATTGGACAGCTGAAGGAAGCATAACTAATCCTTACAGGTAAATAATAGTTCAGTCACAGAAAAAAATATCAATTTCGCCAACTGTTTTCATCATGTGAAAAGAAAAAAATACAATCAAAAAAACAAATGACAATACAATTAAAATTGAGAAAATAATAACTTATAAATTGATTTTAACACCACCATAAGATTTTTTCGTCCGTCTTTGGTTATCAAAATTGACCCCTGGTGTTGCTCTTATTGTCATTATTGTCATCTACAATTAAAAAAAACACCAATAAAGTTTCTAGTGTTTGATAGATCACGCCGCATTACAGGACCATAAACAACATAAACCTCACCCTGTGTATAAGTGCAAATCTAAAACTTACTTCATGAACTACGGGACTACAATAGTTGTTATAATTTGCAGGTTTCTGCGTTGATTTGCAAGTTGTTTGTTGTTTTTAAGTCTGATATTATTGCTTGAATATGCGTACAATGCAACTTTTAGCTAATGAACGACGATGGATATTGGAACTTAAGCAGAATTAAGGAAACGGTACTGCATGTTATCTGCTAAACAAATCAACCGTGTGTTCAATTCGCACTTTGTTCATAGTGATCGTTGTATGTATTAACAGAGAGGATTTTCTTTTTGCAAAAGGAAATGGAGAGGCACACATTTTTTTTAGTTTAAACATATTTTATTTCCTTAAATGTGCAAAAGGCATGAGACACAAAATATGTTTCGTGAATATTAAAAATAAAACAACACAAGGGACATCAATTCACAAAAAAAGAGGCGACACGACCTTCTAGAAAAATAATCGCTAAACAAGATGGGTTTGGGTAAACAATCACATTCTCTTCGAAAGATGAACAACACTTCAATGTAAAATGATTGCACGTTGTTAAGTTATCTCTTCATTTTATACTATAAATTATATATTTGAAAAAAATCAACTGCAGAACACTCAATATGGTTCAACATGAACATGTCTTCCTTCTAACGTTTGATAGATCACGCCAGTTAGTCTTCGATGCATGATTTTTTATTAGTTGTTAGTGACGTTGAACTAGCTGTGAGTTAATGCTAGTACTCTCAGATCTGTTCCTAGTGTTTTTTGTTGTTGTTGGGATGTACAAGTACCTGGCCACGTCCACTTGTATTTTTGTCCATCTGATGAGTTAAGCCTTTTTCAACTATATTTGTTGTTCGTTCTTATGTTTAACTGTCACATCACTGTCCCGGGCTTAAAGAGAGTTTCCGCTAACATGTTTAACCCCGCCACATTATGTATGTATGTACCTGTCCCAAGTCAGGAACCTGAGATTCAGTGGTTGTCGTTTGTTTACGTGTTACATTTTTTTTTCGTTCATTTTTTTATATATAAATGAGGCCGTTAGTCTTTCATTTGAATTGTTTTACATTGTCATTTCGGGGCCTTTTATAGCTGACTATGCGGAATTGGCTTTGCTCATTGTTTAAGGCCGTACGGTGACCTATATTTGTTTATAATTTCTGTGTCATTTTGGTCTCATGTGGAGAGTTGTCTCATTGGCAATTATACCTTATCTTCTTTTTTATATCCATATGTGTTTTTCTTTTCGTTTTTTTCATTCACCTAGCTAGTAAGAAATCAAACCCGAGCAGACAGAAGTAACTGAAAGGAGAGGACTATATTTTGAAATATAATATACATGAAACTAGCCTTTTTCAACTACTAAAAATATATCCTCTTTGTACATTATCCACAGTTAAATCGAATATAACTAAATACACATTTGATGTTAATCCAAAGTTTGAAACAGCACAATTACTTATCACCCTTGCTTCGGTTTTTTCTTTGCATTAGGAATATATTTTCATCGTCTTTATCCATATTGGACCATAAAACGCATGTAAAGGTATTCACGGAACATATTTAGAGTAGTCCTTTCGCACGAAAAAATCCTGATACGCATACCCTGAGTCTGTATCTACTTGTAGCAATTCATGTTAGCAATGTTTACCTTCAGCTGTAGTTTTTTTTTTATTTTCTATTGTTTGATTTGAGCTACTGTTTAAAAGGGGTAACATGTAGGATTAATTTCAATGTAAAGAAAGTTTATTCACAAAACAATGTTCACAGTTGATGCAAATAAACCTTTTTTATTTGATTACATGTTTACACCTTTTTGACGTGTTTAACAATGTTTTAAGTAAGATATAAATCTCTAACAGTCAATTCTGTAAACTATTGAACAGGTCTTCGGCCAATATTTAACAGAATGGAATGTTATCGGCTTATATCATTTACTTCCATTGTTTTACCTGTTCTTAATTTCAGTGATTGGACTATCATTTACCTGTAAGAAACCATTATGTTACCTTTAGCCTTCCAATATTTTTTAGAATAGCCGTCTTCTTTCTTAAAAAAATGGACAGCTAAAGGTAGCATAACTGATTCTTACAGACAAATGAATGTTCAATCACTGAAATAAAAAAGAACAATTAATTACCCTAATTATTTTCATCATCTCAACAAAAATACAACCAAAGAACAAATGACAATTAGAAAAAATCATTTCATTAAACTCCCAATACAATAATTTTGTCACTCATCAAAACGGTTTCTTGAGGTAAAAAATCACTTTCAAAATGATATTTTAACACTACCAATACTTATATATATCACAGCCATTTTTCTCATGTGTGGGGTTGTCTCTTTTCGCACTATTTCAATAAGTTGATTATGCTCGTTGTAAGTCTTGTTTTTGTTGCTTTTTTTAATTTCTTTTTTCAAAAGATTTATCCTCGTCCGTCTTTGGGTAATCAAAATTAACATCTGGTGTTGCTCTTATTCTTTCTAACATAATTTTTAACTACAATTTAAATGAACCAAAGCCATAGAGTAATGTTTCTAAAATTTGATAAATCATGCCGAAATACAAGAGGCAACGAACAACCTTAACCTTATCCTGGGTACAAAGTGCGAATCTAGAACTTCCTTCATGAACTAGGGGACTATATTTTTTTTTTAGAATTTTCAGGTTTATGCGTTGATATACAAACTGCTAGTTTTTTAAATTATTGCTTATATATATTAATATAATGCAATACTTCGCTTATGAAGGTACATGAGTATAGAGAAGACAGATATTTTTATTTCATATTTTGTCGAACCTGCGACTTTTGTCGTTAAAACGAGATAACGATCCTTTCGAATAGTTCGTTACTTTCTTAAACTACAATGGATTTCTTCCATACTTGGAAAGAAGCTTGTTTATGATCATAAGATAATATCCAGAGGTACATTATTGTAAACAAAAAATCCCGTGTCTCCGTATTTTACTTATAAATGGACTTCGTTTTTCTGAATGTTATCATTACATTCACTCATTGATTTAAGTTTTTATAATTTTAATGACTGCAGTAGTAAAATATCCTGGATTTCTACCAAATTTTGACAAAACTTCGACAGAAGGTTATTAAAATGAAAAGATAGTATCCAGAAGAAAATTGAAAAAATTATTATTTTTATCATTTGATGTGCTCATTCAGTAAATTTATGATACAACTGTTTTATAATTCTCTAAATTTGATTGCATACTGACTACAAGTGCAGGAAAACGATACGACATGTTGTTTCTGACCTGTTTTTGTTACCTTTGCATTGTATCTAATATTACGTTTCCAGAAAGAAAGAAGTAGTACATTTTGTATTTAGAAGAGGTATACAAACTATATATATTGGAAATCCCAGTTCAATGAAGTTACAGTTAAAACACATTTTTGTTCACTTTCCCTCAGCCGAGAGGTTTTTTTTCTAAAAAAAATCAAGAATCTGATTTATCCATTTTGAAACACAAAACGCATGTAAAGGAATTCACGGAAACCACGAGCAGAAACTATGAGTAGTCCTTCCGCACGCAAAAATCATGATACGCATACCCTTTGTCTTCTTTTTTATGTAGCGATACATGTTGTTTACTTTTAGCTGTACTTTCTTTTTGTCTATATTTTTAGGTTAAGCTACTATTTAAAGAGGCCGACATGTAGGATATATTTTAATGTACAAAAGTTTATTCGCAAAACAATTTTCATACTTAATGAAAATAAATCTTTTCTTGTTTTTTCTTTTGTTTTACCTTTTTCGACGTGTTTAAGGTGGCTGGGGGGTATAAAAATCTAATATAGGAATTGGCTAATTTTTTTAGTAAATGAACTTTATCATATGTTTGGTGAAAAACAAAAATAAAAAAATCGGTTCACCGTCTAGTTATTTTTTTTTTTAGGGTTCAAATTTTTATGGTTTTCATTCAAGATTACTATAGAAATGATAGGGAAATGAACGCAAAGCTACCTTTTTTGAGGAATTTCTAATAAAACCTAATATAAGATTTTTTAATGTTAGTATTTTTTCCGTTGCTTAAATATTTTTTTTACATAATAAAAAATAAAATCAACAAGTCACCGTCTAGTTAAGACAAAAAATGTACATCATTAAAAATAGTTGGCATTTTTCAAAAAAGGGAGATAACTCTCTCTTTTACATTTTTTTCAAAGTTTGGAACTATATATATATATATGATACAACAGACCTGTTTATAGAAACTTGTTATACCTTCTATACATGTAAGACCATATATTATATATATAACATTTTCAAACAATCGCAGATGATTTGCATATTTGTTGCCATGGCAACCATAAGTAAAAAGGGAAAATCACTAATTTTTGGCCAATCTTTTAATGTTCAGTTCAAATTAAAGATCATACGATTTGAAAAATGAACAGAAACTTATTCTTCAATAGAGATGTGTTTTTTTTAGGACCTGCATATATATATGGAGGTCGTAATTCCTAGAGGCGAATAGTTCTTAGTATGTCTGAAGTTCTCTTGCTAAATATCATTGGTTTCAGTGGATAATATTAGCATTTCGTTTGATTGTAATGAAACTTGGACAGCTGAAAAGTAAATTCAGTTCTTATTTACTTATGGGGTTTTTAACAATCATGACTGGCTATAATGTCCTAGGATAGTCGGTCATAAGGCATTGACCATAGGAATTACGGGGATGGGGGCATGACAGTGATATCTTCAACACAGAGAAGTAATTTTCGCCTCAATAAAAGTTTCAAGACAGCTCCTAGCACAGGATTTTGCAGCTAATTCTTGCTAAATATTGGGTCACTATGTGATCACTTTCCTCCATAATGCATACTATTTCAATAATAACACTATTTTCCTACTGGAGTAGCACAATATTCCTTACATACAACAAATATAGTTGATCTATAGCTATTGCTTAGTTTAAAAAATACAGCCGTAAACACGAAAAACACGACTATTACCACTGAACGAGGGAAATCAGGTCAAGGTCAGATGACACCTGCCAAGTATCACATATACACTTTAGTCTTTCTATATACTAGACATATTGCTTGATATATAAAGTGAGTATGGATTTGACTGATTCATGAAATGAGTTCAAGGTCAAGTAAAATCTGTCTGACCGGCATGTATACCTTGCAAGGTACACACATACCAAATATTGATATTCTAATAATCATATTAATAAGAGCAAATAAACATTACAAAAAAATTAATAGAAAAAGGTTAAGTCACTCAACCATGAAAATGAGGTCAAGGACTTTGGACATGTGACAGCCGGAAACTTCATAATATTAGACATCTATATACGACGTATAGAGCATTCAGGTCTTCCATCTTCTAAAATATTGAAGTCGTAGGCTAAAAAAAAATACCATACACACTCTCTCAGAAAGATGACTTGCACTGATTATTCAGTTTTCTAGACCATAGCTCATCTACAAAAGACCACAGGGACCTCCACTATTTGTATTCTAATTTTGATAAAAAAAATGATAGCAAGTATATAGATCTTGTAATACTTAACCTTCATGCAATGTACACTATTGCTATGGTTCAACTGAAGCTGACCATCTGGAAGTTCTTAACTGGTCAGCCTGATCCAAAACAACTAATGAATTAAGTCAGGAGCCTGTTTTTAAGTGGTTGTCGTTCGTTGATGTGTTACTCATTTGTATTTGTTCAATTTTGTACTTAAATAAGGCTGTTAGTTTTCTCATTCATCATTTCATGGCCATTTTTGAGCTGACCATGCAGAATGGTCTTTGCTCATTGTTGAAGGACATATGCTGACTTGTAAAAAGCAGGAACTGCTCATCCTTCCAGAGCATCTAAGTACAACCCCTGTTTTAGTGATATTCTTACTGTACCTTGCACTTTTATTTTTTTTGCTTGCCTTTTTTCCTTTGGTATGTGCTCTGCTATGTTTCTAAACGCATTTTGTGACACTTTGTTATTCACAACTTTTAAGATAAATAGACAAACAAAATTATTCAGTTCTGCTGAAATAACACAATTGATGTCCAGTTATATCATGCACAAATAATAAATAACAAACCACATTCCAATTTTAAAGTGAGGCCATATAAAAATATGTGTGTGTTTCGGATTTCTTAACCAATCTATGATGAACCCTTTCAAGCCTGAAAGTTCTCAGCATTTTGTAAAATTTGTTCTATTTTTCAAACAAACTGATATTAAAACTTTTCTGTTGAAACTTATATTTATGGAATCAAGACTGTGAAAAGGATTTAGAATTATTGTTCAAAAATAGATACAACCCTTTTTTTTTACAAAGAAATAGGAAGCACACATATATTTTATTTCCCTTCTTTTATTTTCATTTTTGTTTATTCATAACAAAAGTGATGATATTTGTTATAATGATACATGGAATTCAAGATATCATCTAATCAGAAAGAACAACACACACAATATTTATGTTAATATATATGTAAGGTGGCTTAGGACAAAAAAAAGTTTTGGCCAAAAAATTCGACATTATTGTTTTTATCAAAGCTGTTATGCATTCCCTTATATCTGGTTTATAATCATAAATACTGATAAACTATTAGACCAAATATTTTGGAAATTTTTGTAGGTCAGGTCTGTTTTTAGTTTTATTCATCAATAAATCTATTTTTCTAATAAGTTTAAAACAAAAAAAGTGTATACTTCTTATAAGGAGTGATTGTGAGCATAAATGAACAATGCACCTATTATATATATATATAAATATATCACTTAGAATTTAAAAATATTTAAAAAAGCAATTTTTATCATAGTAAGTTTAAAATTGCCCAAGCCACCTTAACTTTCAGGAGTCAAAAAGTCATACATCTTTTGAATAATCTTTTTACAACTGGTTACACGCACTTTTCCTTGATTCGTAAGTTCGGACAACAGTGCGCGTAAACCATCTAATCCATTTCTTTCAATAGATAATTTTAAATGACACAACCTTAAATTAGAACGTGCAGCTTTCAAAGCTGTGGCTTTAGATAAAGCTTTACAGTTAATAGCCTCACTAAAAGTTGTTAAATTATCTTGATGCATGTGGCAGTTATGTGGATAGTTGGAAGAAAAAATAAAATCTGTGATGTTATCAGATATAACATTTCCTTGTGATGTACAAGTGATTAATCTAAATAATAGTCTAGTGTCCTCTAAGGCATTATGAGCAGCATAGGTTTCATCAAGAAGTGTGTCAACAAGATTTGTCTGACTATAAGAACTTAGTCCAGGAACAACATGTTTAAATACATCCAAACTATCTACAAATCCAATTATATGGCTACAAAATTCTGAGTACATGTTATAAAATCTTAAGGCATTGTACAAAATATGACAGTCAAATCTCTTGATATTGTATCCAACACGAATTGGTTTACATGAAAATTCTGACAGAAATGTAATGAAATCAGTAAGAGCTTGATGTGGATATTTAAAGTTGACTGGTTTTGAATTGTACAGCATATTGTTTCCACGCACTGTGATCTTTGTGATGTTGGTGGCTTCTTTTGATATTGGTTGGCTTGGTAAGATGTAGGTATCAAAAGTGCTGTCTTTTGAACAAGCTGCAAGTTGTATAATATCAGATGATCTACCTGAAAAAAAGAAATTATAATGCAATAGGTACTATTACAGGATTGATTCAGGGGTTCAATAAACTTTTGTTTCATCATCAATGATTGTATAAAGTCTCATGCCACCTTCGGGTTTAACCTTAAAGCTATAAAAAAAAACTCTCTGTCCCTGAAATCATTTTTGTTGCATAATAATATTATTTTGCTTGTGACATTGCATGCAAGAGAAGTTGGAATCATAATTTACTATGCATATTTGAATGTCTCTACTTTAATATGTAATTTTAAACACAGTATAAAAACAACATTCATGAGTTAGTTACAGGTCATTCAATATTTTTAATTTGAGATGGACATACAATTACTTGCATAGCAATACAATACAACACAAGACTACCATCCAACAACTTAAATTTTAGCTTTTTTCTATTCATGTTATAGTCATAACATTCATGGGTACAGCTGGATATGCCTGCAGAGGTCCAAATCTGAACAATTTGGACAAAAATGGACTCTCTTAAAGCTTGATTCAGGTCTAAATTTGGATTGTAATTAAATATTTGACATATTATAGGTTTCTGAATAAATGAAGTCAAAGAACATGAAATTGGTTATATGAATTTAATTAGGGACGACATCAGAAGATCGATGTAGGATAAAAAACTCAATTCAAATAGTTTGATGGTGGGGTGGAAGGTGGAGTGGGGTTGGGGTCAACATTGCTGCAAGTTTTCTTAATTCAAAATCGATTTTACATATATCCATAGAGGTAAATCAATTTTTCCCAAATTAAGATAAGAGGGCCCTTTATCTATGTAAATTAAGTTTTTTAGGTAATTATCCGAGAACTGGAAATTTCCTTTTTTAATAAATAAAACCCCATTACTCAAAAATGTAAAATCTGAATTTTTTAGAATTCTAAAAGGAGCTTACTTCATAAGATATAAGCAATTAACCAAAGTTTTATGCAAATTGGTGCAAGCCCTTTTTAGTTCATGTCCAACATGTTGATTACAGACAGACTGGACAGATGGACAATGGTATACCACAATACGTCCTGTAAACAGACGTAAACAATGAAAGTTAAAACTTACTAAGGCCTGTGGTTTCTAAGTCAAACACCAACAAAGGTGCAACTGTAATTGCTTCTTTGTCAAATTTGTCTATTTCCATAACTTCAGGAATTTTTTCTTGATCTGGATGTTCCAGTCCTAGAACAAAAATTGTATGCATGAAGTATAAAATTGATCACATGATAAGATGACATTGACATTGAATCAGTTGTTAGAATGATGACATCAGAGACACTTAAAAGTGTATATTACCAGCAGTTTCCTAACTTTTTTTTTCTGCTGTTTCTGAAATCTAAACATTTTATCCAATACAGTCAAAAGACAGTTGTATTATAAAATTACACAATATTGTAATGTGATTTTTTTTTAACCATTTGATGGTGGATACATGTATTTGCAACAGGCAGGTTTTACTGAATTTTGACCACAAAAAAAGCTAGATATTTTTTTTTAATTTCAAATAAATGTATCTAGGTTATGTACTTATCAGTTATCAGATCATCTTAATATAATAATTTAAGTGAAAAAACTCAAAACACATATTAAACTATCTATTAGTAAAAGCAAGTCCAATTAAGCAAATTAACATCCAAACAATGATATGTCATGAGATGATGACAATGTCAATGTAAGTGTAAAATTACATGTACTTGTTCATGGTAGATGATACCAAAAATAACTCAGTATGTAAAATAATCACCTATTTCACTTTCGTAAGTTTTTCCTTCTCTGACTTCCATTCCAGAATTCTTGGAACTTCTTTTCTTCTTCAGAAGCAGACGTTGTTTTTTTCCCTCTCTTGTCTTCGAAACAGTTGACTTTCTGTCTCTCTTTCTGCTTAATTTCAATGATCTCTTCAATGTTTCAGTACCAGGTGATAATCCAGATGATCCATGTACCTGTAATAAGTTTAACATTTAACATTTGATGGAAAGGGGAAACATTTAGTGGCTAAGCCAGTCTGATATGATACAACATGTACAACAGAATATTGGCAAATATAAGATAGATAGAGGAGTAAACGTTTGTAGCTTATACAATCAATGCTTTACTTGAAAGCAGGGAGGTAAATTTGAATTATGAATTTGCACTTATTCATGAACCTTGCCCAGTTGTTGTGTTTTCAAGTCTAATTTTATTTTTGTAATTTAATTGTTATTGAAGATCTTTGGTTCACAGTTTTTTTAGAATCTTAGTGATCAACATCTTGTTATTCCAAAATTGTAGACACTTTTCATTGTTGAAGGTCTTATAGTTAGGTGTAAATGTATATTTGTAATTTTCTATATTGCTATTTTACATTTACACTAAATTTGCTTATGCACATAATATTAACCATATTTTACACTAACCTCAGACACATAGCTATAGCCTTCATTTTTCTGTAGAACTGCTGAACTAACTCTGTAGCTTAAGCTGGATGAGGCAGAGTAATGTTTGTATTTTGGTGCTTTAGTAGCTATGGTCATATTCAAACTCTCATTAGCTTGAGAACTTGCTAGATTTGCCAGTTTCTTTGAGTTTGGCACCAATTTATCCAAGAACAGTTTTTCAAGATCAGACTTCAAGTCCAAAGATTTTAAATCTTTGCCATGTGGAAGGCTTGAATGTTTGTAGGTGGTTTTGTCTTTTAAGTAGCCACACCAACTTTGCACACAGTGTGCATGTTTACCAAAAATGTGATCAATCGACGCCCTTAACCCATTTTCTATTCCAGTTTGGTTTCCCTTATTTTGGTCAACCATGTAGGCAAAGTTTCTGGTAATAGCATTTATCACCATTACAGATAATTCCTTATGCTTTGGCTTCATGCTGTATAATTTGTTGACGATATTTTTGGTTACATGATTGCGATCACTAGTTTTCTCCATATGAAGATCCGGCATTTCCTTAATGGCTCTGTTGTATCCAGTTGAATCATCATCCCCAGCAAGTTCTGATATTGGGACATTTTGTTCCTTCAAATCACGGATCATCTGGACAACCATGTCAGGCTCCATTGCTTTTGCTGATCCAGTCCAGTTTTTAGAGCACTTATGTTTTCTGGGTACTTCTCCTTTTCTGTTTGCTATGCTGCATACTCTGCAATCCCCAGATCTCATGGTATGATGCAGAACTTTCCCAGTCTTCTGTCCAATAAGTGATGCTACTCCTGAAATCAAAATAAATACATATATGTAAATAGTCATATAAGTCACTAAGCTGTAACAAAGAAGTGGGAACATATCAAATTGTTAAAATCAGTAAAGAGAAACTCAAACTTCTTTGAACAACCACACAGACATCATCATAACATTATTTGAACATAAAAAAATATCTGTCTTATTTAAAATCTGTATAGTAAGAGCCAGATTTTATCAAAAAAGGATCCATGTTTAGATTCAGCATATCAAAGAAGCCCAAGAATTTAATTTTTGTAAAAATCAAACTTAGTTTAATTTTGGACCCTTTGGACCTTAATGTAGACCAATTTGAAAACAGGACCAAAAATTAAAAATCTACATACACAGTTAGATTTGGCATATCAAAGAACCGCAATTATTCAATTTTTGATGAAATCAAACAAAGTTTAATTTTGGACCCTGATTTGAACCCCGACTTGAAAACTTGGTCAATAATCAAAAATCTATGTACATTTTTAGATTCAGCATATCAAAGAACCCAAAGGATTCAATTTTTGTCGAAATCAAACTAAGTTTAATTTTGGACCCTTTGGACCTTAATGTAGATTAATTTGAAAACAGGACCAAAAATTAAGAATCTACATACACAGTTACATTCGGCATATCAAAGAACCCCATTTATTCAATTTTTGATGTAATTAAACAAAGATTGATTTTGGACCCGGATTTGGACCAACTTGAAAACTGGGCCAATAATCAAAAATCTAAGTACATTTTTAGATTCAGCATATCAAAGAACCCAAAGGATTCAATTTTTTGTGAAAATCAAAAATATAAAATTGAGAATGGAAATGGGGAATGTGTCAAAGAGACAACAGCCCAAATTTCATAGATTTCTATTTGCTTATACTAAAGTTATGGTGCGAAAACCAAGAAAAATGCTTATTTGGGCCCCTTTTTGGCCCCCAATTCCTCAACTGTTGGGATACCAACTCCTAAAATCAATGCCAACCTTCCTTTTGTGTTCATAAACCTTGTGTCAAAATTTCATAGGTTTCTATTTTCTTATATTAAACTAAAGTTATAGTGCGAAAACCAAAAGTATTCGGACGACAACATGATACCAATATACGACCACAAAATAAAAAAAATTGCTGTCGTATAAAAAATGACTGAACTTGATCTTTGTTTCATGGTAATAAGCATCATGTATCAGTTTTATAAAATAAAGTTAATGCAAACTTGAGGACTTACAGAACAGACAACGGAAACATTTGATAACCCCCTCCCCTTATTCCATACCCTTTTGTACTTGTTGTGAGTGGCCAAGACAAGGGAATCTTGCCAAAAAGAGAATTAGCTTTATGTAGTAGGGCAGGTATAATATTTATTTAATGGAAAGCGGATTATGCAAAATGTGAAGAGGCAAAAATTTATTTTATGCGTCAATAAATGCAAAATAAATTATTGCCATTCATTATAAATAAATTTCTATCAAAAATATGGCTCAAAGCACTTTTTATATTATTTATATTAACAATAACAACGTACACACATGGTTGCATATGAATACACAACGTCAGAGTGGGCGGGTCGCCATTAAGATTGACAACATTGAAAATAAAACTTATAATTTTGACCAATCAGAAGACAGTAAAAACACCAAATTTATTTATTTTCATGTGCATCTAGGCAAAAGGAGTAGGTCCGGTAAGAGCCCTTTTTGGCCCCAAAATATAGCAGTTTTACAAAATTCTGAAAATGTAACTTTTAGTTATTTATTGGATAGTAGAATGGTTCTGCTACATAAATATTGGCTGTTTTTGGCAATGTAATGCACATATATTGAGAACTAGCACCATTAAGTCATGCTAAATTACTGAAATCATCAAAATTCAAGCATTTTAGTTAAATTTTAGACGGTTTCCGTGTTAAACGAAAGTGGCCGCATTCGTGTTCATCCAAAATATTTAAATGGAAGTTGTATTTGATGATAATACATAACATATATAAAGATTGAGGATGAACACGGATGCGGCCACTTTCATTTTTGACAAAAACTATCTGAAAAGTGACATTTTTTCGCATATTTGGTAGGTTTTTCATATTTAAGCTTGAATCGGATCATTTTTTATGACTTAATGAGTTAAAATCTTTCACAAAAAATATTTGAATCAAATGAAAAAGACACTTAAGTGTTTAAAAAGTGGTCAAAATCTTTCGTCAGATGAAACTGAAATTTGAGGCCAAAATCGGTCCTTACCGGACCTACTCCTTTGTTTAGTCAACATTAAACAGACAAGGAAATTCCATACCCTGTTAAAAACATATCTTTCGTATTTCATAGAATCAAACCTTTATATTTACAGGCATAATGATATTATAGTAATTTTTTTTATCAAAACAAACCTGATAAACTATTATATGCTCTTCCAGAACCCTTTTTTTGCCAGCATGTGTCTGTTGATGCATGTATACCCTCTTGTTGTTGACTATCTGAAAGAAAATGAACCAGTTTAATATTGATAAATTTGAAATTTGAAAATGCACTTTTTAGAAATAATGTCCAGTTTAAATGTAGCAACATTAATTAACATTTTCACATGTATGGCTGATAATTAGTATTGCATTTGAAGAGTTGATTTGATAGTTTTCTATCAAGATAACTAGTGATACATACTTGTAACTTCAGCACAACATGTTCTGAGACAGATACAGTCTGCACCGAATATCTTTTCTAACTTCCAGTCAGATGTCCAATTTTGAACATCATACATGTATATGTGGCAAAACAAAGAATTTTTTAAGACTTGCAAAAACTGTTAAGTCCAACTTGAATTTTGTCATTGATAATGCCGGTGCAACAGATAGGGAGCTAAGGTTTCAGACGAGATTTACATATTAAATGTGATATTTATTGAATAAAAGTTGCTTTGTTTGAGAAAAAAAAGTTTGAGGTTTTATGAAGTGTACAAGCTGACACATGTATGTTATTTCATATACTGTAACCAGCTGTTTATAAGTTGAAACAATCCTAAAATACTCATGTACAATATAAAAAACTCAAAGTTACTCATAACATTTCTTTTTAAATGTTTTTCCTCCATTCAGTTGAATAAATAATATATGTTAAAGAAATGCTTTCCAGGTAAATTCATGTTATTTTAACTTTTGCCGAAAAACAAATGCATTTAAAAAACATATCCTTTTATTTTCAATATAAAAATAACATTTCTAAATTTAATCTTTATAGTAATTATAGCCAGTGATCTACATGAAAAAATATTTAATGATGGAGGAATTCTCACCAGAACAAAACTATTGTGAAAGCTGCATTTATATGTATTTTTATATAGTCGTGTGATCTAACCTTCATTAAGTGAAATAGCTTCAACAGCTTCCTCTAACAAAAACTTCCTTTCTGAGGCCTCTGCACTACATTCCATCACCTCACCAATCTCAATTTCTCTGTCCTTCAGGGTCTTGGAGTTTATACAATGTAAATTCATTGCTGCTAGCAGATTGTTTAATTGGGTCTCCCCAATTCCAGCATGAATCATCCCTGAAAATTTTATGTTAAAATAAGCATCTAAATTTAATAAAATGGATTTGACTTCAAATACTTATTTGTTCAATATGGTATTTATTAATACATATACTGAAATACATTTTAGTAATACATGTAGTAATCATACTAAAAGCAACATTTTCAGAAATAATTATCTTCTTCATCCATTCTCATGAAAAAATAGATGGTTTTTATTTACATGCCGGAAATGCAATTTTGTTTGATACTACACATTAATGACTAATTTTGGTGAAACTATTACATGTATTAGCAGAATCTGTCAATTTCTGCTAGTTCAATCTGGCATTCTTGCATGTTTAAACGCACAGGCGTGATTTAATTCCTTGGAAAATTTATAAGGTAAACAGTCATTGTGAAAAAATAGTTTAGAATATGGAAAAAAACTTTCTTACCCTGACCAGTACAAAAGAACTTTCCATATTTTATACCTTTAATCTTAAAGTGGAGAATGAAAACCATTTACCAAATTTCTATTAGCCCTGATTTTATTAATTTTCGCATTGGTGTCAAGTGCATACTGTTTATTATCTGAACAGATTAGGTTAAAGAGTGTTGAAAATTTTACTGAATCTCAACTAATTTATTACTTTCTTTTTGAGGTGCATAGTAGAATATGTATTTATTGATACATGTATTTGTTAACCGGAAAAAAAAATAGTCAGTCAATTTGTGAGTACTGTATAGATAATAAATAAAAATGTTTCTGTTTGTATATGCCTGTCCCAAGTCAGGAGCCTGTAATTCAGTAATTGTTGTTTGTTTATGGGTTACATATTTGTTTTTCTTTAATTTTTCGCACAGAAATTAGGCTGTTAGTTTTCTTGTTGACATTTTCATTTCAAGGGCTTTTATATATCTGACTATGAGGTATTGGCTTAATTTATTGTTGAAGGCCATACCGTGACCTATAGTTGTTAATTTCTGTGTCTTTTGGTCTCTAACCGTCTTTTGTGCAGAGTTGTCCTATTGGCAATCATACCACGTCCTCTTTTTTATATTGTAAATTCTTTTCATGATCTAAAATGTGTACATCATTGTTAGTATTACCAGGCTACTTTTTCAAAAAAATTATTAATCCATCAAGGACAAGAATTAAATCAGTCAGTAAGAATCATTATCTCATTGAACCATGCATGCTTCAAAACAAGCTATCAACTTTTAAACATTCTCATGTGTTTCCATACATATCTAGAATATATATGATAATATCATATATAAATATCTGATTAAATTTATTAAACTTTAATACATGTACATGTATTCTTGATATATATTATTTTATAGTAAAGAGAACAAAACAAGGGCCAGTGGACTCTGCTGACTATGAGATATGGGCTTTGCTTATTGTTGAAGGCTGTATATGGTGACCTATAGTTGTTAATTTTAGAGTAATTTTGGTCTATTGTGGAGATTTGTCTCATTGGCAATCATATATTCCACATCATCTACTTTTATATGTATGGGCGAACAAACTCACTGCAGACGAACATGTTATCAGGACAAACGGACCTTATACCGCCCATAGTGGACAAAAAGTTTTTGTAAGAAATGACTACATGTAGCTACAACATACCTATACCAAAAGTACAATCTCTAATTATAATACATACATGTACACATGATTATTTCAGGGAAAGTCTCCATATGACTGGCTCAATGCAATAATTGGTAGTCATTTATAATTGGAAAAGATAATAAAAGAGTAACATATTGAAGTACCTGTAGCCACTTTAGTATTTATATCAAAAATACCATTTCCTCTTTTCACTTCAGTGCGATAGTGAGTTTTGCCCAATTTGATTCTGTCAACATTTCCACATTCAGTACACTGAACAAACAATATTCCTGACAAGCCAAGGGGTCTGACTCCAAGTGAGTTGTGCAGGTGCAAAGGAGTACAACACTTAGTGCATTGTTGTAATTGTTTGGCAAGGACATCAAGTTCTACCACAAAACGGCAATAACTTAAATCAACAAGATCTGATGGAATGTATGTGAAGTCTAAGTCAAAATCTACATTGTAATCATTTTCTGCCGAATCTATAACGATTTCATTTTGGAAAAAAGGATCAGAACAGTTAGTGGTTGTGGTTTCTTTGACGTAAGGATGGTCGATAGAAATATCAGGGACAACATGTATATCAACTTCATCTTCAACAGTTTGTGTTACACAATTTGGTCGGTTGTAAACCAAGTTTTCTACCCTTTTAGTTTTCTGTATTTGTTTATTCTTTGAAAACTTCCCTCGCTCATTTCTTATTACAGACATACTCCTACAGCAGACGATATTCTGGTTATAATATAGTTTACGGTTGTTCCGATTTATTTTACTTACCATTTGTCTCGAGTTCTTTCAGGTGCACAGGACTTTGGCTGGTTCATTTCGTAGGTGAAACAGCATATACAAGACATATAAAAACACCGAAATATTCACCAGATTCCGTCGTTTCCGTTTATTATTTCTTAGTCTACAATAACCGCCTGAATAGTACAAACTACATTAATAACTTTCGTTTTTGACTTCCTTGTTTACATATTTATAAAACCGGAAGGGCAATATTTAATAACAAAATAACTCATGAGATAAAAATAAATATAAATAAACGTAAGGTAAGATATTGTATAAATAAACAAATGTTTTATTGGTTCAAAACTATTTTTAATACTCTAAATAATAATGTATGAATTGTTGTGACAACTGGCCGGTTTCCGTCATGGATACCGTAACTATGCGCAACTTGTTGCGCAGTGGGCGCGAAAATTTAAACCCGTGAGCCCCCTTAACAGTGATTTTAGAAAGATATAAGCCTCTCAGAATCCATTCTGTAAAATTATGAACAGGTCCACTAATTTACAGAATGGACTGTTATTGGCTTATATCCCTTACATAATATACCATCAAATAAAGCTTTAATTTAAACAATATATTTTAATATAATGTCAAAACCAAAAGCGATTAATTTAAATTTACATGGCATCCAGGTGGTAGAGAATACAGATTGGGTTATATAGAAGGCGTCAGAAAATAAGCAGTTGTTTACACCTAAACAGTACATGCTCAGTTAAACAAGGGAAACTAGAACATAAATATACGCAATACCATAGGATATTAGATAAACGCATCATTAAGGATATGTTGTACATTTGACACTTGTGTTTTAATGGATGATAAAGTTTAACACATCTCTTTAAATCACGTATTATTGACACAAAATAAATACTCGCTGTCAAGACACAGTCGGTAAGTTCTATAGGTGTGTATATTATGATTTTAGTTTATTTGTTGGTACCTTTTTAGTTGCATGATATCATATATTTAATTTAGTTGGGAAAAACGATATGACCATAATTATTATAAAATTTAATAAAAAGTATACACTCAAATGTCTCATCTAACTTTAACATAGTCCCTTTGTTTTTCTCATAAACATAACGATCGTTTTCGTTAATGACATTTTATCGATTCCAGCGTTAGGTACTGAAAAAGCCCATATAATTCCTCTGTCATTAATGATACAAAATGAACATTTATTTTGTTACTAAATTATTTCATGGATATAAAGATTTTATTAGTAAATTTTGCTGTACCTGTAGAATTTTTAAGACGGCGATGTTCCTTTGGCTCCATTCTAAGGTGTTAATATATCCCAACTCATTCGTTATGCCCGTGTTGGTAGTGATTTCATAGATGTTAACAAACGTTATCAATGCATCACTTGTAAATTATTACGTAAGGGATTCAATTACCATAAATGATCCGTGCAAACTCCTGGAGCCGTTAAAAAACGTATTGATAACGGTTATCTTACCAAAGTTGAAAGTAGATCTTTGAATAAAGTTTACATCGGCACAAATATTGAAATTGTCAGCAGCAAGTTAAAACATAAACATATTTGTATTCTTTTCAAGCGGGATGTATAGAGTACATTCACGTTCATTTTGTTTTCTCCTCACAGGAAGTTAACTCCTAACTATAGTACTGCCTGTCGATACATTTCTTTTTGCGATTGCACAAGTCGTGTCTTTTTTAATGTCCATGACCTAAAATATTAAATTTCTGGGATAAGTGTAAGTTGATTTTAGTCTCTGATGCATGATTTTTTATTATTGTTTTTGGCTCTGAACTAGCTGTCAGTAACTGCGAGTACTATCAAATCGTACTTTATTTGACTTGCTTATACTATTTGTAATGCTTTTTTTCAGTATTCAATGTTTACTTATTCAGGATTATATCTCATCTTTTTATCAGCTTAGACAAGTATTTGGTATTACTGTTAATTTTCATAGTACGAACAAATCAGTCTACAAAATCACTGGCAGGTCAGCAACATTTAGCTAAACCCATCAATAGGGAAAATGCTTCATATTGTCAGAGGTTGCCTACTTTCTCTAAAGATCGTGGTGATGGTAATTTTTGTTTGTACACATGCCTAGTAGTTTGTTGTCCTTATCTGTCCTATATTTGATAATACAACTAATTAAGAAGGCTAGTTACAATTATAAAAACTGTGAATCGCTATGAATTTTCAAATCAAAGGAAACATTTTGTGAGTATTTGAACTCATTATTAAATACCAGGCTTACAACGATGATCCCGATTAGGCGCTTAGTGTACAAAAGACTCATCAGTGACTAACGAATCAAAAAAGTTTAAAAGACTCAACAAAACTCGAAGTAGAAAAACATTGAGAAACCCACCAGCTCAAACGTTTGGTCAAAAAGAGCTACGGTTATCTACTACCGGGGGTAGGAAAAACGCAGTACATGTATTTGTAAAAATGCAATGTTTCATTAACAGATAATTTCTAATTATAACCATATCAGTATTAATACATATAAATCCCAACCAGCAGTGTCATCGACCCAATATTTCAGGTGTTAATAAACTCATAGATACCCGACTTAAACTTCATAATATCTACACAAGACACACCAGTGACGCTCGAATCTAGAAAGATAAAAGACCCAAATAAAGTACAAAGTTGAAGTGCATTAGGGACCCGTAATTTCGAAAGGATTGCCAATTTCAATATTGTACTGTCGATTTGTTATAACAACACGCTGTAGTTAAATAGAGTTTTTCATGACAGACAAAAAGTCAATGTTGGGTGTCTAGAAAATAATTGTTTCTGTTCCGTCAATTCAAGATGTAGTTGAAGCAACCAAGAAAACATTTTTTTTTTTCATATTTGTTTATGAGAAGTATATAGTTTTACTAACTTTTCATTAGGTTACGTTCGAACTATTTAATTATTATTCATCTGTTGATGTATTTAGTTTTTTTGGCAAGCTTAATACTTATAGATCAAGTTTACTACTGTATTTCTTTGAACGATAATCATGAAATGACAAACAATATAACAAGAATAAAAAAGAGAGTTTTTAACGGAACTTCACATTGAAATATCAAGTTTAGATCCCTAAATCCCGCTTAAAATATGAATTCCGGGTGTAGTATTACTTTTCAGTAATTTTGCCTTTGTTAATAAATAGCTATTTTGTATTTCACGTAAAAAGTCTGAAAGGATATAAAATTTGCAGATAACTGATTTCCCAGGTAACTGTATGCATATGTATAGGTAAATGAGTAATTATCAAGATGCGTGATTGCGTAATATTATGATACCTGATTTTTTTTATCACTAGCTGAAAATTCTTTTTAGTTTGATGGTGATTAACAACTGAAGAACAGACAATTTATTTGGTTTTCCCTTTTTTAAATCAGTGTCAATGTAATTTCTGGAAAAAATGCATTTCTAAAAATACGCCATTGAATTATCAAATGTGTTATGATAATTGACAAATAGACTCTGCTCCTGAAGTTTTTCACATTTTCATACAGAATTTTATTATTTCAAAGACAGAATATGCACAAATGCTGATGTCTTGACCTTTTTAATTGATTTACCAAAAATTGCACGGTACAAATATTTGACAACCAGTCAGAAAAAAAGTACAGATTGTATGCATCGAATGGTTTCTGATTTAGCCGTATTTTAAGTGGGTTCATTAATATTGAAATATGTGGTTGTCTGAAATTAGATGTCATGCCATTTTTGGTTATAAAGAATGGACTGTTAAGGGATTTGAATGTGACTAATTGCTATAAACCTGAGATGGTTGTAAATGTACTGCCACAGGTTGACACTTTGGTGTGTGCCTGCACAGGTAAATGTTTGTATTCGTTTCACAGGTGAATTTTGAATATTGAAAAATACAAAACAGGAAATGAAAAACATATCTATCTTTTATATAGTTACAGAAAATATTATTTAATTTTCACTTTTTTTTTTATTTCTCTTAAAACTACCAAAATCTTTATCATTTAAATTTATTTATTTTATAATGAATTTTAAACAAACGTGCTCCGATTTAAGGAAAATGATGCATTGTACAATTTTGAAAACACAATAAATTGTAAACAAGTATAATCATAAAAATGGTTGTATGGATTACGACAACAGTCTGTCAACAATTTTTCTAAAATTTATAAAAGTTTGATTTAGAAAATAAAGTGTGTTCCATCAAAGACATATACTACAATATGTCCTCCGGTACCATGCATGATCAAGACATGAATGAAATACATAAATTCTTACAATGTTAGATTAGAGAAACAAACATTAGAAACACATTCAATACAAAATCATAAAAAGTATTGGATTTGTATTCTAATAAATCAAAAGCCTCACTAAACATGAAAAATGAAGACTCATTGATTTATTACTAATTTGTTTATCATAGATGTTATAGATCAACAGAAAATAAAGTATAAAGTCGAATATATGATAATGTTATAAAATGACCAAACTGACCAATAATATTATAACTAATACATTTCAGTTATTTAGACTTTCATGTATTTTATACTCTTATCCTTTTTTTAACCTCATTTCCCTTAAATGATTCTTGATAATTTGATAACACTTATTTTGTCTCATATTCCATAATCACAACATGAGGTGTGATCAAGGCCTAAATTCCAAATGTGTCAGACATACCAAAAATGTCCAGCATTTTACAGACGATTTCTTAGTGTGAACTATAACACCTTTAGATAATACGGCTTTTGTACACAAGTCCAAATTTCGCAATCAAAATTGTTTGTATTATTGAAGCTTGAGCATATACATCTAAAAGCAGAGTATCCTCTTGTGCTTCTAAAACTATATGATTTATAGGTTGATCCTTTGATGGTAACATAATTGGAAACGTCACCATTTTGATTGCAGACATATTATTTTGACTTAAGTTATATGTATTATACAATTCACGATTCAATCAACACCATGACAGTAGTAAGTAAAATTTATCAATCAATGTTGCCGAAGAATATAAAATATTTAGATCAAGGACAACAGTCGTAAAAGAGGCATTTATTTTTTATCTTCAAATTTACCTTTTAATAACTATGTAAATATCAGTTTTGTTAATAATGTAGGACTAATACTTTCAACTAATCTCGAATATGCAAAACTCTGCTACTTTACTATAGATCGAATACACGTTTATATTTCTGTAACTTATTCCCCCAAATGAGTTTTTTCTTCTAATTGTATATTAAAATAACGCTATTAACGACATAAATATATATATTTATATTCATTAAATAAAATAGTAAAATAATTAAGTTAACAGTTCCATTCTATCGATTTCATCCTTCCATTGGGACTTTTCAGGATAACTGATGTAGTGTCGCTATAGGCGACGTCGTTTAGGAGGTTTATGACGTTCCGCCATTGTTCGTTATAAAAAGTTCTCCCGATTCTACACGAAAGTGAAACTAAGAAAAAAATTGATACCGGAAGGAAACTTAATCTACAGCAGAAGACAACCTAAAAACTTAAAGAAACACTTAACCAGAGCTCGGTTCGAACCGAAGGTTAGTGACGTTGAAATAAAGTCTTGCGGAGATTCAAGATGCGGTGTTTGCGGTCAAGATACAAAATATTTAGAAACGGGTAAAATGAAATCATTTAAAGAGGGCAAAAAATGTCATGTGAACCCCAATATGACTTGTAAGACAACAAATCTTATTTACTGTGTCACATGTACTGGTTGTCACGAAAATTATATTGGACAGACCGGGAATAGCCTCTGTGAACGGGTGCGAGTTCACAAAGAACAAATAAAACACCCACAATACAGAAATTCGCCAATTAGTGCCCATCTTGACACTTGTGGTAAAAAGCATTTTCAAATAATGTCTTTTTTTAAATGTAGACGGGATGAAGCGTATAGAAAAGAGATGGAACGTTATTTCATAACAACGTTCCGATCGAAATTAAATCCCGAGAACTTTTAATAACGAACAATGGCGGAACGTCATAAACCTCCTTAACGACGTCGCCTATAGCGACACTACATCAGTTATCCTGAAGAGTCCCAATGGAAGGATGAAATCGATAGAATTGAACTGTTAACTTTTTACTTATTTTATTATTTTATTTAATGAATATATATAATGACTGAATAAATAGTCAACGATCAATCTTACAGGGCGATGGATCATGTAATATGATTCTGTACACTACAAAATATAATTTATAACAAATCAAAAAGGGTACCACATCACCATTAAATAACTATAAAATGAACAAATATTAGATATTTCGGATAACGGATATTCTTCTTCAATAATAGCACGATGTCAAATGAATCATGTAAATATAATCAATTGAGAAACTTTGTCTAAATCTTGAAATTTATACAATTTAAGCGAACATCACAGACGATGAAACAATTTTTCAAAACACGGCGCCAAGATTACAAAGATATGCCAAATAAAAATAGTTATTTTCATTTTCGATGTGAACTGGCACAACTCTAAATTTCCAAAGGTTGTGACAGTTAAGATTACTGACGATTTTTTATCGCCACAATTATTATTTTTTTTGCAAATTGCGAAAATGGCGACCACCAACGGAAACCCCGACTGTGAATTAGTGTAATCAGGTTATGTAAAATCCATTATTTTTCATGGATTATGTAGAATCACTAAAATCATTAATGATTTTATATTGAGGTGAACCAAAATTGGGGTCCCAAAACAGACGGAATGGTTCTGGATGCATCAGCTACGTACTATTGAACCTTATGGACTGAATAAGAGAGATGAAAAACAGTTCTACCCAAAACCAAAGGAATAAATCTTAAACTTCATTTTATTTAAATAATATAACTTTTTGTTTTGATAAAGAATTGCTATGTACAAGAAGCGGCAAAAATATTTTTCTAGACATTACACTTTGAGCTGCAAAAATTTCTTAACCACCTCTTACTTTTACCTGGATGGCTGCAAGCCTGATGTGGCTAATCTGTTTGACGAAATATTCCGTGAATAATATATAGAATTTAACAACCCATTACATACAGCTCATTGGTGATTGTGTTACAGTAACATTCTTAGACACTTATAATATAATTTAATTTAGTAACTGCATCAGTTTATTTGCAAACTGATCAATGCCTAGATATATTGAATGTTAATTGTTGCTTTTTTTATACACTAAACAAACATACATATGAGTATTTGGACCATACGCGTATACTCGTTTTGTTATTAACGGGCTAAGCGTATATGACCATTTGGACCAAAGAGGTGTGTCTTTTTTTTAAATATGCATTAGAAACGATTCAATAATACAATAAACTTTATCTTAAAAAAAACAATGATAGTTATGTTCAAATGTATTAATTTTATAATTCATAGGCTACATAAACATTTCATATAGATGCCACAGTCAGTTCATCTAAGTTTTAATCACTATTCATGCTAATTGTATTCTTGCATGTATGCTTAGGGTGCCATGTACGTCCACACGGTACCATAGTTTTTCTGCATTTGCAAGTCTTGGCTGTTCACGATCCTTTTCAGTTACATGCATCTATTGTGCGAATAACATTTTCCGCAGCTGCGTGCAGTGATACTTAGGTCTCCTGCCATTCCGATGTGTTTATGGTGTTTTAAGAAGCATTAGATCTCCAATATTGTAACATGACTGCAGAACACTATATTCACAGGACAACGTAACAAAAACTATGGTCCTTGCCCGTGATATCATCTACTTGACGCAATAAACGTGGAAAATCAGCAGACGCTGTACTTACAAATAGCGAGTAACATTAACTGTGTGAAACTGTTTTTTTTTTTTATTTCGTTTATCTTTTTAATGCATTACGCGTATGGTCGGACCATATGGTCATGCCCATAGTGTATGGTCCAAATACTCATATGGTCCAGAACATATATATTGTAAAAGTGATGAATTGAAACCGCTATTATCTTTTTTTTTTATAATTTTCTTATATATATACTGAATGAGAGAGATGAAAAACAGTTCTGCCCAAAACCAAAGGCATAATTTCATTTTATTTAACTTATACAACTATTTATTTCGATGTAAGAAATGCTATGTACAATAAGCGGTAAAATATAAATATACTAGAACACACCCGTGATATCGCGGGTCCGTGACTGAATTAAAGTAACTATGCGTAAGTCTTATTGTAGTATTGGTATTGTCATCTGATAAAGTCATACCAATTATAAGATACACGATTGTCTCAACTTTCAAAATCTTTCTATTTGAACTCGTTGACCTGGAACTTAACAATTATTGGTAATATCCTGAAATGGAGTATTTTTTTAATTTATTTGTTTTTATTCGCTGTTTTAAGTCATGCCCGCTAATAAATTGAAAACCTACGCCTTATTTTAAGTCCAGCTTTTTAGTATTCGTATTGTTATCTTGGAAATCTTATTCATTAAAATACTACAATAGGGAACAATTTGACAATGATTGAAATAAGTAGTGTCAACCCTGTGATTATGACCCGTGTATATTGCAAAATCCGAAATACACCGTTTGGTGGTGCGCCTGTCAGATGCGGAACGTACAGGTAAGGTAATAGGTAACAGATGAATATAACATTGGTATCGGTATCGGATTCGACCAGGTTATTTATTGGCAATATTAATTATGTGGAAAACAAAAGGGTCTGGAATGAAGTAATTTTTAATCTACACCATTGTCCTATTAGCTATAGAAAAAGCACCATTGTCGTATATTTGCTATATAAAAAGTAGAATTCTTTGACTTGTCGTTGTTATCCAATGACGGCTGACAAATTGGACCTCGTTATTTTAATATTAAAGATATATTGTAAAAGTGATGAATTGAACTTATATTTATTTATAGTGGATGTGGTCTAGTGGTCTAGAGCGCTAGACATGAGACAAAGCGATTGGTGCTGTAGTGTATTATAGGTGTGAGTTCGAATCCCGCTGCGGGATGGACATAAAATGTTCAGTACAAAATCTAACTCTAACACTGTTGGGTGTAATTTTCAGATTTATAGAATTCAAATCTAAATTGAAAACAACTTTCAAACCTATGATTGCATTAGATAACAACCGCAATTTGTATACGTGTGCATGTAACACATTTCGTTGTAGAGGGGTCTAAATACAGCATAAACAACATTTTCCGAAAGACCAAAACAATTTTTTTTAACAAAACGTATTTTACTAACAGGTCGAACAACTGATGTTCTTAAACCTTGCTGGCTGACATTAACGACTGACAAATAGATAGATCACAAAGTGGATCTCTATATTAATTAAATTCTAAATAAGAAAATACAATTAATTTGCGGCAAAGATGGTAAACCACAACATGAGGTACACAACTGTATACACCATTTCCGGATTTCGACATTTAATGTCTGTTCAGTGATGATCGGGATAGAAACGTATTTTGAAGGTCATTCAACTTACCTTAATTTAGGATGGACTTTAAAATGTCAAAATAGGATGAACGGATTATATTAACTGGAGGGAAAATATAATGCAAGCCCAAACGAAATAAATAAAATATGTTTTGTCCTTCCCTCGCCGGGATTCAAGCTCAGTAGCATGAGTTCGAATCCCGGAGAGGGAAGAACAAAACATTTGCGAAAGCAAATTTACAGATCTAACACTGTTGGGTTGATGTTTAGACGAGTTGTATATACATAATGTTCACAGAATGTACACAGCCATTTATCAATACCAATGGTGGTGATCCAATTGATAAGTCTGTTGTAGAGTTTTCACTGGTTTAGACGTACTTATAAATAAAAAGGTAACACCCGGCGACCAAAAGCTTTACATGGACTAAATAATAAAGTCCTTACTAGACGTTATCCCTGACGATGTCGCCACCAAACGTATCATTGAGGATCTGTTAAACCGTATAACCGATAGGATCCTATGGAGGATACTTTGTAGAACATTAAGATCATTTTGATATTGTAATAGACAAAATGTAAATATTCATATTGAATATAAATAATTGGTGCATTTTCAGCCTTTTTATTTTTCCTTTTTGGTGCACAGTTTGAACAAAATTTGAAAATTCTTCAATTAGGATGATTACAAACATTAGATTCACGAAATTAACAAAAACATTTGTAAGGTTAACATACATTTGAAAATTTCAGAATGTTCCTTTTACCTTATAATTTTGTGTGACCGATATCAAATACCTTTGCCAATAAATCAAAATCAAATACAATCCATATACAGCAGACTTTCCAAAACTGCACACATTTTATTAAGGGAGTTCGCTTCTCAGTTTCAAAGTAATTAACTTTTCAAAACACTAGCTTACATTGATAGGGGATTAATAAAAGAATTCAAAGGGCAAATAAAATAAAGAGGTCACCATGCTTGTTTTCGAGATATTAGCCATTGAAATTTTGGCGGGAAAATATTCTCTCTTGACTTTTCATAGCTTTATTATTGACAAGTTGAAGTTCTCAAAAACAGTTAAAAAGTAATTGAAATGTTATAAGACTTTTACAGATGTCTTATCTTTATACATTAAAAACATTTAAAAAAAGAAAAATCTGACAAAAAATCCAAAACATAACAAGCCAGCTTCCCTAAGTTCTGTGTTAATTCAATTAGTTTACATGATAATCTTTCATCTGTACATGTTGACGACCATTTAAATTGTGCAACGCCTTAAGTATGAGCGTGACTACGAAAGTCTTTCTTTGTAATCTTTAACAAGCACTTTTAACGAAGTCATTTTTATTTTCGATTTTTCTTTTGTTAAAAAAATATATCCAGTTGCAGCATTACATAACACAAACGATAGTTTCGTTCAATTTATCATGTTTAAGAGAAAGTAAAAATACAAAAATGCCTCACTCCAAGGAACCTGAAATAAAAGGTATTCCTTTTTGCAGAAAATGGTTGATAAAACCAAGCCTTATAGCTAGCTAAACCTCGCACTTTTATGACATTTGAATAGAACTCAATTATATTTTAAAAATTGCTTTCAAAATTGAAGCGAACCTCGAGAAACTCGTATTTTCGTTTTACTCTATTTTTAGATTTCTCAGTTGTATTTTGTAAAACCTTTCTCAATTTTTCATCTTTTTGCTCTTCATCGTCTTATTTCACTTCATTACAAAAGTCAAAAACCTGAAAAGACCAATTTGTGCATGAATTTGAATGAATTTTTACTTGACATTATTTTTAAACATTCTTATCAATGAATTTGTCTGATACAGTTCTTGATTTTTCTTGACAAATGTCTTGACATTATTTACATTGTCTAAACATTTTTCTACACTTTTTGTTTTATCTGATAAGAGTATCGATTAGTCTAGATTAATTATTGACTGTCTTAAATTTGTCTCAATCAGTCTTGACATTTTCTTGACATTCCTAGTAATGTCTTAATATGTCTTGACATTTTCTTGACATTCTTAATAATATCGGAATATGTCTTGACAGTCTTAAAGCTGTCTGAATATATGATCGCGGCATATTCTTGACGATCTTAAAGATGTATTGACACTGTCTCAACAGTATAAATTTCGCCTGCATTTGTGTAGCTAGAAACATACTTCACAGTTAATTTAAAAATTTTGATGTGTTGCTATATATTATCGCTTAACTAAACATATAATTGGAAAACAATTCGTCGCTGGGCTTCTAAAATGTCGTATATGACATTTTTGGCTAAAAATACTTTTTGACACCAATGGTCTGGGCGGGAAGAAATCTTTGGTATCACAAAATAGCACACAGTTAGACCAATCAAAATGTGTGAAATAAGACATATTACAAAATTGCCAATGTCAGTTGTTTGTAAAGTTTGCTTCCAAAATGTGGTATGAAAACTTGAAAATCGTTGTAGAATGGCTTTGGAAAAAAAATAATTGTACATTTCTTTATTTCTGTGAAAATAATTTAAGTTCTTGGATAATCCAGAAATGTCAACGTTTTTATTTCACTGCTATTTACAAACATGTTCAAGTTCACATTCGACATTTTGGAAGCATGCATTTTGCCAAAATTTTCAAAGCCTGTTTGTGAGAAATTTTTTTCTTGAAAAATTTGTAATTTACAACATTTTAGAAGCCCATCGACGAATTGTAACTTAAAATCATGACCATTATACACGTATTAACGTTATCTTTATTACTTTGTTTTATATAACAACAGTATATTACATAAAATGAAATACAGATAAAGTTACATCATATATATTCTTCATAATTTGTAAAACTCAGAATTGTCAAGTCAATTTAAGACACAATTCAAAATATTTAGATTGTTCAAGTCATACTGGGAATAAACAAGAATGTCAAGAATCGGTCGAGAAATGTCAAGACAGTTAACAAATGTCTAAATTTGTCAAAAAATTCTAAAACCATATTTAGAATGTTGAGAATATGTCGAGTGCATTTCATACAAATTTTACATTTTTCAGAATTTGTCAAGAAATATTTAGACACAAGTCATACTTATGAAAATGTCAAGTAATTGTTTGTGCTGATAAGAACAAAAAAAATGTTTTTTTAAGACTTTTGTACTTTTCTTGTGCTTGACATCTTATATCTTTTAATGCAAATTTTGATGTGCTGTTTTACAAAAACATATCCACATCATCAGGAATGTCAAATGTCAATAATGGACAAGAACATCATTATGCCATGTATAGGTTTTAGATATCGGTCACAGAATATATTCATTCCGCCAGAGAATAAGCTGGTCGAATGAACTCTTAATTTAGTTTCTGAATTGAGTATCCTACCACACATACAATGTTCGCTCTTAAACATTAACGCAGCCTCCAAAATTGGGTAATCATCGAAATTAGTGTTAAGAAAAAAAAGCATAAAACGAATAATCGGTAAAAAAATTATAACAAAACTACAAGACAAAAACATTTGTATGTTTTACTTCATGTGCAATACATAATCAAGCATATCCAGATATTCCTAAAAACAACAAGTAATATATTAGATACATGTTTACAATTAAGTTAATAGCCAAATTTGATAATATCAACATATTGTACAGGAGAGTCATTGACATACACAAAACAATATGAAGTGTCAAATGTATCCTTGTTTCAGACAAAAACCTAGATTGCATCGACCGGACCCGTAATTACAAAAAGATGACTTAATTCCTTACATTTAAAAAAAGTGCAAATAGACTTTTCCGCATTGTAGTTAAATTCGTTTTTTTTGTTGATAAGGATCCAACTTATATTGGGGTGAAGTTAATAAACAAAACATCTTAGTAAAACAAATCATAACGGAACGTCTTTATCAACTGAAGAAAAAAGCTTAAACATTAAACGATTGGAAAACAACTGTTATATTTCTAACTTGGTACTGGCATTTCCTCACTTAGAAAATGGTAGATTAAACCTGTCTTGGGAGAAATTTTGTTTAGTAAAACAATATTGGATTCTGTCAATTATATGTTTACATCTTATTGCCAAGCTATATTGTTATATCTTATTCATTAAACAATCTTCATAAAACATTTATTATTTTTTTTATTTTCATTTATTTATTTCGGGGTTGGTTTTATTTTTTGCAGTGTCTCGTATGTTAGGGCCATGGTGTTTCCTTTTTAAGTTGATTCATATCGAAAAAGTTACTTGATTTTGCAGTTTATATGACCAGTGTTTTGATATGAGCGTCACTGATGAGTCTAATGAAGACGAAATCCATGTCTGTCGTACTAAATTATAATCCTGGTATCTTTGATAACTATTAGTTACTCCACAAGCTTGAAATACTCTTGAATGCTTTTGACAGATACGACGTATCAATATCAACCAAATTAGTGAGAGAGAGACGCTGGTCGTCAAAAATATACATCTTTTCGGTCATTATTTATAACTATTTGATGTGAGCGTCACTGGTGAGTCTTATATAGAGGAAACGCACGTCTGGTGTATTAGATTATAATCCTGGTACCTTTGATAACTATACATCCCACTGAACTAGAAATTAAGGATACTACTGATACTAGAAGGACTGCCTCATATCTTGCTTTATATCTTGATATATTCTTCAATATTGACTCAGATTAACAACTTCACACAAAGTTGTTGGAACGGAAAACAAAGATAAAGTTGAAGAGCATTGAGGAAGCAAAATTAAAACAAAATGTGCCATATACGGCTTAAGTTATCTCTTAATTTAAAAAAAAACAATTGATGTTTATGTCAAGGAGGAAGTGTTGACTACTGGGCTGGTGATACCCTAGGGGATGAAATGTCCATCAGCAGTGGCTTTTATTCAATGTACATGAACAGACGGTATCAAAAAGATTTCCTAGAATTATATCATCTTCGCTATCTACCAGTCAGGGGCATTACTTAAACAAATAACTTTTAAAATTACCTATACAAGTAATGTTGAAAACGAGGCTATTTTAAATATTACTTATTTAAGTAATTTTTCTAAATATTATTTTTATAGGTGTCCAATTATACAGATTTTACTAGCTTTAACAAATTTTCACAGTCATCTGGTTATTTTTCCCATGCAATATAAAATATAATCCTTCTGAAACACTAATTGCCTTTCTGACGCACTTATCTTTCATATCGGCGCTTCTGGGTCAAAGATTGGTCTCTTGGGACTATTCAAATACCGTTTTCCTTGAAAATCTTGATGGTAGACAGATATAAATAGATAGAAACTTCTGATTTAATCAAGACTTAAAGTTATTTATTATTTGTAACCCAAAACAATTACATATGTTCCTTAAATAAGTGATATTACTGATTATTTCAAAGATATATAAAATAACTTATTCAAGTAATATTTTTGTCGTTATTCTGAAAGTAACCCTTTACCTCTATACTCCTCTTAAATTTAATAAATTCTTAATTTTATGATATAAAATGATGTAAACATTCATGAAAACTACATTAAGTCTATGCTTCTATTGAAATTTAAAATAACTCTATTGAGTAATTTTATAATTTTTAAAAACAAAAATTACCTATATATATATAAGTAACTGAAAAAAAAACTTGTTTAAGTAACGCCCCTGACTGTCTACGGAAGACTTGGATTGTCATTTTCAGCTTAACAAATGTTTAACTTTCAGGACAAAGGGTAATGGTGATATCCCTGGGTCTTTCAATCTTCCTAATGGTATGCAAACATCAGATAATAGGTAGATACAAACTAAGAGCAATTTGGGTAGATACCGAAGATGACATTATTTTGGGAAATCTTTTTATACCATTTGCGTATATATATTGTTAAACGTTCATCGATATTTATGGACATTAAAGACCAGGTGATTTGACCGTCTTTTAAGCGATCTCCAGTAGGTTTATTCTATATTTTTTGAATATCCAACTGCCAATATGGGCCCCTTCATAAGCATAGAAGACATGAACATTTGTTTCTAAATATTGGCTTACTGTCTGCATAATGGTTGGAAGAGTGAGAGATCAGAAGGGTCTAATTATTTCCCCGTGCCCTTTGTCCTGAAATGTTGACATTTTTAAGATTATAAGTGACAATCCAAGCCCTCCGTAGATATCGAAGATGACATCAATCTGGAAAAGCCTGCTGATACCATCTATCTAGGTCCGTATTACACTTATCAATTCAATTTATCAAAAGGTTTTTTAATTTTTGATTTTAAAATTTTTCAGAAGTATTCGTTTTGTTTCGCTTATTTCATTAAATGACTTAAGGGAATTCTGAAGGTCTTTTAATCGGTCTCCGGTAGGTTTTTACTATATATTTTGAATATCCAACTGGCACTTTGGGCCCCTCTATAAACATAGAAAAAAGAAAGGTTAACCAAATTCTATTAGGTCACGTTTGTTTCTACATAATGGCTTGCTGTCTGCATAATATTAGGAAGACGGAGAGAACAGAGAGATCTCACTATTGTCCCGTACCCTTTGTTCTGAACTTTTGAATTTACTTTGCTAAAAAGTGACAGTAAAAGCTCTCCGTAGATCTCGAATTCGAAGATGACATTATTCTGGAAAACTATCACCTCTTTGATGTAGCTGACACGCCACACTAATCCGTAATCGGGATCGTGTGTCAAGTAGTTGTGTGTATACAGTGAATTAAATTCTGTTTTTTTTTTTCGGGAAATTCTTGATATGTGTCCTGGACATTTCTTTTCTTCGATTCTATTTAGGCCATATTAAATTCTGCAGTATAGGTGATCACAGTCATAGTGACTGACATTTTTCTTTTAATAACTTTAAAGAGTGCTTTAAACTATTTGTTTGGAGGTGTGGTAGGTGATGGGGCGGTAGGCACTTTTGAAGGGTTACTTTTTTTCTGTGAGAACTTATCTTGTGCAAATGGACCTTGTTTAAATTCTATTTTGTGTCTGTGTGTTATCGTGTCCTATGGTTTACTTATTATTTATTCTCTTAGATCTATAACTTTGATAAAGATGAACAAAACTAGCTTCAGAGAATTCAAAGACGCCAAACTATATAACAAAGTATGTATAAATAAATAAACGTGGAATCACAAACAACATCGAACATTAAAAAAACATGCACACACCTATGAAAACCAGGAGTAAACCCAGGTGCTCCGGTACGGCAAATTAATTGTGTTTTTTTTTTCAAATAAAGAGTTCCGATATATAAAAATCCGGAAGTACTGCAGGTATTAAGACCGCAACATAAGATTTTAGTAAGGAGAAACATAGTTTTTAAACACAATGTATTCAAGTGATAAATATGTTTACACATGTTTATACCTGCATACGGGGTATATATCTCCCAATTGATACGATATTCCCGTGCTTGCATTTCCTATCATGATTTTCTTGATAGAGGGTTACTGCTCACAAGGAAGCTATTAAACCAAGAGTTCCAAATGGTGAAGTTGAAATCATCCCTTCGTAAATTTTACGGACGCCATCACGAGTTGGTTGACCGTTATGAAATAACCGTTTCACAAATGATATCGGATATGTTCCTTACGTCGTAACTACAATCCCCTTCCCTTTCATGAATGTGACCTACCGAATTAGACTATTTACCGGATTTGTAATCACATAAACAACACGACGGGTGCCACATGTGGAGCAGGATCTGCTTACCCTTCCGGAGCACCTGAGATCACCCCTAGTTTTTGGTGGGGTTCGTGTTGTTTATTCTTTAGTTTTCTATGTTGTGTCATGTATACTATTGTTTTTCTGTTTGTCTTTTTCATTTTTAGCCATGGCGTTGTCAGTTTGTTTTAGATTTATGAGTTTGACTGTCCCTTTGGTATCTTTCGTCCCTCTTTTACATGCACATTCAATTTGCATTAAGGATAGATATTTTGTAAGAGAACACTTGTATCGTCATCAAATGCCGACACGTGCTAGGGGTCCAAAGTCAGATTATTGCCTGAAACCATGTACGTTAAACTTCTGCCATAGAGTACATTACAAAAATACATGGATATCAAATATGAAATACCTCTTTATAAATTCCAAATAGTCCTTATTAAAAGCAACCATCAGACTAACTTCTGCAATACCCTCGAAATTTAATTATCATCTGACCAACAACCAATGAATAAAATGTAAAACAAATATGTGCATGAAGAACCTAGTTTAGTATATAAGCATGCATGTTTCCAATAATTAAAACAAAATCTATTTCGATCATGGTTACATGATTCTACATTTTTTCTCAAAAGACGAATACTTTCACTGAATTTGACGTAGGCTGCAGTAGCTTTCGATCTGATTGGTCTTTGTCCATTTTTGGCTTTTCGTCAGACATATTTGCTTTTGATTTGTGTCTGTTGCTTTCGGTTTGGGTTGTTTTCAATGATTTTTCTTTACGTTTGATTTTGAAATGTGTATACATGATATAGTGATAGAACAAATGATCTGTTGCAGTAAAACTGGCAATCTGAGAATATAACTATTATAGGTGAGCTCATTAGTGTTATCTTACAATAGTTATCAAAGGTATCAGAATTATAATTTAATTCGTTAGACGCGCGTTTCGTCTACTAGACTCATCAGTGACGATACTATCAAAATATTTTTAAAGGCAAACATGTACTAAGTTGAAGAGCATTGAGGATCCAAAATTCCAAAAAGTTGTGCCAAAAAAGGCTTATTTAATCTATGCCTGGGATAAGAAAATCCTTAGTTTTTCGGTAAATTCAAAGTTTTGTTAACAGGAAATTTGTGAACATGACAACACTATTGATATTCATGTCAACACCGACGCTCATATCAAAATATTTTTAAAACCTCAGTGGTAACTCTCTGGTACAAATGTGTTAAACCAAATTTATAGAGTTACACTGACGTGCAAGGTACGGGTGGGGGTTTTGTGCCAGAAAACATGTTTCACTCTGACACCTATGATACATGTTGATTGCTGTCAAAAGTTGTCGTGTATCTGTCTCTCAAATTCGTTTTCAATTGTTATAAAATTCTCATTTTTTTACGTACACCAGTCTAGCCATTGTCGCTAGTGTCAACGTTATTTGACATCTTGTACATAAAATAGTCTCCTCATTCTTATCGTTCATTACTTCATTTCTGTCATTATTAGGTTAATTCTCACTCTTTTGTTTAGGTATGGAACTTTGTGCCAAAGTATCATGAATATCATTACACTTATACACACGTTATTGTCCTGACACAATTCTCATTAACTGTTGGCCCTTAAATCATCAATAGATATAAACAATGTATTATACTATTATATGTATCCGTCATTCTGAACTGATCAATATTCTTCACATAAGATAAGTGTGAGTAAGTAATAACCTAACATTGATGGCTAGTAGTTTTTAAAAGTTGATGTGATGAAAAACACGTGATAGCAAGTCGACAGCTTTTACAATAGAACTTTATTTCAACAGCTTTCCTCTTCACCTACAAACAAATGTTATAAAATTACACGTTTCTAACTGAATATGTACGATGTCAAGTTTTCAACTAAACTACTTTCATACATGTATCATGTCTAGGCATAACTTTAAACAAAAGAAAGAAAGCGTAAGATTTTGTCAAAATGAATCAAATTAAGATACAATAAAGTTTTTCGAAATACCGCTTCGATGATTTTCGTTGAAAGAAAGTAATGCAAGAACATGACGCGATATCAATTGAATGTCACTTGTACGGTTAATGTCGTTAGATAAAATGAGTTTTAGAGGTAGTCGGCTTTTCTTTTCATTTTATAACATTATATGATTTGAGCATCTGTTGGTTCTAATTGAACTAAATTATTATATATGATGGTTTAGGACCTTACAATTGTAGATTTTGACAATAAACGTTAGCAAACGAACAAAATGATTTATTAAATGATGTTATTGTTAGGTTTATATCACAATAGTTATTTCTGAAAAGATGTTGAGGTGCTTACCTTTATGGTGAAGCCCGTGTTTCCATCTTACATGGTAGAGGGCTCTATGTGCACATTATATTGTTTTTATTACAGTACGTTTGTTTATGTTCTTTTCATCTGTTAACTTTTTGCATGCCTCATTCTATAGCAAACGTGAACTTTATTCACAAAATATATTTCAGCATTCTAAAACAGTTGACCAACTCCAGTAAAGCTGCCATAGAATACACCTATTTCATGCAAGTCTCAAGATATAGTCACACACAAGCACATGGTTCGTCGTATAGCAACTATCTGTCCCAGGGATAACATTTTTTTTGCTTCAGCTGTAGATGTTCATATATGGTACTGCCATACATCTTATAATTTTACGTGCCCCTGTTTCAAGTTTTTATGCCGTCACTTTAATAATTTGTTTACCATACCGTTTAACCGTGTTTCATCATCTAATTCTTTCCCAGAGTATTGTTATTCAATATATCATTATGTCCTTTTATGCCACCTTCGTTTGCTAGAATTAGCTAGTTTTCAATGACAATGGCCGCTTCTTTACCTAAACACATCCTGCCGATGCACGAGGTATCCTGTGGCTAGCATCTACATATTCTTCTCATAAATTGTATTTTATTGTTGCCGTTATATGATCAAAATATGGTCCTGGTAATCCTTTCTAGTGTCAGAAAGGTAAACAATTTGGTTGCTGATTCGAACTACAGAATTCATTCGTACATAGGTTAAAACAATAATTAACATAGTTATCTTACTTAAAGGTTGAATTTTAATATGACGAGCTTCTTTCGCTCTGTGAACAAACCTATGCTCCATATCCAATAAATGTTGTTTGCACATGCATATATTGACTACTGCGATATAATGAATTTTGTCAAATTGTCATGCTTTTAATACATTGCATTGGCTTAAAACATTTCCAAACTCTTCATTGATGCACATGTTGTTTGTCATTCATTTATTATGACTGTAATGTGTTGCATTCCGAAATCGACATACTTGACCTAGATACAACAACCGTTCGTGCTTGCTGTTCAAAACTCCTGCATCTGAAAATTCACAGTGCCAGCCGTTTGCTTTCGTACAAACAACAAAAGCTTTACACGTTTACTTATCGGACATAGAAAATTACCTTAACTGTCCTAATCAGAATCGAAATAATTGATGCAAGCTATATGTTGTTGTAGTTTAAACATGGGTAGGCAATATTTTCATGTTTTTTAGCCCTCTCTATCGTTCGGTCATAAATATTCACGAATATAATGACTTCCCATGTTGAGACTACAATAAAGTATAGCTTGCATCAGTTATGTCTTAAAAAAGAACATACTTATATATAGATTAAACCAAATTGCACGAGTTTGCTGTCAATTTAAATATGTGTGTCTATTTATATTGGATTATATAACCGTAAGGCGCCTCAATTGTAAAGTAGTTATGATCCAGAATTAAATACTCACGAAATGCTGGTATATATTGTCAAATACTAGTTGATGCATCGTAGATGGTTTTATTGTATACTTTGTATTTATTTTTCATTTGCGTTGTAGTTTGGTATTTGTCCAATATAGCATATTCTTCTAACCGATGAACATGAATGTTAAAGATACCACCTTTTTAAGTTTAAAACTGAAATCCTTTTTTGTGGGGGTTCACAATAGTCCATGTATTCTTTATAAGTGTTTATTTTATAATAACACTTAGTCTTGGTTATGGTCAAAGTATTGCAGTACTCCACATACAAATATCATTCTTATCTCGAAAGATTGCGATAATTGTACTCTTGTGTTATTATTTTTATCACCTTTTGATCAAATTTAACAGATTGACACCTCAATCCGTATGCAAATATGTAGATGTGGTATTATTGCACAGAAGAAAACTTGAAACCCATATAACGCATGACGTGCATCGATTCATACAAAAAAGATAAGTACTCCACATACAAATATCATTCTTATCTCGAAAGATTGCGATAATTGTACTCTTGTGTTATTATTTTTATCACCTTTTGATCACATTTAACAGATTGACACCTCAATCCGTATGCAAATATGTAGATGTGGTATTATTGCACAGAAGAAAACTTGAAACCCATATAACGCATGACGTGCATCGATTCATACAAAAAAGATAAGTACTCCACATACAAATATCATTCTTATCTCGAAAGATTGCGATAATTGTACTCTTGTGTTATTATTTTTATCACCTTTTGATCACATTTAACAGATTGACACCTCAATCCGTATGCAAATATGTAGATGTGGTATTATTGCAGAGAAGAAAACTTGAAACCCATATAACGCATGAAGTGCATCGATTCATACAAAAAAGATAAAACAAAATCCTTGAATATATTTTTTTATTTGGTGTTGATGTTAACAATATAAGTGTATGTAAGCTCTTTTAAATATTCTAAGCAACATGGTTTATATCGTTTACTTTGATTGGGAAACGTCACTTATTCGCATGGCATCAATTCCCAATTGATGCTACAAAAACATACGTGCCAGTACAGTAAGTTTCATTAGAATGGAGATAACAATATTGAATATAAATCTCCGACGACATCAATTGATGATTTGATAGTTGCAAAAACCCGTTTACTTGCTCCGATAACGCATCACCAGTTAACTAAATTGGCGACTATCAAATCAATAATTGATGCCACCGGAGCTTCAAATACAATACAGCTATCTCCGAAATGTATTATCTCAAACCATTATTAATATAAAAGATCAATCATTTTCACCTATTGGTTTTTCCTCAAAGTGACATGAAATGTGAACTTATTCCTATGGATACTTTACATAAACTGCAAACATGCTTTTGAGAGTTGTCAGAAGAATTGTTTTTTTGTGCAAAAACGGTTCAGTATTATCAAATAGATCTTCAAAAGATAAACAAGGGGAGTACTGGGATACATGTCAATGTAACAGTAACCTAACAATGACATCATTGATATTGTATGTCATACTAATTCAGTTTTGTTCATTACAAACAAATATTTGTTATGGAAAACGACAACATAAATTATGAAAATTGTATCTATCATTGTGTCAACTGTACTGGTAGTCAATAATTTACAACACCTTGACAATACAAGATTTGTTCGTTACGTTATTATCAATAATGTCGAACAAATAGTTGTACTGCAATATACCAGGGAGGACATTTTGAAAAAGGCGTAAGACCTTGAAATAATTCATCGGCATCTATTGGTCAGCTATTATGTATTGTAAAAGAAACACATGACTTTCATATCATTTCTAATGCATAATTTAAAACAAAAGAAAAAAGCGTAAGATTTTGTCAAAATAAATCAATTGAAAATACAATGAAGTTCGAATATTTTTTGCTGAAAGAAAGTCATGCAAGAGCATGACACGTTATCAATTGCACGTCACTTGTACGATATATCTTTGGTTAATGTCGTTAGATAAACTGAATTTTGGAGTTAGGTTATGTTTTGTATTTTATAGCATCTAATAATTGAGCATTTGTTGGTTCTAGGTAAACCAAATAATATATGATGGTTTAGGACCTGTCAATTGTAGATTTTGACGATAAATGTTGACAAACAAACAAAATGATTTATTAATTGATGTTATCATTAGGTTTATATCCCAATGGTTATTCCTGAAAAGATTTTGAGGTGATTTCCTTTCTTGGGAAGCCCGTGTTTCAAACTTACGTCGGAGAGTGTTCTCTGTGCGTATTGGTTTATTTATGACAGTTAGTTTGTTTGTTGTTTGTTCATCTTTAAAACTCCTGCAAGCCTCATTCTATAGCAAACGTGATCTTTATACACAAAATATATTTCAACATTCCAAAACAGTTGACCAACTCCAGTAAAGCTGGATATATATGATACTGCCATACTCATCTCATAACTTCACGTGCCCCTGTTTCAAGTGTTTATGCCGTCACTTTAATACTTTGTTGAACCTAGGGTTTATCCCTGTTGCATCATCTATTTTTTTTCCAAAAGTATTGCTATTCCATATATTATTCTTGCCTCTTATGCTACCTTCTTTTGCTACAATTAGCTAGTCTTCAATGGCAATGGTCGTTTACTCACCTTAATAGTTGCTGCCGGTGCACGATGCGTCCCGTGGCTAGCATCTATATATTATTCTCATGAATTGCGATGTTTGTTGCCTTCATATGATCAAAATATGGTCCTTGTAATCTTTTAGAGTGAAACACAGGTAAACAATTTGGTTGACTGATTCGATCTACAAAAACTCATTCGTACACAGGTAAAAACAATTATTAACATAAATATCTAACTTAAAAGTTGAATTAGAACATACTGACATATAGATTAAACCAAATTGCACGAGTTGGTTGTCAATTTAAATATATGTGTATATCTTTATTTGGTTATATGACCGTCATGAGTCTTCGTTAGGCACCGCAATTGTAAAGAAGTTATGATCCAGAATTAAATACACACGAAATGCTGGTATATATTTTCAAGTACTAGTTGATGCATCGTAGATGGTTTTATTGTATACTTTGTATTTTTTTAAGATTTTGCATTTTAGTATGGGATTATTTGTCCAATATAAGAACATTAGTTTAACCGATGTACATGGATTTAAAGCTACTATCCTTTTTAGTTTAACGCTGAAATCTTTTTTCGTGGGGGTTCACAATAGTCCATGTATTCTTTATTAGTGTTATTTCATAATAACAACTAGTCTTGGTTATGGTCAAAGTATTGCAGTACTCCAGATACCACTTTCATTCTTATCTCGAAAGATTGCAATAATTGTAATGTTGTAATATTATTTTTATCACTATTTGATCAAATGGAATAGATATATACCTCAATCCGTATGCAAATATGTAGATGTGGTATTTTTGCAAAGAAGACAACCTGAAACCTAAAACCGCATCACGTGCATTGATTCATATAAAAGAAAGATTAAAAAATCCATAAATATATTTTTTTTATTTGAGGTTGATGTTAACGATATAAGTGTATGTAAGCTCCTTTAAATATTATAATGCAACATGGTTTGTATCATTTATCTTGATTGGACAACAATACTATTGATGCTATGAAAACATATGCGCAAGTACAGTAAGTTTTATAAGAATGGAGATCACAGTATTGTATTTAACGCTCCGACGGCATCAATTGACGATTTGATAGTTGACCTGTTTACTTGCTCCGATAACGCATCACCAGTTAACTTAATTGGTGACCATCAAATCACCAATCCATACCGTCGAAGCGTTAAATACAATATTGTATAAAAGATCTCCAAAAGATGAGCAACGGGAATAGTGAGATAAACGTCAATGTTCCAGTAAGCTAACAATGACATCATTAATATTGTATGTCATATTAATTCAGTTTTGTTCATTGCAAACACACATGTTCTTTTAGATATTCACGGACAGAATACACCATGCCATGACCTCTCCTGACGTCCGTATTCCTTACAAAAAAATATTATAATGCTTATTTTACAACTTTGTTTTTTTTTTAAGCCCCACGATTGTCAATGTCATGTAATATCGAAATATCATTAAGTAATGACAATACTATATTGTGTAACATTACAACATTACGAAATGTCAAAACCATATTATGTAAAGACAAACAATCATCACGTAATAATAAAACAACATAACGTAATATCAGATTCCACATAAGACAGGTGTAGTTGTGTGTTTGGTATTACAATCGGTTATCACTACTTCGTATTTTGAACATCAACATTATTTATTTTGTACAAGTATTTCTTTTGTCAATTTAAACAGTATGCCTTATGACTAAATAATTTTCATTTACCTATGGATAATATTGTCAATGGTGGTTTTTTGTTTAAGGTAATTGTGGTTTTCTGTAATCATGGTAATTGTTTAACATTTCACAGCGGTATAATACTGTTACTATAATTGTTCACTCCGTATTGTATTGTATTGATCTTGTATATATTGTATCACATATTAAATTGATTCGCTCAGTGTATGTTCACTTATGTCGTTTAACTGAGATAAGTTTTTCAATTGCTATTCTTATAGTGTGTATTTCTTATTATGATGTTATATACTATTGTTTCAGATAAGGGCGACCTATTGAAACATTTAAACTCGCTGCAGTTGTTTGCACCTGTCCCAATTCAGGAATTTGATGTTCAGTAGTCGTAGTTTGTTCAGTAGTCAAAGTTTGGTTCGTCATTGTTTCTCGTATTTTATACACGTTAAACCGTTGGTATTCCCGTTTGAATGATTTTGAACGAGTCATTTTTGGGTCTTATTTTAGCCAGCTGTTCGGTGTGAACCAAGGCTCCGTGTTTACGACCGTGCTTTGACGTTGTGTTCATGTATTTTTGACGGACATTTGGGAAAAAGGAGAATGGTCACATTATTTTGTTTTTAAAAGTAACTTTCTTTTTTGATAATAAAAAACAGTGTTCACTTTTTGCATCAATGTCAAAACTATTTGAAATCAAATGAATTAAAGACGCTGTTTCACAACTGAAGTTACAGTCTCACTCTTCAAAACAATCTGTGTGACAATGTACAACGTAACTAGCTATTGCCTACTATTAACTGTGTATGAGGAACACATATGTATAAATTGTACATAACAATTCATATTAAAAACATCATTTGTTCATTAAAATTGTTTAATTTGATCATGTCTCTAGAATAAACAGATACATTGCGTTGATCAATAAACAGACAACTCGTACTTCTAAAAGTTAGATCATCAACGTTTTAACAACACCATTGTCAACTTAGCGAAATTAAACAACACATCCTGCTGACCATAATATACAAGAAATGTCCATGCCAGTTACCTACACTGTAACTACTTTTTTTTTCATAATAGTTATTATCATCAAGTTTTTAATTAGTTGGACTCGTTCACTTAGTCATTCAACCAATTGTTAATTATTTAAAATATAACTGTTTCGTTTTTACACCTCAATTATCTTCAGTCTGATATGTCTTTTCAATTCAAAATTAATTTATCCTAATAGTTCTTAATTTTTGTTACAGCGGTGCCAACCAGTGGTCACCCCTGACCTGATAGTCATGATATACTGGGTATTAAATTACGCGAAGGCTTTGTATGTTTGTCTGATTTTTAATTAATAATACAGTAAACATTTTGAAAATTATGACTTGAAAATCAAACACAATGAGAATATTGACCCTTATAAAAAGAAACTTAGAAAAAAAATGTCCAAAATGATAGGCCTTTATTAGGTGATCTTTTATATGTTTTAATTAATTATATTTCAATAAGATAGTGTTGTGTAAAGGGGTGTATATCATGAAACAGTTGTTTGCATTCGAGATTTACCAAAGGGACATGTTATCTGCCTGACTCTTTCCCAGACAAGAAGCATGTCTTTGTATGTGTTTATAATGCATGTCACCTAAACTATCATGGTTTGTATCTAGCGTACCATTAAGCCAGTAATCTCCGTTGAATAGCACGTATACACTATAACTACGGGACCACTGGTTGTGGCTACTTGTCTCACTATATTCATACTTAAGGAGAATTGTAAAATGTTGATAGGTTTTATAAGTACACACATTTCTTTATATAATCATTTTTATTTGCTTTTCTCATGTTGTTTTTTTTTATGATACATAGAACCGGAATTACTCATAAAAAACTTTAAACTCTCTGACTGATATGACACATCAACAACTAATTGTTATCTGTTACTCAGAAAAGTAAGTTACCAGGACGTACACATCGGCTAGTGAGTCGTAAAAAAAATATATGGTCATAACCATGGAATGATTATGCATGATACTATTAACCGACAGAAATACTAGATACTATTAAAAAAAAGTTAATAGATAAATTTAAAAATGAACCAAAATCTAAATTTTTCTATAAATTATTTTTGAGCATAATAAAATGATATCCTTATCTTCCCGTAATAAATGGGAAATATATTTAAATATGCAGATTGAAGATTGGAATGCTATTTATGCTTTGAATTTAACTATAACCAGAGAGTTTTTATTATTTTTTACAAACTTTCAATTTACCATGTAATTCCTTTTTATTGAAATGTAAATTAAAAGTAATATGAATTATGTTCATGTTGTTCAGGATTTAAAGAACATATTTTTCAAATTTATTGGGAATGTTATATAACACAAACTTCTGGCTATCCGTTATAGATTAAATTTAACATGATGGCATGCTCCTGCCTTTCAGTGCAATAGAAGTCAGTGTATGTGTGGTTGAAGATTTTGTCAACAGTACAACAGCTAACAATATTTTGTTGTTATTGAAATATTATATATAAACATGTAGATGTAAGAACATATCTCTCACAAAATATGATGGGATGAAATAGTTAAAATATTGGATTCATATAGACAAATATTCTGCATGTTTCTTAACCCCTGTACAAAAAGTAAAAATGGATCAGATATGTATAGCTTATTATATCTTCATGAGTTGATTGATCTTTCAAGTATTGCATACATTTTTATGATGTGTATCTAATACTGTAGTATGTAATTTTACATGTTTCATTATGAAAAATATAATAACTACAAAAAAAATGTACCGAGGGAAAATAAGAAGTGCAAAGCCCAATGAAAAAAAAAACGCTATGAACTAAAAACTGTGAGTTGATTATAAAGTTAGCATTGTATACATCTTTTGCTTTAGTTTTTATTGGTTTTGAATAAGCTAAAAGTACTCTCAGATATTTAAGTTGTGTGAATTTTTCTTCGAAAAAATCGAGAATATATTCTTAATAAAAAATATTTAGAGACTAAGGCCGTGTTCACATTGACCTAAACTCGGTGTTGTGTAACTGTAACTCACACGCAAACTCAACAAAATTACCTTCCCATTGATAAAACTCAATGTTTACATGTAGTGTAAAACATGTTTTGTCTACATACAGTCGATACTCGATGTAGGCCTTGTGTAGATTAAGTGTACACAAAACTAGGCATTTAAAACATTAGTTTCACCGTGTATATTTAAGGAAGAAACAATTTTTGAATAAAATTGATATTTATAACAATTATTAATAAATAAAAGTTCTTTACAGAAATATTTGTCTGAACTTGATATATATTTGTTTAAACTTAACGTAGTTTTATTAAGCCCTTATCAAGACTCAAAGCAGCGTCATTGCCGAACACATAATTCATTTGAAAATTAAGGTCTTTCCGAATCGACTTGACTTGCACAGAAATGTTTGCCACTGGTCTTTACTCAAACAACGGTTCACTCATAAATGCATTTATATAATTACTTAAAAAGTGTGCGGTAAATGTATTGTTTGTCTAATACATGTATCTCGGATCCGTTAAATTATCCTTAAAACTAAAAAAAAAACATTACCCCCTCCCTTTGCCAAATACTCCTTGGAGAAGAAATACCATTTGAAACAAACAGAAAAGATAGCAATATAGTGATCCCTAATATATCATTCCTTCTTCTCCTTCAATCTCTGTACCGATTTAATGCATTGGCTTTATGAGAATAAACATATATATTCTTCGCCTGTAAGCACGCTGCTGCAGCCTTCGTTTTCTAATGCTTAATCGAGACATCTTTATTATTTTTAAACTAATCATCAAAATGGCTTTAATAAAGAAGCAACCACTTAACTTAAAAAGGGGGAGGGGTATTTTGTGAATTTATCTGAACCAGAAATTTTTCCGCGGAAACGTTTTATTCCGGTTTTTTTTTCGATGCTGTTAATTTTTTTTTCAACATTTAACACTATAATGTGTGGGGAAACTCTTGATTGAGATTTTTTTCATCCAATTGGGGTTTGGAATATTTCCATTGCCCTCTCCCCCCTCCCCCCCCCCCCGATTTGAAGTCAAATGGTCGTTCTCTTAAGGCTAGAACAGTTGTCCGAAAACTTTACGGTTCTACGTACGTAATGAACATTTAAATGACATAGAGGTTACAAGAGTGAGCAAATCTTATGTACAGGTAATTAAACAAGGTGTATAGATGTGAACAAATTTAATGTTTACTGTACATGGCGTTTGGTGTGAACACGGCCTTAGTGAAACGTAAAAATCTGTTTTTAATTTTGTTCATTATGAACAAAAGCTTGGTTATGGTAGACTGAACAAATCAAGGTCAAAACGGTATGTCATTTTGCAGAGATTTTTCATTCTCATTAATTTTTCTCTATACAGTGATTGTCAATCTATCATTTGTTGGGTTGTTCTCTAGATATATAACACTTATTGTCAATGCCGAAAATGACAACTCATAAGTATTTGACAACTTAAACCCCAATATTGAAACATGCTTATCAAATAATTAATTGACAAATTAAAACGCCAATACTAGCGTAATATTAAACAAACCAATAACATATCAATAATAATATATAAATTGGTACCTATCAGTGGATATGAAATTATTGTAAACAAATTAAACAAAACCACATCATTAAAACAAGGTCATGGGTTAAACATATCTATAATTACATCTGTTCATGTCTTTATAATAATGTTGAGGTGTTTTAATCAAGAACAGATGTAAATTGAGAAATATTGGTGTCATGGAACAGCATTACCAAATTGTGTATTGCAATTTCTCTAGTGTGTAAACAACTACTGCCATTTCTGTTCAGTATACACCAGTTTACAAAAATAAACAAGTCATTTTTATTGTTCCTAGATAACCTACTATGGTCAATTCGTTCGAAGCTGCAAAATTGTGATTGAGAGTCGAAGTTACAAAATGGTGGTTCAAAAGACTAAACACTAAACGCTTCTCATTATCTATCAACAATATATAAATGTTACTTTTTATGTTTTATGTTCCGAATTTTTAAACGTATGATATTATTTATACTACATCTGGTTTCTTAAAATATCACAAATTTACGGTTTTGTATCGATTCTTACACGAAGACATATGCATTAAAATGATATAATAATTTAATTTAAACCTATCAAAAATTATAGAAATATTCACCTTTCAAACGTGTTTTAGTTGAAAGAAACTCCAGGTGTCAAATCAGCTAATGATCATGAACACGCCGATGATCATGAACACGTTCAACCTTCATAACAATGACACGATATAGCCGATTGGATTCTGTATATTTTAATATACGGCGTAAAGTTTAGATTTCAATGCAAACACTGATATCCATGTTGTATTGATTTTTTGTATTTTTAACATATAAGGTTAGTTATCGCCTGCTACATCAACCCGAACTTGCTCAGGTACTTATAAAAAAGAAGATGTGGTATGATTGCCAATGAGACATCTATCCACAAGAGACAAAAATGACACAGACATTAACAACTATAGGTCACCGTACGGCCTTCAACAATGAGCAAAGCCCATACCGCATAGTCAGCTATAATAGGCCCCGATAAGATAATGTAAACCAATTCAAATGAGAAAACTAACGGCCTTATTTCTGTAAAAAAAAATGAACGAAAAACAAATATTTAACACATAAACAAACGCCAACCACAGAATTACAGGCTCATGACTTGGGACAGGCACGTATATAAATAATGTGGCGGGGTTAAACATGTTAGCGGGATCCAAACCCTCCCACTTACGCTGTCTCATTTTTCGCGGGGGGGGGAGGGGGTAAATTAGGGAAACACACTCCAATTATAAATTATTAACATCTTTAAAATTATCATATATCTATGTAATATATAATCAGTTGAATACAGTTTTCTTTCTGTCTGTATATTTTGCCTTCTCAAACGAACTACCTGCATATATAAAGCAGTTTCAAATTTGATACCTCCTCACTCCGTTCTTTTCTTTTGTAAATTTCGATAATATCATTTTTGGTCGTCGAGTGATCTTATGTCATGTGCTACTTATTGAACATTATTCAAAAGGAAATGTATAAATCTTTAAAAAACAAAAAGTAGGATTAATGATTTTGTTAGCAAAAAAAGAGTTATGTCAAAGATACGATGAGTGCATATTATAGTATTAATGTATTGGATTTTTCATATTGTAACATGCCCGAGGTATTGATAATGGAAAATACGATGATATTTTCAAATAACATACACAAATAAATTAACATAACAATGTGTCAGTGAATTGTTATTTTCAAATAATGAAGTATTATGATCAATTTATTCTATTGAAATATTTATACCTCAAAAATGCTCCCTATTCGCAGAGTAAATATGCAAGTTTATAACACCACCTGTGATCGTTGCCCCAACACAATACATTTAACGGATTGTTGTCTTCCTTGTAGCTGTTGATGTCATTTTCGAATTCATACTACTCATTAGTAAAAATATTGGATTTCGTGTGTTCTCGTTTTCTAAAACAGTTTTTAATTCATTGTTTATATTATCAGTGTTGGTGTCATTTTCAAAGCTGAGGTTCATTTACTATAACTGTATCAAAGCTGTGTTTAGGTCAATTTATTAAGTTGACACCTTCCAATTCATTTGAGCTTTCTGTAATGGTGATTTTTAGATTAGATTTTGGATGCTTCAGTTTGCTGTTTGATGGACATAATGTTATAGTGTGTAAATGTGGAAAGACTTTTCCAGCTTCTCAATTAAGCTACCTCTGTTTCTAGATTCTCAGACTGAAGTTAGTGGCAATTATTTTCCAGGTTGAATGATTCACCTTTTTACCGTAAAGTTCAGCAGTCACAGACATTGTTTTCATCATCATATCTACAGTTGGGTACATACCAAGCATTACATGTAGACGGGCCAAAAAAGTTAACTCGGCGTTTACTCGCGTGCATTTCATATAAACGCGGCGTTAACTGTCCGTTAACTCCAAAATTTCAGTAGACAAAAAAAAAAAAATAAACGGCGGTTTACTTTTGCGTTTACCTCCGCGTTAAAGCAAAACTGTGCGTCATCTAATTTCAGAAAGAGGCAACAGGCGTTGACTTTCGTGTTGATTTTCGCATTAACGTTAGGAAAAAAACGCGTCTTCTCTTTCCGTCAAAAGTAAACGCGCGTTAACACATATTGTCATATTGTTTCATGGATACACTTTCCTAAAATATCAAACGAAAAGGTACATCAAAATTAAATAACCGACTGGTCATTTTTGGTTGATTTATTAACGATTACAGTTCATTAATTATGTTATTACACCTCTTCAACTAATTGAAACTTGTTGTACAAGTCAGCCTAATGTATCAAAACTACTGAAATTTTGTTACGTATCAATAAATTGAATAACAGGAGGACATGTTGGCACCCTTAATTTATGCGCAACACAATTGTGTAGTTATTCTAATCCAATATTGCTGTCATTCGTATTATCATCTTGTAAATATTATAGTTGCATAGTAAATCAGTAATAAGTTTATGACATGATGGATTGTATATGACAAGGATAGCCATATTGGAACATAATGACTACAAAATATTATTCAAAATGTGGAATCGTGAATAAATTCAGCAGTTTTAATACCTCAGGAAGCCTTGTATAAAAAAAATATTTGACCACATAAATCAAAACTAACCATATTTGCTCTTAATTATGTAAATATAAATTGCCTCATAGTAAATCAGTAATATTTTCATTTAATGATTGATTGTATACAACAAATGATAGCAATATTGGAACATAATGACTACAAAATTGTGTTCTCATCAATTAATAGTGCCGGCATGTCCTCGTTTATTCAAAATATTAATACTCTTCACAGCACACAGAGGTTGGTTGCCCTGGTAACAGCAGAGAAAGTTGGGAGTGTTGAGAAAATTCATTATTTGGAGTAGTTTTGTGAAAAGATGCGGTTACATCTATTAAAAAGAAACACAAAAAACAATAATAGTGTCAGTCTTGTTTTAGTAAAAAATATTAAAATAAATTATTGGGAATCTACCTAGAAACATGTGGAATGAATTCTAAAAAAGGATCATTGTGCAATATTCCTCACAATACAAGGTATCTCCCAGGACACAGTCAATGTTGGCCAGGTCAAGTTTTTTTTACCCAAAATCATATTTTTTCCTGTTTTTTTTTTTTAATTAAGGAATGAATGTATTTTTTTGGTCCTGTATATTCGAAATATCATCAAACATGTGGTGCATACTTTACAGTTACCAGAAAAGCCGGTTATTCAGTGTGCACCACATTTTGTATGTTATTTATGGTAAAAAATATCTAAGGAACCTAAGCAGACCTGTTCCAGTAATTGTCAGGACTGCTCTGTTAAATAGCAAACTTGTCCACATGTCTGTTCTGTCTGGTATGGTCAAGCAGACCTGTCAACAGGTCTGGTTTTGTCAAGCAGATCGGTTCACAGGTCTGGTCTGGTGAAGCAAACCGGTTTACAGGTCTGGTCTGGTCAAGTAGAATTGTCCACATGTCTGAATTGGTCAAATTGACCTATCCGCGGGACTGGTCTGGTCTAGCTGACCTGTCCTATGAACAGGTTTGCTTTAGCAAACTTGGCCTCAGGTCTTGTCTGCAGCAGTCCGACACAAGCAAACATGAGGATGGATATGGATAAAGTTAACTGACAGGTCTGCTAAAATATTTCCAAGTTAACTTACAGAGCAGTCTTACGGACTGCTTTAAGTTAACTAGCGTACAGGTTAGGACCGCACACAATTGTACATATAAAATCACTGAGGCATGAATGTAGCGGACTATTTCTCTAGGCATTTAGTGGGACCCCTTATATGAAAATTGTCTAGATGGTTTAGTTTCACCCTGCTGTTCGTTGTATGACACGCTGTCACCCGATTAACATATTTTCCGTGGGTCCTCGTAGGAAAACGGTTTTTTTTGGATAATCTCTAAATCTCCTCCCCGGCAAAAACGCAAACTAGAAATGTATCGGATGGATGGCAGGTACCGTCGGGTCGACGGCTGCCTGTACTTGCCCTTGCTTGTTACGCCTTTTGTTTGCTAAAGAACTATTGGGTTAATTCTTTTAAGAGCTCCCTAGTTGACCTGTTGACAGTTCTGTACTAGTCCAATTGGTCCTGATTTTCAGCGATATTTCAAATTGTTCACCCTCATCCCAGCCTACCCCTATTGCAGGACCTTTTTAATTTATTTTTTTATTTTTTTGATAAATTCACATAAAAATTAATCTTCATGTAAATATTTACTCATCATCCTATAAGAGATTTCCAATAAAATGACCTTACTCGATATAACCGACCTAACTCTACGTATTTCGTCCTATTGCATTGAAACCACCACTGCATGCATGTTTTGCTCTTTGAACACGCATTGTTGCTGGAATATGCTGTAAGTGAAAATCAACCACAACTATTTGTTTTAATCTTAAAATATTTTGTCTTTGAAATTTGAACGATTTTATCGACACAAATATTACAATGGAATAAGTAAGTTAGAAACGTGTAATCAAATACACCCATCATTTCTTGTCATTTCTCTTGACCCATATTTTAGTTCTTTTAAAATTATGAATTTTAAAATCTTCCAAGACAAAATTTAGCATGAAATTATTAAAATAATAAATTTCAAAGCGAGAAGGTTGCGTTTTAATAGTTTTTACAAGTGTTAACGTTTAAAGTAGATTCCAACACACCCGAATGTAAAAGGTGTATTCAAATTTATTATTTTTTTTCTATCATATAATTGAAGATAATTTGATGTAGGCAGCAATTCATATCATTGATATATTTATCAAAAAATATTTTTTCATCTTTATCTATACTTATGTATGGGAAGAGGTTTTTGTCCATATATACATAAACGTGCATTCGAGGATACAGGGTAGAGTGCGTACTCCTCCTTTGGGTCGTTAAACAATTTTGAAAGTCTCACACAATATCTCTACAAATGTTAGCGTATAATCGTCCACATTATTTTTCGCATCGCTCCGCTTGTCAGTACAACTTTAATTATTGGGAACCACACACCCTTTCAAATATCTTTGATCAGGCCATAAGTACAAATTGTATTGGACTTAAAAAAAAATGTTTGTCGTTCGACTTTGATAAATACTTTTTAACAACAACAATGTATGAACAGTAGGCAAGACTACATACTGTACTGAATTTTTTTCCGTGTAATATAATGGACACATGAAAACTAAAAATAATTTGCTATACTGTTATGACCACTAATGGTCCTACAGACACTCTCTGCTTTTGACATGACAAAAGGTCTTGCTTTTCTAGATTGTCTATGAATTTTGTATACTTAATTTGTGATTATGTACAAAAAACGAGGAGTAACATGATTGCCAATTAGACAACTCTTCACAAGAGACCAAATGGCACAGGCATTTTAAGATTTATAGGCCATTGTACGGCTTTCAACAATGTCCAAAGCCCATACAGCATAGTCAGATATAAGAGGCCACAAAATGACAAATGTAAAACAACTAAATCGAGAAAACTAACAGTCAAATCAATGTTAAAAAAATGAACGAAAGGCAACAACAAACAATAAGTATTGAATGACATGCTCCTAACTAAGGACAAGCACATCTATACTGGGTCATTGGTGTAACAGTACGACAAAATTGATCAATATTATAAACTGGATAATTATTCTGTATTTATTAGTTGTAGTTGTTTTATCCACAAGATAGTGGATACTGATCGCTACATGGAGTTTATTTGGAAATACTAGAAATTTCTGTTTTTATTCTTCGTTTCAGTCTCACGAGTCAATCCCTCTCTTACTGTTTTAATTGTGACATGATCATTTAATAAACATACTTTGAATATCTCTATTGGCTTTAACTTTGATATTTATAAAAACTATGTAGCATAGAGATGCATGCGTAACATAAGTTTTCGACTTCAATTGGCTTAAATATCAGATTAGAATTAAGCCTCAAGTAATAATAGCTACGACGAAGATGTCTCAAGCTATGTATAATACATGTTCTTAAGACGGAGATTTAGCCTCAGTCTATATTACATATGATGACGATGATAATGAGGAGGATACTAATGTATGTATTATATCCAGCGATAAATACAGTCATCGGACAAAAGTGAGTTCCCACTGAAAAAAATGCCCTATCATTTCAACTAAAATCAATATTTTTCAAAAAAATTATTACCAATTTAAAAAAAATAGACACCATATGATGCAGAAATGTCTGAAGTTTTATCGTGTATTACATACTATTATATAAGGATTATGAAAGGATAATAATAAATGAATATACCTTTTTATACATGCCCATACACTTGCCGTTGACGTACGTTTCCCCAGTTGAATAAAACATCGGAGATTGTAAATTAAGGAGATTAACTGCAGAAGGAGAGCACATTTGAAATGATGCTTAATAAAGTATGAAGCAATCCCAGTTATCAACTTTAATAGAGACACAATCTGATTAACACTTTAAGTTAATTTTTTTCTGATTTTCTAAATTTGTTACAAAAATCTATCTAATAATAAATACCCACGGAAATTAACTATTATAAAACATTAAAAAACGAAAAGAAGAGGAGACTCTGATAACGACAAACAAAAGCAATACAAATATCAAATAATTGATTCATTGAATTTTGCAAAGTGCATCGGAAATACAAAGTCATGGTCAAAACCATGACAGACAACTCAAATGAATCGTATGATATCATAGGTAAAGATACGTATATATACGTGGTCTTTTGACAGGGAAGTTAATGCGGGAATCTCACTAATCGCGTGCTATACAAAAATCATGATTTATTTCGTTTTTCATCATCTTAGAAATATTTGATATTAATAAACTTAATTATGAATGGGTTTCATAGTTTATGAATTCTTAGTTAAACCTTGAGTAACACTTTTAACAAAATTTATTGGTTAGCAATAACCGGTCCCGTTACGTTCGTACGTCGATTTAAGGTACGTATGTCATTTTATTGGAAATCTCTATAATACCATAATATCCAAAACGTATAGCTGTATTTGCTTTGCCATTTCAAGATTGAGTTTTAGAATGAATAAGAATAATAAACAGCTCATAATAAAGGTATGTTTTCCTTGATAGAAAGGATGTATGGTCATCTACAGAATCAACATCTGACTCTTGTGGTTCTATTTTTGTACTGTGTTGAATTGTATCAAATTATTGACTTTAATTGAAATATGGTCAGTAGACTACCACAGGACCTACAATGTACATGTTACATTTCTTGATTTTGTTCTTTTCTGGATTAAGCATGAGATGTTAGACACTGATCATAAAGCAAACCTCAACTAATCGATCATTTCCTTTTTCAATTTTCTGATTGTATCTTCTTTATATTGTGTATGAATAGGTAGGATCTAGTAGCTATAATTCCAAACTGTCAAAATCAAGTGGCACTTTGATTTATAATCTTCCCTGATGGAATGACTTGTCAAAGCATTCGTTCTTTGACAATGCATTAAATTGAAAAATTTGTTTATTTTTAATGATCATGAAAACAGGCTGACATTTATTCACAATCAGCACTTTTATTCAGATAAGACAACATGTATTTGTTTCCTTCAAGTGGTAACACAATTATCGATATACTATACTAGCAAATATATATATATATATTTTCTGTGACTGTATCTTACATTAATTTGTAGGATCCTTTACTATAGATAATTTAGCTGATCTGTTATAAATAATGCATATTTTAATAGTGGTCAAGATGTTATGCCACAAACACAAGGTGTCAATATGTTTGTGTACATATATAAGTACGTCTTAGCCAGACGATTTGGTGTCACGATATCTCAGTAGCATGGGTTCGAATCCCGGCGAGGGAAGAGCAAATTTCGCAAATTTACAGATATAACATTGTTGGGTTGATGTTTAGACGAGTTGTATATATGTAGGACTCGGATGTGCGATGGGGACGCTGAAGTGCGATGGTCACGCTGAAGTGCGATGGTCCACGCCAAAGTACGATGGTCCATTCGCTGAAGTGCGATGGTTTTGCATGACGTTTGAATATTGTGACGTTTTTATATATAACATGTATAACGTTACATAAAACACAACATAGATTTGCAGGCAGGATAATAAGTTTTTGTAGATGAAAATTCCATGCAAACAAAAGAAATGAAAAAAATTAACGAAGGATTCAAGTCACGAACAGGTTTGAGCAGTACAATTTAATGATGAAATTGCTTACTAGCATTAACAATGTTTTTGCTATATGAAGTTGATTTGTAAGAACACCATCAGTGTAGCCTTATTTTATTGTGGTTACAGCGATTAATTTAACTTCTACAACATGTTAGGCCGACATTAACCTGACTGGTTCCCATACGTGTACTTCCTTATATATTTTTTTCTCCCCAGCGGCGAATCAGCTAATTTCAGTTTTTGTGACATAAGAATTATTCCCTATACCTACACCGTGATTATCATAGTTTCTGACACCATACTACTACGTATCTAATAATTGGCAAATTTAAAAATAGAATAAAACAAAATGAAGTTTTTAAAGTCTTTGGTTTGAATTAACAGAAATTTAAAAATCTTTCAAATGCGGGGCTAGCAGATACTTTGGTCAAATCTGAATAAAAAGATATCATTTAATCATTTCATGTACATTTTGCTTTTAACTCTATATCACAGACAGCTAGACCATCGTACTTCAGCGTAACCGCCATCGCACTTCAGCGTAACCGCCATCGCACTTCAGCATAACCACCATCGCTCCTCTGTGTAGTTACCAACAAGTTAGCGTCATAATGTCACCATCGCACTTCAGCGTGTAAACCAACGCACTTCAGCGTGGACCATCGCACTTCAGCGTGACCATCGCGGTTCGGAGTACCATCGCGGTTCCGAGTCCTACATATATATATTATACAACTCGTCTAACATCAACCCAACAATGTAAGATCTGTAAATTTGCTTTCGCATTTTTTCTTTCTTCCCTCTCAAGGATTCGAACTCATGCTACAGAGATATTGTGACACCAAATCGTCTGTATTATATCCGGCCAGACCACTTGATTACCTGGGCTTCATAAAAAATGAAGCTTTCGATGGCCGGATGTTACCTTTCGACGTCAGTTTTAATCTAGCGTCGTATTACAGTACATGATATATAAGATATACATATTGAAAAGTTTTTTACATCATGTCATCCTTAACATATTAGAATCAATATACCATATAACCTAGCTAAATGCATATGTTCTATCATTTCAAATCCAGAAATTAAGGGATACAAGATTAAAAGAACTACGATACATGCTCTTGGACCGAAAATATAAGAGAATAATTGACGACGGTATAACCAGAGCCAAATCATTTAACTTACAGGAATTACGGACAACTAATCCGCATTCAAAAGAAAACGTGTTACCGTACATTTCTACTCACAACCCGAAAAATAATGAAGCTGTTAGTAGTGTTGTGTCGTTGTTCTCCTCTTATATTTAATGCGTTTCCCTCAGTTTTAGTTCGTTACCCCGATTTTGTTCTTTGTCCATGGATTTATGAGTTTGAACAGCGGTATACTACTGTTGCCTTTATTTAACAATATGGTTAACAATATACCATTTTGACAGCTCAAACGAAGGATGTTGAAATTACTTAATTCACCCAAAGTAATTAAAGCAAACAATAACCGAAATTATTAAAAAAAATTAACACGCGCAACATTCCAAACGGAAAATATTCAGCCAAAGGTACAAAAATGTGGACGACCAAATTGTGAATCGTGTTTATACTTATCCGAAGGAACTGCATTTGTCTTTAAATCCGAACATATTTTCAAAATCAACAGTTTCACTTGTGTATCGGGAAATCTCTGTACATCATCACTTGCAGGGGTTGTCAAGACAATTAAATTGGGCAAACCGGCAACACCATTAGTAAACGAATGACAGCACAAAGACAGCAAATTCGCATACCAATCTTAGGTAAAATCCCGTTTAGCGAACATATTATGAGATGCGATGGATCAAATCATCAAAATTTGCTTCATTTTCCCATTTTTTCAGTGTTTAGATAATACAACGGAAACAATGAGAATTAATGAAGAAAATTATTTCATTAAGAAATACCGTCCGAAATTGAATAGATGAACGATAATGTAGAAGCTATTTCTTTTAAATTATATACTTTCACTTTCATTTCATGTAGTTACTACGTCGTACTATATTATGACGTTCAGGACTAGGTTATAATGTTGCTCATAAACGTTGTCACTGACGACATCGCCTTACAATATGTATAAAGTGCCTAGAAAATCAACCTAACGATGTTAGAGTAAATTGGATTCGTAACCTCCTCCCCGGCGCCGGACGCTTCATTTTAATATGAAGCCCAGGTGTTCGCGTGGTCTAGCGCACCAGTTACAGTGCAGGCGATTCTGTGTCATGATATCTCAGTAGCATGGATTCGAATCCCTGCGAGGGGAGAACCAAATATTTGCAAAAGCAAATTTACAGATCTAACATTGTTGGGTGAATGTTTAGACGAGTTGTATATATATATATATCGCCTGCACTGTAGCCGTCCCGCTAGACCACACGACCACCTGGGCCGCATAATTATGAAGCCTTTGATGGCCGGGTGTTACCTTTCCATGTCTTTGTTAATCTAGCGTCGAACTACAGTACATGATATATAAGGCATGAAAATGTTATTCTTACAGATCAGCTAGATTATCTATAGTAAAGGATCCTTCAAATTAATGTACGATACAGTCACAGAAAATAATTATATTTATAAGTACGTCTGAGCCAGTGACAACTCTTCAAGACATTTATCCATCGGATCAACAGCAGTGATGGTGATACATGGCTGTGTACATTATGTATATGCAACTCGTCTAAATATCAACCCAAGAATGTTAGATCTGTAAATTTGGTTTCGCAATTTTTTTGTTTTTCCCTCGCCTGGATTCGAACCCATGCTACTGAGATATCATGACACCTAATCGCCTGCACTGTATATATATACATATGTGTCTACAGTGAAACTTAATGAGTGTTTTAGTTTTCTACTTTTGTGCACATTTAAGAAACTAACTGAAACTTTTTTCAAAATTGTTTCAAACTTGTGTATCATCATGAAATTGTTTTAATAGCAACACAATTTAAACTAGTATACCGTTATATATGAATATGTTTTAAAAATTGGAGAATTATGACAATTTCTACAAATTGTACATTTATTTATTTTTTTCTGACTGCAGGATTTTTCAATTGTTTTTTTTTTTTTTAATTTTGTTTCCCTTGTAATAAAAAAACGAAACATAACTCCTCATACTTTTTCTCATCATTGGTAAGATAAGACTGGTATTTATCAATTCATGGTTGACTTTAACTCAGGTGTTCGCAAAACATTATGGTGAGCATTCAAAAATTACCTCAAAAGGGTATATTTTACATAATGAAAACCAAATCAAAAGTGGGTTTTATTTGATTATGATTGAAAATAAATATGAAAATATCAGGTAGTAAATTACATTAATAAGGACGAGCAGGACATTACGTCATGTGATGTTTTGATTTCTCATGTGATTGTCATGGTAAATATAGAACCGGAACCGCATCTGTCAAACTCTGGCGGTAAACAACAAACATGTTCGTGAAAAGATTTGCAAGTTGGGGAAAATGGAGAACTTGGATCCTCCATAACCTGATTTAAAGGAAGACGTATTGTGTAGTTAGATGTGCTGGCCAGGTCCATGAACTGTGAGAAATGCTATTCATGGCTCCGATTTTCTAATTTTAAAGTTAAGGTGATGGATTGGACGGCTAGTTTTTTTTAAATATCCAAGCAATGCTTGCCAACACATCAGTCTGGTAAAAACGGGGAAGACAAGCAACGGCAAAGGCTTTGATATCAACTACAAAGTTTGTTTAGGTAATATACATAGAAAAGGAATTCAAATGGTGATTATTTCCGAGAGACAACTACATAACTATGACCAGGGGAAAATAAAGAAAATCAATCTAAACATACGTTATTCATACAAATTTTGCAGGGGCCCAATTGCAACAATAAAGCAGCTAATGAACTATCAAAACCCTTTTTTTTTATTGTTTTTACACGTTCCCATGTTGAGCAATCAGTAATATGCATGTATTTCTTTCTGTTCATTTTCATTTTTTGGGGTCCCCTCCGACTACGTACTTCATGTTTCAATAATTTTGATTTCTTTCAAAAAATCAGAGGCAAACATTTGGTAATAAAGCGCTAATGCTGACTCAAATACAAATACCCAGTGTAAATTGCAAGATAAAAACAATAGATGTACTGTACATTGTCAGAAATATAAAATGTACTCACTGCGATTTTTTTTTCACAAATTAATACATTTGTATTTCTTTTATTGTCCTTAAATAAAAGAAGGGTAAACATTTACAATGTGAAAAGTGGACATAGCCAAATATTGTAAACGTTTTATTTTTTGGAAACTAAATACTATTTAAATCTTTCATTTTTCAGCCATGATAAATGCAGATATGGGACCCAGCCACGGGAACAACTTCCAGACAGGATGCAACATTTCTCCAGTAGATGCCTCTACATTTCGTAAAAAACAGAAGGAACTAGCCCCGGTTATTATAGAAGCAGCAGAAGCATCATGTAAAGAATCACAGAGAGCTGGAATGTTCAGAGTCCAGTGAATCAGAGGAAGCTTTGATGCTAGATGGCAGACGAGAGGTTATGATTGGTCTTACAATAGTCACACAGGTAAATTATATGATCAGTTATTGTGATATGGAGTGTAGAGGGGCTTCCATTTTATTGATCTAATATACATTAGGGATTTAGCCTTTCGGGGTCAAAACAACCTCTGTCTTCAAGATCTTTGTGAACGTGGATATTACTTGAAGATTATAATGAATAATATTCATTGTTTTCCTTTCTTTTTATATGCCCGTTAATACCGTTATCAGTCGGTCCGTTCCTCAGTTCATCGTCACCATGTCGTACAATAATCAAAACACACTTAAACCAACTCGCATAAACATTTTGTGAATTGTTTATATCTATTGACTTGAGCTGCATTTCATTTTTATATTATCATAAAAAAAATTGCGGTTGAATATTGGTATCAACCTGACCTTGTCGTTGTCGTCAGCGTCGTCCAAAGACATTTGGTTTCAAGACATACTCCTTTCCTGTTACAAAACTTTGAATTTTTCGAAAAACTAAGGATTTTTTATTATCCCAGGAATTGATTACCTTAGTATTTTTGGCCGAAAAATATAACAGTTTTACAAAATTGTTAAAATGTAAACTTTTAGTTATTTATTGGACAGTTGAATGCTTCTGCTACATAAATATGGGCTGTTTTTGACAATACAATGCACATATATCGGGTTGTAGCACCATTAAGTCATGCTAAATTACTGAAATCTTCAAAATTCTATCATTTTAGTTAAATTTTAGACGGTTTCCGTGTAAAACGAAAGTGGCCGCATTCGTGTTCATCCTTAATATTGCAATGTAAGCTGTATTTTATGATAATACATAACATATACATAACACAAAGGTTGTGGATGAACACGGATGCGGCCACTTTCATTTTTGACAATAACAATCTGAAAAGTGACGTTTTTTGGCATATTTGAGAGATTTTTCATACTTGAGCTTCAATCGGATCGTTTTTAATGACTTTATTAGTTAAAATCTTTCACATAAACTTATTGAATCAAGTGAAATGGACACTTAAGTGTTTAAAAAGTGGTCAAAATCTTTCGTCAGATGAAACTGAAATTTGAGGCCAAAATGAGTCCTTACCGGACCTACTCCTTTTACACTGTTCTTATCAAAGACAAGATTTCATCTAATTTGGTATAATCAGACGAATTGTGCACATCCTGCTACAAGCATGAAATTTGGCATCAACCTTCCTGAACTGTAACTCTTTTATTTCAGATAGGGAGGCATTTGAAAAAAATGCCTCAGTTCCGGTAAAAGCCAATATGGCGGACATCATACTTAAATCTGCCAAATATCGAAGGCTAGTATGTGAAAAGATGTTCTTATCATGCAACTATCATAATATTTGGTACAAACCTTTTTTAAGTACTACTTTTGAATAAAGTATATAGATTATATGTCTTCAAAAATCCTACTTCCGGTAAAATCCAAATTGGTGGACATTGTACTAAAATTAGCTTATTTTGTATGGAGGGTAATTGAAATGTGTTTTAACGTATTGCTACTATCATTACATTGTGCAGGAACCTTTCTTTGGTGCTTCTCACGAAAACAATGTATAAGACATATGTCTTTAAAACACCTTCTTCCGGACATACCCATAATGGAGGACATAGAAATATAATTTTTTTATTTTAATATTTATTTTGTTTTCAAAATGTAGAGAACATTTTTTTTGTGTGCTGGTTATTAAACTTTTGGCTTTAAGTTATCCTCAAAACCACCATTTATATTCTGTTGTAAACATTTAAATACAAAGTTTACACTTCCAGTAAAAAAAACAATAATGGCGTATATTTAAAAGATGAGTCATCAATCCATATCTTCGATGTAGAGTTTTAGATAGATTGATTAAAACAAAATAGAATCGCTAAAGTACTAAAACAGATTTAGATTTACGACTATTTAGCCAAAATTACATGTTTATTCAAAGTCACCACACCATGCAAACAAAACAGTGCACGGGAGACCCGATTTTCCACATTAACAACGAACGCTACATCCTTTCTTCATCCGTAATGTGCAAGCTTCTGACTAAATGATGAGGCATCAGAAAGAGTGTTTAAAAGTGATCATCTTTGTCCCTTTGCCATTCATTAGCGACTGGAATAGGTAGCATAATAGCTAATTCCAAGCTCGTCCCCCTAAACACCTGCCTTAGTATATTGCACGTTTTACATGCTGGAAAAGACTAGACCAAGTTGAGGTAATAGCCTCACTTAGCCTTCCCTTTTAACAGAAATAACACATAGGGTGACGTATATGGTGCAGGAAATGCTTACCTATCCGGAGCACCTGATTTCACTCCTGGTTTTTAGTGGAGTTCGTGTTGTTTCTTAATTATTATTTATAACTGTTGATGTGAATGTCCTTTGGTTTTGTGAGTCTTTGTTTACTCCTTGGTTTTGATTGTTATTGTCCACGTACATAGACAATAATGGTAGTTTGAAGAAAGATACAAGTAGCAAGAGCCACATTTAGGGGAGAGGGAATACACTGACTAATACGGGGTCAAAACAAATTCCTCAAAATTTTCTGAGAGAGATAACGACAATAAGAAAGAATTTTTTTCTTTTCATTCACAGCAGCTTACTTAAAAACATTTTGAGGAAAAGGTAGTGGTGGCAACAAATGCTCAGGTGACATGATGATGTTTTAAGTTTAGCACTATGTATACATGAATAGGCTGACACTAGAATCAAGATGCATGTGTCTAATGCAGTGAAACACACACTTAACTGAGTCATGACTCGAAAAGTCGATACTGTTGCTGTCATTGGTGTTTCGCTATTATGTGACATAGGGGCAGATGAACTTTGGCTTGCATTTGGAAGTGGGAACAGCTTTAGATATTATTAGTTACATAGTGTGCTAGTGACGTAATACGGTATATATGGGGTCAGTAAATTCCATATGGGGTGAGAGCGAAGCTCGAATCCCCATATGGAATTTACTGACCCCATATATACCGTATTACGTCACTAGCACACTATGTAACGAATTTATCTTACCGACTATCTTAACGTGTGAAATTAAGACTAGTGGTTCTCAAAATGAGCAAGTCTGTAATACTGTAAGCACTAAGAAAAAACTTCCATTGATCCTACAAAAACAGATGCCAACAATAACTTGTAAGGTTTAAATGTGTTTTATGAATTTGTTTCAATCTTAATCATCAATTTCTTCGTTTGTTGGAACTTTTAAGATTTTTTCTCTCAGTACCGTTTTGTTTTTTATAAAGGGACATAACACCATTACTAACCGTGTATGAAATAAGTCCCGCCCCTTCTTACCTAAAAAGGAATATAAAGGGACGTAACTCCACTACTAACCGTGTATGAGATAAGCCCCGCCTCCCTACTAACCTAATATCAAATATACATGGTTTGCACGCGGACGCTTTTAACCAATCATATTCCTGGAAATGTATAGGAGGTAAGATAAATATCTATCCATGACATTCAAATGCACATGGCATTGCGCATATTAGAGAATTCTCGATATCTGACTTTACTAACGTCATACATAAAGTATACGTAAGAAATCACAATTAAGACTATATTTGAGATTGAATTGTCTCCCTTTTTCCAAAAAAAAAAAAAAAACCCATATCAAAATGCATTCAGCTATAATTTCGCCATTATCTTCATATTTTTCTTAATCTAATGACTAGGATATTTGAATTAAGACAACATTGTTGTACATAGGGAAAACGTTTATTTTCAGTTAGGGAATCATGAATACATTGGACAATTAAAACAATCTTGATACTGTACATTTTGTACGTGTACAGCTTTTTGTTTATAAGAAACAAACCGATCAAAAACCAGATAAAGCCCAATGCCATTAATGGACTGTTTTATGCTTTATGGTCTGGTGTGGTCTTTTTGGAATGTTTTCGTCTTTCGTTTTTTTTCATACTTCTTCATCCCGGGCTTTAATATCTCAGATCGTTAATCTATGTCCTAGCTTATACTATTTCTTACGAGTTATTTAGTGTTAATTGTTGCAACTGTCTTTTTAAATTGATTTTTACCGACTGCTGTTGCATCACTTTCTAAACTTAGGAGAGCATTTTGAGTCGGTAAACATTTTTGTCCACCGCCATAAGTTATGCTCGGTCATATGCTACTCAGTGCTTGACTTTGTTGCGGTTTATAATATTTGTTTTTGGTTCGCACAATCATGTTTGCTTTCTCGTTTTAATTCCCTTGCCTTTCCCTTTCCAAAATAGAGATTTTGTCAGTGCATAATTAATTGATCTTTAAGCGTACATGCACGTCTTCAACTTGAAAGAGCAGTTTCGATTTTTTAGTATTTATAGTGTTTCTGGTAACTTAAAATTATTGACCATTAAACCTTAAGAAAAATACTCGTAATTAATGGAAGCAAAGGAAGGTATAAATAGCTGATATCCAGTTTAGGATTCAATAACTGGAGACACTGCTATGCATCTGTTGTACTTTTTTTAAAATGCCAAGGGTTAATTATTAAGTCAAAGCATATTATCATTAAACTATTATAATTGAAATAAAAAATCTCAAAATACAAATATCATCTCACTTTCTTGACCGTCAATTCACGATTTTCAAACCAATATAGGTTGTATCTCTAACTTAAAGTTGTGTTTGACGTATAGTTATACTAACTAGTATTTTTAAGGTTTTTTTTTCTCCGGAACAAAACCTTCAAATACACCTTATAGTCAAGTCAGAATCAACATATGTGTGAAGTTATAAAAAATCAAAAGATAAATGTTTATGGTTGATACAAAACTTCACGCCAACACATAAATGTGTCGTATATCTTGTATCAAGATAGTTCTTGTTTGTTTATTGTCGTCAGTACATAATTAAGGCAATCTGAAATTGAGCCCTGGGTCTGGACTAAAGCTAAAAAACGAAGGCCATACGGTAACCAATAGTTGCTAAAAATCAACATTATTCCCCCTGGTAGTTAGCTATCTGATTGTTAATACTGTTAGATATCGACGATTCATCTTTTGTGGTTGAACAAAAGATTTTTTTTTAAAGTTTATTTTTTTGGCTTCATACATTGTATATATACTTCATTAAATTGTCTGTACGAAATAAAATGCCCCTCCGCACCAAATATTTAAACACATAAAAAGATGGTTCGTTCCTTCTATGATGTTAACATTAGAAAGACAAATAACGGAACATCTGAGTTGCTATCTCCTTGCCATATTCTACCAAACATCTCTTTAAACGAGTATCCACAGTAAGGTTGAACATATAAATAACGAAGTTATTTTTTGGGAAGAATTTCTTTATACGAATTATCGAATGAAACAAGTGTGGACACAGACTAGCGTGGACAGTATCCAGCATATAAGAGAATTACTCGGTCAAACTCATAAGACCCAAATAAATTCGAACTTGATCTGGATTTTATCATGGACATTTGCCAGCCAGACGATACCACCAGAAAGACAGATAAACAGACAGATCAGACCACCAGAAAGACAGATATACAGACAAATAGGACCACCACACCGACAAGACCATCAGACAGACAGACCGACAGGCAAGACCCCCAGACAGTCACAAAAACAAGACCACAAGACATACACACAAAAAAAGACCACCAGACAGACACACAAACAAGACTACCAAACAGGCACAGACAGACAAGACAATCAGACAGACAGCAAGCCAGACAAGACAACCAGACAGACAGACAGCAAGACCAGACCACCAGATAGACAGAAAAGACCACCAGAAAGACAGATAAACAGACAGATCAGACCACCAGAAAGACAGATATACAGACAAATAGGACCACCACACCGACAAGACCATCAGACAGACAGACCGACAGGCAAGACCCCCAGACAGTCACAAAAACAAGACCACAAGACATACACACAAAAAAGACCACCAGACAGACACACAAACAAGACTACCAAACAGGCACAGACACACAAGACAATCAGACAGACAGCAAGCCAGACAAGACAACCAGACAGACAGACAGCAAGACCAGACCACCAGATAGACAGAAAAGACCACCAGACAGACAGAAAAGACCACCAGACAGACAGAAAAGACCACCATACAGACAGACAGACAGACAGACAAGACCACCAGTCAGACAGACATACCAGATAAACAGGCAGACAGACAAGAACACCAGATAAACAGACAGACAGACAAGAACACCAGACAGACAGATATACGAGACAACTAGACTATACCACCAAACAGACAGACACACAAGACCACCAGACAGATATACAGAGAAGACCACCAGACAGACAAGACAAACAAGACCACCAGACAGACAGACAAAAAAGACTACAAGACAGATAGACAAACAAATATAATAAAGTCTCATACAGCTCCACTTCACAGGTCAGGGACTTATATATCTAGTTAACACTAAATGATTGACGATCTATATCAATCAACAAAATGTTTTATCGCTAATTAGGCACTAGTCCCACACAAATCAATTTAGTTTAATTACCAATTAAACTTAACCAAATTTAAACTAAATCAGCATATATTTGCGTTTTGGCTTAAAAAGTCATATATAAATATGTAACATAACGTTGCTATGAAATAAAGAGAGGAGCAAATATATTTGCGGGTTTCTACAATGTACATGAAATACTGTTGAGACCGAATATCTACAGATAAGCCTTTTTCAAATGATTTTTACAGTTCGTTCTTTTGTTGTACTATGAAACCACTGTTCCAGGTTAGGGGAGGGTTGGGACTCCGCCACATTGCGTACATGTGTGCCTGTCCCAAGTCTAGAGCCTGTAATTCAGTGGTTGTCGTTTGGTGCCGTGTTACATATTTGTTTCTCGTTCATTTTTTTGTACATTAATTAGGACGTTAGTTTTTTCGTTTGAATTGTAAAACGTTTTACATTTGTCATTTCGGGGCTTTCTATAGCTGACTATACGGCATGGGCTTTGCTCATTGATGAAGGCTCTACTGTGATTTATCACACATAGTACCAACAAACGACAAGCACTGTCTACCATTATAAGAGCAGTGATAAGCAAACAATTGACGTAAATTTGAGTTGAGTTCGTTTTTACGTCAAAAAATGGCGGTGCGACAACCTTGTAAGCCTTTGAAAAATCGCTCATGAATTACCATATATCATTTTTCATGATATTTGTCTTTAAATTCATAAAATTAAGCAAATTAACATTGATGTAGTAAATACAAATACTAAACTTTTTCATTTTAGATAAATGTTTTTTGATTCTCAAATCTGGAATCCCATTTTTTTTTCACCGTGGGACAGATTTGCCCTTGTAGTATGGAACGCGTTTTTTTTCTATGACATCATCAAAACGTCATAAAAATGCATCAAAGACTAAATGAACCATTCTGTTTAATAATGGAAAAAAACGTTTTTCAAAATATTAAATAGTTTTGACAAAAAACATAGTTTAGTGGTTACAATAAATGAAATATGTTACGCGGGAAAACCTAAAAATCGCCGTATTTTTTAAATGAAGCTTCTCGCATGCAGCATAAAACATATTTTCAACAATTATTTTTTTCGTTTTTATTTTAAAAATCGTTATTTTTCAAAATACGTACAATAGCAATGAATATTATATCACAAAATTATATATTTTGGACTTACATCTTGCCAACTACACCGTATTTCCAATGAGGTACGAACATATCGCGCGTAACGTCATAACATATGCAACTTAAATTAAAAGATACTGATAAATTTCATTTTATCAATAAAAATCGTATTTTTTTAGCTTACTGTCAAATAAATATATATATCTGTAAAAACAATCCCCGACTTACCATCTTACGTATGCAGTCAGTGATTAAGTTCGTAATACATAAGTTTTCACCTTTGAAACGGTCTAGAAATGATTTTGGGAAAAGAAAGACAATCCAAATTAATAATTTTCACTTTCATACGTACAATGTATGTTACAATGACGCTTGAAAGGTATAAATAACATGAAGTTGACGCTTCATACGTACAAATGCCATTGTTAAGTTACATTTAATGTATAAAGTAGATACTTATGTCGCTTGTGTTGTTTTCTCTATTGAGAGATTACTAGTTTGCTGGAAAAAGAACTGCGTTGGGGACACGGATGGCGTTTGAAAATGTGACTTTAACATTTAGAATGATGATTGATCAGCCAACATCACCGGATAGGGATTTTATAATGTCATTGATAAAACGGTACATGGTTTTGTTGTAAGATCGAACAAACGTTCAGATGGGGTTAACGAAGCAAGAACACATGCGTTTTTGGAAGAGGAAAAACTTATTGAGGCTATTCACACGACCCAATCTAGTCTTTGTCAGCATGTAAAACGTGCAGTGTACCATGGCGGGTGTGAACGAGTTAAAAGCTTGGAATTGGTTCCTATGCTAACTAGTCCTGACGCTAATGAATGGCGAAGGGACAAATATGAACCATGGGAACCCTTATTGGCAACCCTTTGTGAGGCCTCTTCATTTTATCAAGTGCTTGTACAGTATGGATGTATTACAGCTGATATCCTAATGCTTGCAAATTAAACTTTGGTTGGTTTCTTGCTTTGTATGTATAATTGTTTATAGAAGCTTTGTAAATGAGATTGACATCGTTAAACAATATTCATAGGCATAGTTTAACCTGTATATAATATATTTGAATTTATTTGGTGTTATCCTAATATGATTGTCCAATATACAAACAAAGCAAGCAAGCTAACCAAAGTTTTGCTCTACATGCATTATAAAACAATACCACAGTCTTTGTACATGTGGAAAATCAGCTCTCCAATTGTGAATAAACATATATTTGTTGCCATAAAATAGTCATTCTAAAGATGTTTTAGTACTCTAGTGATTTTATTTTGTTTTGATCAATCTATCCAAAACTCTACATCAAAGATATGGATTGAGGAATCATTTTTGGAATTTACGCAATATTTTTTTTTTACCGGAAGTGTAAACTTTGTATTTAAACATTTACAGCTGAAAAGAATTAGTGGTTTTAATGATAACTTAAAGCTAAGAGTTTAATGACCAGAACAAAAAAAACATTTTCTTTCCATTTTGAAACCAGAATGTGTGCCAAGTACACGGATGCCCAACTCGCACTACCATTTTCCATGGACCGTGAAATTGGAAACTCTAGTTTGGCATTCCAATAAGAAAAATCACAATCGCATTAAAATCCGATGTTCTGATACGCTAATGAAGGGTAGCGTATCGGAACATCGGATTTTGATGAGATTGGAAAGATCATAGCATAGGGAACATCTGTATGAAGTTGCATATTGATTGGACTTCAACTTCATCAAAAACTAGCCTGACCAAAAAATTAAACCTGATGCGGGACGAAACTTTAGCCTGAAGCGTGACGAACGGACGAACGAACGAACGAATTAACGAACGAACGAATGAACGAACGAACGAATTGACGGACGAACGGACGCACAGACCAGAAAACATAATGCCCCTCTTCTATCGTAGTGGGGCATAAAAAAATTGAATATTAAAATAAAAATAAATATATTTCAAAGATCGCTATATTAGATATCACCGGAAGTAGGAGTTTTTAAGACATATGTTCTAAAAATTGTATCCATGAGAAGCACCGAAAAAGGTTCCTGCACAATATAATGATAGAAGTAAAAAGTTAAAACACATTTCAGTTACCCTCCCTAAAAGTAAGCTTATTTTAGTACAATGTCCGCCATGTTCGATTTTACCGGAAATAAGGGTTTTGAAGACATCTAATCTATATAATATATCCAAAAGTAGTACATAACAAAGGTTTGTACCAAATATTATGATAGTAGCATGATAATAACATCTTTTCACATACTATCCAACGATATTTGGCTGATTTAAGTATAATGTCCGCCATTATGGATTTTACCGGAAGTGAGACATTTTTTTTAAATGCCTACCTATCTGAAGTACAAGAGTAATAGTTGAGGAAGGTATATGCCAAATTTCATGCTTGTAGCAGGATGTGCACAATTTTTCACAAAGCCGCCGTACTATAAGTAAAAAATCATTATCATTTAATATATCTGTAATTGACTCATTCTGATGTATGCTAAGGACTATATTAACCTGACAAGACATTGGTTCATTTCAGACTTTGACCACAGAAGAAACCAGCAACCTTGTCTTTATAGCCCATGAGTACACCTCAAGAATAGTCAATAATTATATTTTATATCATGTGTATAATGTACCTCTATTTTGTCAACAGTTCTTCACAGTATTACAAATTATTGGACATAATCACTATATTTTCATTTTGTATTGCAGGATCAAGCAAAGGTATGTAGCCAGATTTTTTTTACTACATTACTTTAGGATTTCTTTTGATTTAGGTCAAAATCCAGCAATTGTAAAAAATAAAATAGAAGTCTGAGTTTGCACAAATTTTCCATAGCTTCAATGTTGTTATTTAAAACATTCAAAGTAAAACATTTCCAGTTTTAAACAGACATTTTTATAAGAAACAATTGTCAATTACACCCTCTGGTATTCAAATAATGTGTGGTGACTGATTTCAGTGTAATTTGTGGTGTTTAATGTCTAACATTGTAATTAAAAATGGAAAACAAATAAATAAAACCTTTGTATAATCATGTCAATGTCCTTGATGTTGAAGACCGTGACAGCTCTGCATTCAAGCTCATTTTAGTTCCTTTACCATGTTGTGCATATACCAACAGGTACGATCCACTTACTGTCATTTTTTCAGGACAAGCTGCAACAGAGAGACATTTTATGTATTTTAATTTTGTAAAGCATAAACCATTTTGGTTGTATGATGAACATTTATCTATGGATTTTTTCAGGTTTTATGGAGGGACTAAATCATTAAATGCTTGGATGTCTTCAGCTGTGATGCAAAAGAACGAAGGCTTTTGTTAGTTAAGCCAGTTAAATGTATTTGCGGCTTTATTTTATTATGTAAGCTTAGTTTAAGCATATTTTATTTGCTGAATTTAAGCAAAATGGATTTGACACAAGTAAATCATACTTATGAAGTCGTCTCCATAATACATTATAAAATTACAATTATAATAGTTTAATATAATAGACATGTATATGTTCCGGACCATATGCGTATGGTCCTACCGTACGCGTATGGTCGGGGTAATTAACACTCTGTTGTACGTTTACCTTGAATACCTACAAATTCTTGAATTCTTCATATGGTTTTATAGTTCATTAAAAATACGCCATCATGCAAGTCATGTTATTGAAATATTATAATAAAAGAATTAACTAATGAAAAGAAAAAATTTCACATGGTTTATTTTACTCACTAGTTAAAAATCAAAAAAAAAACTTGTGTAAACGATGTGCCTAGGTTTATTCCCCTCAATTCAGACAGATCAATTATTAAGTAATTAAATGTTTATTTTATGTTTAATTCGATTTAAACAAAATAAGATAAAAGTAAGGATTGTTAATTTTATTGTTTTAGTATTTAACTTTGGATGCTTTTATATTGTTTTTAGAATATTCATTTATTCAACTTTTCTTCAGTACCTTTTGTGTTAAAGTTGTCCTGATAAATGACAAGTTAAGGATTGTATTTGTTCTGCAGGCGGAGGCGGCCTTGCACAGGCCTCCAAATAATCTCCGGAATGTATCATTCCACCTGAGCCTAGAGATATCCACCACTTTGGTGCAGTTCGCCAGAGTTAGTCACCGCTTTTTGGGGCAAATTTAAGTACTTTTAAAAACACATACCGAAGCAAATTTACTTTACTTTTAAGACTAACTCTGGGAACACTTCATTTTCATTTTACTTTTGATTTGCTTTTAATTAGAACTTCAGTTTAAAAAGTTTCATATTCTTGTTTATCCGACGTTGTTTAATTTCATGCAATTATTGTACATTTGTGAATAAATATAGTTTCATTTAATTTTTTGTCTGTTGTTAAGATATCTGATATCTGGTATCTAAAGGATCGAATAGGGACGAAGTATTGGCTACTACACGTCCTTCCCGTCACACTTGTATACCTATGGTCATTATCGATTTGTTAAAACGAACGAATGGCAATATGTCGACTTGAAAAGATAACTTCCCAGTATTTCTTAGAGGACATAGTTCACTAAATAATTTGTCTTGTGAACATTGTGTACTGCAGTCAGGTTACGATATCTGAAACCTAGAGCTTCTGAAAAACACCGTAGACACATATGTATGACCCAAAACCTCTGTATCGCTGCACGCACATGCTAAAAAGGCTTACGCTCTTCACTCGCAACCGAAAAGTGTATCTGAAAAGGACAACCAAGACGTGCAAATGCAAAGAGGCTATGGTAGCGCGTGGAAGTAAATGTCACCCTCAGCTTACATGCAAGAATGCAATTAGCGATAAAAACGAACTACGGCATCAATATCTAATTTTAATGTACCTTTTGAATTATAAAATTAATACATTTTCAGATAAATTTATTGTAAGATTGAAATGTTTGGTTTGTAATGCATATTATAAAAAAATACCTATATGGTCCATATACTCATATGGTCCGGCCCGTTAAAATCCAAACGAGTATATACTCATGTGGTCATGACCATATGCGTATGGTCCGAATAGTCATATGGTACTGAACACATATAAAGCAAATATTTTATAGAATATAATACTTGTTTTCATAGGTAAAAAGAGGAGAGAAAGTCAAAAGGGAAAAAGAAAGTTTGAAAAGTATAATTCTGTGACGATGACTTGTGCATTGATGAGGACGATGACTTTCCGTGCTGGTAATATAACGCTCTATCAAGGCATAAGACATCTGTATGACCTTTTTATGAAATTTTGAACATGTTTGAAAATTTGAATATTTTGTTTGAAAATTTGAATATTTTGTTGGAAAATTTGAATATTTTGTTGGAAAATTTGAATATTATATATGCTGTTGAGTGAGGTGTTTCATATTGACATATTCTCTACATATTGTACTTGAGATAACTGTGAGAGATTCAAATTCTAGATAGTATTTCAGATACATGTATGTGTAAATTAAACTCCCCGCCACCTACCCTTTAAAAAAATAATATGTTGGCCATTGATTGGAGTCGATACAAATAAGTTAGTATGGCAAACAGACTATTTGTTAGTCTTGTATTATTTTAATTTTAGTTTCTTGTGTACAATTTGGAAATTAGTATAGCGTTCATTATCACTGAACTAGTATATATTTGTTGAGGGGCCAGCTGAAGGACGCCTCCGGGTGCGGGAATTTCTCGCTACATTGAAGACCTATTGGTGACCTTCTGCTGTTGATTTTTTCTATGGTCGGGTTGTTGTCTCTTTGACACATTCCCCATTTCCATTCTCAATTTTATTAAATAAAATGAATAAATTAGTTGCAATATTTCTTAAAATTTCAAGACCTCATTTTTTATATTTAGTTTGGTTGCTGGTCTACAGACACTTTTCCTTTTTTCATGTTTATTCAAATGTATTTAAAAAAATAGAAAAAAATACAAAGATCTGGAAAATGTCTAGAACAGTTTTAATTTATTACATTGGTTGAAATATTTAGACTGGTTTTCCAGTGAAATAAAAACCGATAATTTCACCTGTGAAATAAATGTGGTTGTTTCACTCCCTTGACGGCAAACAACAATAGGTTTTTTCATGACATTGGATCAAAACAAATTGTGAAAGATATAGTTCCTTACATTTTCAGAAGAAAAGAGGCCATTTGCCAATGTAATAAAAAGAATAACTAATACAAACATTCAAATAGAGAAAACTATTCAACTCATGACCAAACAACACCGATAATTAACTCATGCAATACATACATTCGTGAATTGATGTGTAGTTATTCTATAATTATTTTTTGATATTTTTTTTTTTTTAGATCTGTACTTTTTTCTCTACATTCTAAATTTTTAATCTATAAAGTAAATCTTACAAAATAGTGCAGATCAAAACATTACATGCACATGTCTTCATTCTTTTCATGTGAATAAGAAGCTTCTACTCTCTCCATGACAATTGACCATATTTCATGGAATTCGAAAGGATCGAAGGCGTAAACAGATAGGAAACCACAGTCAACTACTAATTTCAAAAGAAATAGAATTACACTAAAGGTAGGCCTTTTTTGGTATTAGTCATCCAAGTCAAACAAAAGATTACTATTATGAAAGCAATAAATAAAAACTCAGAGGAGGATCACGTCATTTTGTACTTTTATCTTAGCAATTGAAGTAGGGAATATGTCTGTACATAGACAAGTGAATGGAAATGGGGTATGTGTAAAAGAGACAAGAACCCAAAAAGATAGTGAAAATAGACACACAGCTTAGGACAACCAATGGGTCTTCAATGAACAGTGGAAAATCATCAGATCCAGGAGCAGCCTAAAGCCTTTAAGTATATTAACATTTAAGTTGAAAACCACAGAGGAAGGATTCTCTGGCTCTAATTATGATTGGAGGGAGACATTTGTTCTAATGTACAAAAGTTTAACATAAATTGTTTCAACATAGAATAGTAATTGAAAATTTGCATATGGATCACTTTTTTTTTGTTTTGTTTGCAGTCCAAGAAATGGAAAGATAATCAGCAAGAATCAGTGAAAGAGGGAGACACATATGGAGTAGAAATAGAAGTGCAAGAACATATTGACACAGGAAATATTCCATCTAAGTTGAAATTTGAAGGAGAAGAATCAGTAGTAGTTTTTGATTTAGAAACAACAGGTAAATTTCAACAAAAAAATTGAATCTGAGATATTAGGCTAAAAAATAGCACACAAGACCCGTGATTCGCCTACTCATTAGTGATTCTTTAATCAAACATAGATGCTTGTAATAAGGTTACTATGACCATAAAACTTACATTGTTATTATAAGTAAGTGAAATAAGCTTACACTGTTATAGTAAGTCAGTGAAATATATGAAAGTGACACAACATAAAGCGCAGTACATAGTTAACGCCCATTGTGTGGTATTTACAAAACGTGTATTGGGAATACTCAATGATAGTCTTGGAATACAAGTAATATAGGGTTATTGCATGAATATTGGGGACTATTGTTCCGAGTAGAATTTTATATTTAACAAGCTTGCGAGTGCAATATATTTTCTACGAGGGACAATAGACCCCAATATTCATGCAATAACATTTTTATTGTATAGCAATATAATATTTGAAAGTAAAAATTGATTTTAACTAAGATGTTGTCTTGATGACGTCATGAATTTTGATGATTTATTGCTCTAGTGTAATATTAGAAGTTATTGCACGCTAACTTTTAGTTACTTTCTGTGGGAAATATTATATTGCTATACAATAGTATATATTACTGATGTTTGTTGAGAGTTATGCCCCTTAGATCATGAAAAATAATATAAATAAAGCATTGAAAATGAATATTTATTAGATTGTTGGTGTCATCATGTTACTACGTAACTTATGATTCATATTGAACAAGTGTTATGGAGGTTGCATCTTTTCTCAAAATGAATAAGATATCTGTAATTATGTTATAATGTTATAGTGGAGAAACGACACTCTGCACATGGCAAGCAAATGGGTCTTATATTATCAATCCAAAGAACTATTAATCAAATTAGTGTGGCCTAAACTATTTATTTTCATGTGAACTATGTCAGTTTTTATATAAATGTTGCCTTGTGAGCATGATAAGTAGTCAAAATTCATCTTTGCTTTTTAATTGTTTTTGGTTTTGGGCTGCTGTCTCTCTTTTTTATTTTTATTCATTTTTATATACACCTATTTGACATTCAGTATGTGGGGAAATCCAATACTAAAAATCATTCTGTAAGGCAAGCATAGTTTTTCAGGTAAACGGACAGAAAGTCACAGGACATACAGTTTACAGATTTGATAGAACAACCAGTCACAGGACAAAACGTCCATTCTCAATTTTACACATAATTTGCTGACAATTGTTTGAATATATGAGAGAAATATCTTGTTTTTTTTGTTACAAATATTTAAAGCAAAATTAATCATGAAAAGGATATATTTCTTGGCAGAATAAAGCCATTTTAGTATCAAGTCACTTTGACATCTTTTTGTCATAACAATTATTTGATCATTATTGATATTTTTGAATAAATTTTAATGACAAAGTTGCTTAACATATATACATTTAAAATAGTTCAAGAAATATCTTTTTTTTTAAATAGTGTTTTCTTGTTCAAAGAAAAATAATCTCAAAACTGAATTGTGATTTTTTTGTCTGTAACTGTTTGTCCTCCCTTCTTTTTGTATGGACATCTGAAGTATTTTATGAATTTTATTAAAGATAGTGTATTACAGAATACAGGTAATTTGGCACAAATTGGAATTAGTTAACTAAATGGTGTCTTCGAATTTGGCTTGAAATATATTTACTGAACCCGAATTAATGACCATGTAAATGTGATATTATAATAGGTAATAATGAGGATGTTAAATCTGAAATGGTTATTATCAGAACTTCTTATATATATTCAAATCTACTCTAACATCGTTAGGTTGATTTTCTAGACACTTTATACATATTCTAACGCCTGGTATTTCTTAATCATAAGAAATCCGATGGACAAGGTATAATTTGCAGTTGTCACTACACATAGCCAGAGATATACATATATTAATTTACAGTGATTGTATGCTTCTAAAAATAGATTACGATTCTGTAATTATACTGAAGAGATGAGTAGATGATCATTTCTGTACACGAAAAAGAATACTTCGTGTATCAGAGATCCTTGTTTAATTCCTACGATAAGGTTAACACCTCCCGAAACGAAAGCTTATTTTCTATAAGCTAGAGTTAGTGGAGGGGATAAGGTCTCTGCGCAATGCTAGGCGGTGTTGTCGTAGAAGTTAGAAATAAAAAGTACAGGTTCCAGCCCCGGCGCCGGGGAGGAAGTTACGAATCAAATCTACTATAACATCGTTAGGTTGATTTTCTAGGCACTTTATATATATATATATATATTACATATATATATATTATATGTAATAAACAGAGTTTAAGACACAACAGTATATTGCCTAGAGGGGTGACTATTAAAATATCATTGGTATTGAAGAAGTTTGTAAAATGATGTTCACAAATTTTAAATTGTTGATAAACATGATAAATTAATAATTTAATTTACCTAAAAATTATGAAAAAAATGAAACACCAGGATATAATTTTATACTGTTATTGATTTATCAACATGAAAATGGGTAAATACTAATATAGAATAATAAAAATGTGTCGTCTGGGGTAAGAAACTGAAAACCATTATTTAAAGCACTAGCTGTGATAAGTAAAAAGTATACTGGGTAACATTAAACTCAAATTAAACTCAAGGTTTAGTATATAACTGAATATATATCAGGTTTCTTAAAATGATAACGGTTTATTCACTTTAGTCATTCATGACACAAAGTCTCTCATATATATGCTCTTTACAAAAGGAAAGTCTACAGGGTATAAGTAGCAGCAGTAAATTTATTTTTTTTTTTCATTTTATAATCTCATTTTTGTTACAGTATTTTATTTCCTATTAAAATGGTCAAAAGAAATTACCAGTTGTGTTTTAAAGAAAAATAACTATGTCTGACTTTAAAAATTTATCAAAACAAGTATACTGCTATAGACTCTATTTTACAGTAACCCTTCAATGAAGTATACACCAAACAAAACATTAATGTAGAAAGAGAGAATATTTCTTTTAGGAAATAGAACCTCAAAAAGGGGTTTTATTCTTCTTCTCATAAGGGACTTATCAATTAAATTGTATAAGTCATAAATTTATTTCTTTACATCATTGAACTTTGTTGTCAAACGAATTAGGATTGCTAGTTCTGCTTGTAGATACATACAGGTTAATGATACACTATAAGATAAGTTTCAGTACTTTATTCGTAATGTATAATTTGTTTTTGTAGATAAGAGTTCACATTGGTTTGAACATGATTCCCAGCCAGATTATGAAGCGGCATATATCATGTATATATAGAAAATATATAGGTGTCACTAAGTTACTCTCATACCTCATTTGTACCTGTAAATTCGGAAAAAGCGGATTCATTTATAATTTTGTGATACATGTACTTATTGCGTTTGGAAATAACGTTGATAGGGCTTACAGCATTATACCACGATGTTGGTGGGATATTCTGATTGGACAAAAAGGAAATTGTGAATTGAACAAATAGCATACTTACAATTAGTAAGAAACACTACAAAACTTGATGACAGTGCATACCTTTGATAATCAATCATTTGAAATAAGTTAATAACAATTTGGAATAAAGAGAATTCATAGTTTTCTGGGAATATTAATAGTGCATTATCTTTTAATTCCATGATTATCTTGGATAGTTATTCATTTTTGAATAGCAAATTGGAATAATGAAAATTCATAGTTTCAGTGAATATCAATACTAAACGTACATTGGCATAATCATATCTGAATTCATGAATACCTTGGATAATTATTCATTTAAATAAGAATGTGGATATAATAAGAATTTTATGCAGGCATTGCTATTGTCAGCTACATGTACCACCAGAGGGTCTTGAACCTCCTTGAATTTCCAGGAGGGTCTGTCACGGTCCGTCACAATTAGTTAGTGACATAAGCATGATGATGGAAATGTTTACCGACCTAGCTTGGCTTTAAAGCCTTGGCACGGTTGTTGGTTAGAGTCAAATCACAGCTTGCTGTACTTATAATTGTCTGAATGTATCTTCATGTATTTTGATAATCTTCTTTATTATTGTTCATTCTGGAACTTGCATTTTATACTAGTAGTCAAACATATTAAACAATACATGTACTTCAAAGTTACATTTTATTGTCTCGCCTTACACAAAAGTCATGAAAGTTGGTTGTATTCAAGAAATAAGTATTACAATCTGGGGGTGATGATGTAAGCTATTTCTATAAAGCTTTAATGTTTAAGAGCTAAAAGTGCTGGATGTTTCTTATCTTGTATTCAGATACTAGTTGCTAAATTATGTTAGTATGTTGCAGTCTGTAATTTTATGTTCATTGCACCTGACCTCATTTTCATTGTTCAACGACTGTATGAAAAAAAATTGCTGTTATTCACTCAGTGACATGCTCTCTTAAACTGTACATTTCATATGAGTTATTGGATACATTTTTCTGTATATGAGTATCTTGCATGTTCTACTTGTCTATCAGGTTGGGTTGACCTGAACTTGACTTCATTTCATGGATAAGTGATTAAGGTTATTTCAGTTTAATACAATGTAAACCTGGTTAAGTTTATGTATCAGATGCTTAGTAATAAAACTGAGAATGGAAATGGGGAATGTGCCAAAAAGACAACAACCCGACCACAGAACAGACAACAGCAGAATGGATAATTGATAATGAAAGTTTATGTGATACTAATAGACTAGTAAAATCTTCATATTCAAGAACTTCAATAAAAAAAACATGAATAAGGCCACATTTAAAGAATGTCTGTTTCCCCTTTGTAAACAAAGGCAGATTAATTTGTTTTTCTAACTGGGTGTCTTATCATGGTCACATGAATGGTTTTGACTTTTCCAGTCAGCGCATCTTTTGAGTTGTTTGTGCTCAATTTGAGTGTATTTATTGAGATTATCAATCCTTTTGCCTTCAAGCACTTTTCAAAAAAAAAGAGATTATGTTTGGGAAAGAAAAATAATTTCGATTTTTATGGAAAATAATTGTTTAACCAGGGGACTTATATTTTACCCGTGTGTGTGCGGGGGGGGGACACACATTATTTCACACATTATTTTCATTTTGGCCTACGGAGATATGGTATGAATTTCGATGAGACGACTATCAACCATAAACCATGTAGACCAAGTGATTTACTTGTTAGTAATTATGTAATAGATCACTGCACACCCTTCAACAATGACCAAAAACTAAAACTTCATAATGAGCACCCTATAAAAGGCTAGGCATGTCATGATGCATCTAAGACAGTTAATGTAAAAAATTCAGTGATGACAGTTTGATTTATACTACTACATACTAGCTACAAATACACAAATATATGATAAACAGCAACCAACAAAACACAGTTCAGACATTGAAATAATTAGCATGTGTCCAAATGGTGTCAGGGTGGTCTAACCTACCATTCTAGCATAAAAGAAAAATATTTAAAAAAAAATGTAAATACATGTATACATACCAAACAAAACGGGAACCAAAATATCATATCTGACTATCAACACAATTTACTCAATATTATATATCAGTGCTTAATTGTTCTACCGCATGCATAAGAATATCTCTAGAACGTTTTGCTGGAAAACATTAATGCCTACTCAATTCTAATTTTCGTCAGGGAAGGAGCGCTACCTTACGTCAACACGTAACAAATTTTTGTCCGGCCACAAATGTAGTGCATTACTAAGGGCAGCTGCTAGTGTGCCTGACAATCCTTCATTGGTGCACTTAGGGGGCTGAGAAATCGATTTTAAATAGCACTGTACTCATTTCTGCATTTTGACCCTTCCGCACTCCAAACAAAGAATATCCTAATGAATATGAGTGAGAAACATTCATGTTGCTTTCGACATGTCATATTTCCATTTTGTTATTATTCAAATTATATGTTCTTATGATTTTGTAATAAAATAAAATTTCACATTTTTGTTGCTCAACTTTTTTGGCTCAGTATATTAGAAATATCGAATTATTGCAGAAGAGTTTCTACCGTGCACTTGAACTGCACTAATATTAAAATAGTAGAACACTATATAAGCAAGTCTAAATTGAAAGCTACGTTCAAACCTATGATTGCGTTGTATAAAAAGGCAATTTGTATACGTGTGCATGTAAAACAAATTTAATCGTAGAAGGGTCTAAAACATTTTCAAAGAGACCAAAAAAGTTTAAAGTATATTTAAACAACACGCATTTGACTAACAGGTCGAACAACTGGTGTTCTTTAACCTTCCTGACTGCCATTGGCGATTGCCAAATTAAATTGATCACAAGAAGTAACAAAACGGATCTTAATATAACTTTAGTATTAAACAGAAAACAACAAACTTATGGCCAAGATATTATGCCACAAACATAAGGTGTCAATTTTTTGTCAGTACACCAGATCCGGAATTCGACAATAAATGTCAATATAGTGATATTAGGGATCGAACCGATATTTGGAAGGCCATATAATTTACCCTGAGTATAAGATAGACTCTTGAATTTTAATAGTCATTATAGGATGAACGGATCATATAAACCGGAATGAAAATATGATACAAGCCCTAACGAAAAAATCTAAACACGTCTAAATTGAAAACTAAGTTTAAACCTATGATTGCGTTGGATACAAACCGCAATTTGTATACGTGTGCAAGTAAAACAAATTTCGTCGTAGAATGGTCTAAATACAGCACAAGCAATATTTTTCAAAAGACCAAAAAAGTGAAAAAGTATATTTAAACGAAACGCATTTGACTAACAGGTAGAACAACTGGTGTTCTTTAACCCTGCTGACTGTCATTGGCGATTGCCAAAAACATTGATCACAAGATGTAACAAAATGGGTCTTAATATAACTTAAATACTAAACAGAAAACAATAAACGTGTGCCCAAGATGTTATGCCACAATAATAAGGTGTCAATATTGTATTCAGTACACCAGATCTTTATATAACACAAGTTATATATATATATAACTCGTTAGATCTGTAAATTTGGTGTCGCAATGTTTTTGTTCTTCCTCGCCTGGATTCGAACCCATGATACTGAAATTTCGTGACACCAAATCGCTTGTACTATAACCGACACGCTAGACCACACGACCACCTGGGCTTCATAAAATGAAGTTTTCGGTGGCCGGGTGTTACCTTTCCACGTCAGTTTTAATCTAGCGTCGTACTACAGTACATGATATATGGCATGAAGATTCTTTTTATAGATCAGCTAAATTATCATACATATATATATATATATATATATATATATATATATATATATATATATACTAACTAATTGCTACCAAAGTCCCAATGCGTTAAAACAGCTACTAAAGTAAGCATGATTCAGCATTTTCAAAGAATTTAAGAAATCGGTTATTATCGAAAATCTTGATGTTATATTAATATTGTTTGGACGTACAATATGTTTTTTATAACAATTTAAGATAAATATGTTACTTTAAACTCAATAAAAAATCGGGAAATGTGTAAACTCGGCCTCCAAAATGTATACGTGCCTACTTTAAATTTTGTGCCTTCTTATACAATTTAAAAAAAAAAATATTGTTAAATTACTACTTAAGTCGCAATCACCGGAACATCTCTTGATTTTGTATTTAAACAAGTATAAGGTCGTTAAAGTCAGCGTATATATTAAGGATAAGAATAACATTTCTTTTCGGAAGTCTTTGTTAATAAACAAACAAAACGGCAGTTCTGTTGGCAAGGAAGTTATATTAAAATTTTGTAGAAAAAAATGAAATGTAATTAAAAACTTTCAAGAAATTACGAGTAGTTTGTCTGAAATTGAATTAATACATAAGGAATAGCAAAATAATATGTTAAATTCGAATTGATACGTGCTGCAAAAAAAAGTGCACTGGTATATAAAAGAAAAACTTGATCCAACTTTTTGTTTTGTCTTATTAGCATAGAAATATAGTTTTAAGAAATGAATGCTTCTTTATGTATATTTTTTGACGGGAAAAGAGAAGGGGGATTTTATATTGTTGATCGTGTGAATATTTTTCGAACGAACCGCTTCGTACAAGTTATGCTCCAGTCAACACTTTTACAACTCAATCAAATTATTAAAATAAGCATTAATTTCTTAATCATACAATCTTGTTCTACATATGATACGCGTTTTAAAAACCTAGACGGCTATATTATAAAAATATTTGCATTGTAACAAACGTTATACATAATGTACATTTATATATTATAACTGACTAAGCGGTATGGGCTTTGCTCATTGTTAAATGCTGTTCGGGGTGACCTTTAGTTGTTTATTTCTAGGTCATCTGGTCTCTTGTGGAGAATTGTCTCATTTCTACATAATGTAGATGTAATTTAAACCCGTCCCCTTACATCTATAGTCTTCTATTTTCTAAAGCATGCATATATTCTGGGTTTCTTTTATACAATTGAATGTTAGTAATTGACAGGTAGTGTTGAAGAGTTTTAAATTCTTCCCCACATGTGATCATATCAATGTTTTCGTACTTTATATATGCATGCTTGCGTGCGTGCACTCTTAAGTTATATGTTTGAAGCAAGCGCATAGGTCATCATATATATATATATATATACATCTTCAAATTTCGAAGTGTCGGCATTTCACTAAAATAAACGCAATTGAGCTAATTTTGGTGCATCTGAAAGATAATGTAAAAGCCTTTTAGAATAATACCATAATTTAATGAACAAATAAGTTTTTCATAGAAAAATACATCGTTAAAGTTTATGTATGCAGGGAAATGCACACTTAAACCCCGTGCCTACTTTGGTGAAATGCTGACTTGTACGGAATTTATAAATAGTGCTCTTCTGTGTATTGGTTGTTCTAAAAATAGAATAATCTAAAAATACGCAACTCTACTTTCTATTTACAATAGAGTAACTGCGTAAGACGATGATAATATGAAACTTTAGTTTAATTAAGTCAATCAAAAACTATGTGTTTATTATAAAAAAAAATCATATATTTATAAATTAACTGCTTACAAAATCACTGAACCAAACATGTCAAAAATAATAAATATTTTGCAGTCTTTCTTGGCCTAACACCCTTTAAAACTAATATGATATGTTATATGCCTCATTTCTTTCTTTTTTTTAAAAACTCCTAAAATCTAAAATTGCTGGAAAATACTTTATCTTTATGTAAGACACCCTTTTATTGGAAAACCTTAATTTTAAACCACAGGCTCATATAAATTTGACTTTTGAATAATTGTGCTACCTCTGATTACTCAAATGAGTCCTTTTTTGCTTTGATATTTGATATATTATATATTAAGCATTTAAGAAGTATTTTTTTTGCAACATTTTAATTTTTAAACTCCCAAATGTTGATAGTTGAAATTTTCCAATTTAACGTCTAAATTTAACACGCAAATTAAATTTAAAATTTAACATATTGTATGTTATATATATCCTATTGTCATGAAATTTGTAAGCAGTCTCATAAGTAACTAAGCTTTGGTCATAACTAGTTTTATAAAGATTGGTCATTTTTTTTCTTTTTTAAGAGGTGAAATCAGTAAATATAGAATCTGTACTTTGGCAACTTCCCTGAATGATTTGACGGTGTCAATTTGTCAAATAGAAAAAAACTAAAGGATTTAAACTTTCACTTATTAAAAATTCTGCACAAATTACCAATTTTGGAATTATATGGTCAAAATAAGCATTACAGACCTTTTTTTCAATTTTGATGATTAAGTGGCATTCTGACTTTCTATCTGACAGGTTTTCATGTGGACATATTACTGTTTCTATGTGTTAATCCAGTTGTTTGACTCTTATGTAAACCAATTTTAATATCAAGACGCCAATATTGATTATACTTACCCTGGATCTTTTCACCCTAAGGACAAAACTGAGCATATTTTTGGTCTATACAATGTGTCATTTTCATCGTAAAGGCCTTGGCTAACTTTAACATGTGTTTTTCAATATAAATAGGTGCTTCATTAAGCGGATAACACGATAAACCGTCATAAAAGCCTGTAAGACCAAAATAAAGGCAACTACCCATAAGAGTGAAAATCTTCCCCCAGCACCGCCTAGGCATTCCATTGGGCTATATTCTAGCTCAAACTAATGCTTAGGGTGTCTACTTCATGCCTGCATCTTTATATATACTAAAATATGTGGCCGTAGGCCAACAAAATCTTTAATCGACCCTTACCCCCAAATTCGATAGCCTGATGCCATTATTGATCATACTTACCCTGGATCTTTTCACCCTTGGGACGAAACTGAGCATATTATTGGAATATACAAGGTGTCATTTTCATCGTAAAGGCCTTGACTAACTTTAACATGTGTTTTTCAATAAAAATAGGTGCTTCATTAAGCGGAAAACACGATAAACCATCAAAAAAAGCCTAGAAAACAAAAAGAAAGGCAACTACACATAAGAATTCAAATCTTCCCCCAGCACCGCCCAGGCATGCCATTGGGGTATTTTCTAGCTCAAACTAATGCTTAGGGTGTCTACTACATACCTGTATCTTTATTTATACTAAAATGTGTGGACGTAGGCCAACAAAATGTTTATTCGACCCTTACCCCCAATTTGGATAGCCTGGCGCAATTATTGACCATACCAACCCCGGATCTTTTCACCCTAGGGACCAAACTGAACATATTATTGGTCTATACAAGGTGTTATTTTCATCGTAAAGGCCTTGGCTAACTTTAACATGTGTTTTTCAATAAAAATAGGTGCTTCATTAAGCGGAAAACACGATAAACCATCAAAAAAGCCTAGAAAACCGAAAGAAAGGCAACTACACATAAGAATTCAAATCTTCCCCCAGCACCGCCCAAGCATGCCATTGGGGTATATTCTAGCTCAAACTAATATTTAGGGTGTCTACTACATGCCTAAGTCTTTATTTTTACTAAAATATGTGGACGTAGGCCAACAAAATGTTTATTCGACCCTTACCCCCAATTTGGATAGCCTGACGCCATTATTGACCATACCAACCCAGGATCTTTTCACCCTAGGGACCAAACTGATCATATTATTGGTCTGTACAAGATGTCATTTTCATCGTAAAGGCCTTCGCCAACTCTAAGATGTGTTTCCAACATAAATAGGTGCTTCTTTTAGCGGAAAACACATTAAACCATCATAAAAGCCTGGAAAACCAACATAAAGGCAACTACCCATAGAGTGAAAACTTTCCCCTAGCACCGCCCAGGCATGCCATTTGGGATTATTTTAGCGTAAAACTAAGGTTTAGGGTGTCCACTACATGCCTGAATCTGTATTTATACGAAAATATGTGAACGTAAGCCAACAAAATGTTTATTCGACCCTTACCCCCAATTTGAATAGCCTGACACCAATATTGACCATACGAAACCTGGATTTTTTCACCCTAGGGACCAAACTGAGAATATAATTGGTCTATACAAGGTGTCATTTTCATCGTAAAGGCCTTGGCTGATTTCAACATGTGTTTTTCAATATAAATAGGTGCTTCATTTAGCGGAAAACACGATAAACCATCAAAAAAAGCCTAGAAAACCAAAAGAAAGGCAACTACACATAAGAATTCAAATCTTCCCCCAGCACCGCCCAGGCATGCCATTGGGGTATTTTCTAGCTTAAACTAATGCTTAGGGTGTCTACTACATGCCTGAATCTTTATTTATACTAAAATGTGTGGACGTAGGCCAACAAAATGTTTATTCGACCCTTACCCCCAATTTGGATAGCCTGGCGCAATTATTGACCATACCAACCCCGGATCTTTTCACCCTAGGGACCAAACTGAACATATTATTGGTCTATACAAGGTGTTATTTTCATCGTAAAGGCCTTGGCTAACTTTAACATGTGTTTTTCAATAAAAATAGGTGCTTCATTAAGCGGAAAACACGATAAACCATCAAAAAGCCTAGAAAACCGAAAGAAAGGCAACTACACATAAGAATTCAAATCTTTCCCCAGCACCGCCCAGGCATGCCATTGGGGTATATTCTAGCTCAAACTAATATTTAGGGTGTCTACTACATGCCTGAGTCTTTATTTTTACTAAAATATGTGGACGTAGGCCAACAAAATGTTTATTCGACCCTTACCCCCAATTTGAATAGCCTGACACCAATATTGACCATACGAAACCTGGATTTTTTCACCCTAGGGACCAAACTGAGAATATAATTGGTCTATACAAGGTATCATTTTCATCGTAAAGGCCTTGGCTGATTTCAACATGTGTTTTTCAATATAAATAGGTGCTTCATTTAGCGGAAAACACGATAAACCATCAAAAAAAGCCTAGAAAACCAAAAGAAAGGCAACTACACATAAGAATTCAAATCTTCCCCCTGCACCGCCCAGGCATGCCATTGGGGTATTTTCTAGCTCAAACTAATGCTTAGGGTGTCTACTACATGCCTGAATCTTTATTTATACTAAAATGTGTGGACGTAGGCCAACAAAATGTTTATTCGACCCTTACCCCCAATTTGGATAGCCTGGCGCAATTATTGACCATACCAACCCCGGATCTTTTCACCCTAGGGACCAAACTGAACATATTATTGGTCTATACAAGGTGTTATTTTCATCGTAAAGGCCTTGGCTAACTTTAACATGTGTTTTTCAATAAAAATAGGTGCTTCATTAAGCGGAAAACACGATAAACCATCAAAAAGCCTAGAAAACCGAAAGAAAGGCAACTACACATAAGAATTCAAATCTTCCCCCAGCACCGCCCAGGCATGCCATTGGGGTATATTCTAGCTCAAACTAATATTTAGGGTGTCTACTACATGCCTGAGTCTTTATTTTTACTAAAATATGTGGACGTAGGCCAACAAAATGTTTATTCGACCCTTACCCCCAATTTGAATAGCCTGACACCAATATTGACCATACGAAACCTGGATTTTTTCACCCTAGGGACCAAACTGATCATATTATTGGTCTGTACAAGATGTCATTTTAATCGTAAAGGCCTTCGCCAACTCTAAGATGTGTTTCCAACATAAATAGGTGCTTCATTTAGCGGAAAACACATTAAACCATCATAAAAGCCTGGAAAACCAACATTAAGGCAACTACCCATAGAGTGAAAACTTTCCCCTAGCACCGCCCAGGCATGCCATTTGGGATTATTTCAGCGTAAAACTAAGGTTTAGGGTGTCTACTACATGCCTGAATCTGTATTTATACGAAAATATGTGAACGTAAGCCAACAAAATGTTTATTCGACCCTTACCCCCAATTTGAATAGCCTGACACCAATATTGACCATACGAAACCTGGATTTTTTCACCCTAGGGACCAAACTGAGAATATAATTGGTCTATACAAGGTATCATTTTCATCGTAAAGGCCTTGGCTGATTTTAACATGTGTTTTTCAATATAAATAGGTGCTTCATTTAGCGGAAAACACGATAAACCATCATAAAAGCCTGGAAAACCAACATAAAGGCAACTACCCATAAGAGTGAAAATCTTCCCCCAGCACCGCCCAGGCATGCCATTTGGGTATATTCTTGCTCAAACTACTGCTCAGGGTGTCTACTTCATGCCTGAATCTTTATATATACTAAGATATGTGGCCGTAGGCTAACAAAATGTTAAATCGACCCTTACCCCCAATTTGGACAGCCTGATGCCATTATTGACAATATTGACCCTGGATCTTTTCACCCTAGGAACCAAACTGAGCATATCATTGGTATATACAAGGTGTCATTTTCATCGTAAAGGTCCTGGGTAACTTTGACATGTGTTTTTCTTTATTTAAATAGGTGCTTCATTAAGCCAAAAACACGATAAACCATTGTAAAAGCCTAGAAAACCAAGAGAAAGGCAACTACCCATAAGAGTGAAAATCTCCCCCCAGCACCGCCCAGGCATGCCATTTGGGTATATTATAGCTCAAACTAATGCTAAGGGTGTCTACTACATGCTCGAATCTTTACTTATAACAAAATATGTGAACGTAAGCCAAAAAATTATTTAATCGAGCCCTACCCCAAATTTGGATAGCCAGACGCCAATATTGACTATATCAATCCCGGATCGTTTCACCCTAGGGACCAAACTGAGGATATCATTGGTCTATACAAGGTGTTGTTTTCATTGCGAAGGCCTTGGCTAACTTTAACATGTGTATTTCAATATAAATAGGTGCTTCATTAAGCGGAAATCACGATAAAGCATCATAAAAGTCTAGAAAACCAACATAAAGGCAACTATCCATAAGAGTGAAAATCTTCCCCAGCGCCGCCCAGGCATGCCATAGGGTTATATTCTAGCTCAAACTAATTCTTAGGGTGTCTACTTCATGCCTGAATCTGTATTTATACTAAAATATCGGAACATAGGCCAAACAAATATTTAATCGACCCCTTACCCCGAATTTGGATAGCCAGACGCCAATATTGACCATATCAACCCCGGAACTTTTCACCCTAGGGACCAAACTGATCATATTATTGGTTTATACAAGGTGTCATTTTCATCATAAAGGCCTTGGCTAACTTTAAGATATGTTTCCCAACATAAATAGGTGCTTCATTAAGCAAAAAACACGATAAATCATCATAAAAGCCAAGAAAACCAACATAAAGGCAACTACCCATCAGAGTAAAAATCTCTCCCCCCTGGCACCACACAGGCATGCCATTGGGGTATATTATAGCTCAAACGAATGCTAAGAGTGTCTACTACATGCCTGAACCTTTACTTATAATAAAATATCACTACAAACTGCTCAGAGTCTGAATTGACCAGTTTTTGTGCTCGACCAGTAAAATCGAGAACACATTTTACTTGACTAGTCTCGACATCGTCTCGACTGTACTTAACTGTACTTAAGTGTACTCGACTAGGTCTCGACTTTACTTAATTAGTCTGATTCAGTACTTGATGATCTTTGTGTAGTCTGAAATGGTCTTGACCAAGGCTCAACCTGTCTCGACCTGTCTCGACAAGTCTTGACCTTCAAATTTAGTTTTGACTGGTGTAAATCAGCCCATCTAACTAAATTAAATATTGATCTTACAAAATTCAAGCTTATAAGGTAGTTTGATTTATTGCTGTCAAATGAAAGAATTTAATTTTACAATAGGTAAAAATAAAAATTATTATATAAATTCAGATAGGCATCTTTAATTTTTTTTATAACTTTTTCAAATCAACTTGGATTTTCATCAAACTATGCAGCTATTTCAGATATATATCAAGCTTACTGAATCCCATGTAATTTAGTTTTTTGTTGTATTGCTATAAAATTTAAAAATTAAATTAATCCAGGTAAAAAAAATAGAACACTTTAATTTTTTTCACAACTTTTTCAATTCAACTTGGATGTTCATCAAACTCTACAACTATCTTTGCCATAAATTGATCTTACTGATTCATAGGTTTTTATTTAGTTTTGTGTACTTCTGTCAAATTTAAGAATTTAATTGATCTAGGTCAAAAAGCTACGGTATTAGAAATATATCTTTCTTGATATATTAAATGATATTAAATTTTTGTTTTAACAACAAAAAAAAAGTGTCTTTTTTAAGACTTCATAATTTTTTTCAAATCAGCTTAAACCAAATAAACACCTTTTTTTTGTTAAAACAAAAATTTAATATCATGAACTTTCATAACAATCCTTGATAACCTTTTAAAAAAAGAAATGTGTTTCAAAGTTACAGTAAAACTTTATTTAAATCAAATCTTAAAATATTATTTTGGTCAAATTTAATGACATGGCACTATACATGGTTTAATTACATCAGTACATGTGAGTTTTACAGGTAAAAAGAAAGCCCTTCTTTTTTTAAACTCGTGTATTACTTATCTAGTAAATTAAAAAAGCCTTGCGATTTAGATTTAACAGGATGTTGCAACTTTGATTAATGTTATTTAGAATTTAAAACACTGGTAGATGTGATCTTTTTAATAAGTTTGCCCCAAGCAAAAGGTATTGCTTTTTAAATCACCACAAATCAGAAAAACTATTTTAATAATTTCTTTAATGTTTCATCACTATTTGATATATTTATATAATATATATTAAAAGGAATAAATTATTAAATAATTATATATACTTTTTCCCAAATAATGAGGAAAGATGTATTTCTAATATCGCAGCTTTTTTACCTAGATTAATTAAATTTGACAGAAATACACAAAACTGAATAACAACCTATGATTCAGTAAGATCAATATATTGCAAAGATAGTTGTAGAGTTTGATGAAAATCCAAGTTGATTTGAAAAAGTTATTAAAAAAATTAAAGTGTACTATCTCTATTTTGACCGAATTGCAAATCCTAGCTTTTTTTTTACCAAGATAACTTTAATTCTTAAATTTTACAGCAATACAACCAATAACTAATTGATACAGGATTCAGTAAGCTTAATATATATGTAAGATAGCTGCATAGTTTGATGAACATCCAAGTTGATTTGAAAAAGTTATTAAAAAAATTAAAGTGTATTATCTCTATTTTGTCCGAACTGCAAATTCTATTTTTTTTTACCTAGATTAATATAATTCTTGATTTTGACAGCAAGACAAAAACAAAATGACCAGGGATTTAGTAAGCTTAATATATATCTAATATAGCTACATAATTTGATGAAAATCCAAGTTGATTTGAAAAAGTTATTAAAAAAATTAAAGTGTACAATCTCTATTTCATCCGAACTGCAAATTCTAGCTTTTTTTACCTAGATTAATTTAATTCTTGAATTTAACAGCAATACAACAAAAAATAAAATGACCTGGGATTCAGTAAGCTTAATATATATGTAAGATAGCTGCATAGTTTGATGAACATCCAAGTTGATTTGAAAAAGTTATTAAAAAAAATAAAGTGTATTATCTCTATTTTGTCCGAACTGCAAATTCTATTTTTTTTTACCTAGATTAATATAATTCTTGATTTTGACAGCAAGACAAAAACAAAATGACCAGGGATTTAGTAAGCTTAATATATATCTAAGATAGCTACATAATTTGATGAAAATCCAAGTTGATTTGAAAAAGTTATTAAAAAAATTAAAGTATACTATCTCTATTTTGACCGAATTGCAAATCCTAGCTTTTTTTTTACCAAGATAACTTTAATTCTTGAATTTGACAGCAATACAACAAAAAATAAAATGACCTGGGAATCAGTAAGCTTAATATATATCTAAATTAGCTACATGGTTTGATGAAAATCCAAGTTGATTTGAAAAAGTTATTAAAAAAATTAAAGTGTATTATCTCTATTTTGTCCGAACTGCAAATTCTATTTTTTTTTACCTAGATTAATTTAATTCTTGATTTTGACAGCAATACAAAAAAAAAAATGACCACGGATTTAGTAAGCTTAATATATATCTAAGATAGTTACATAATTTGATGAAAATCCAAGTTGATTTGAAAAAGGTATTAAAAAAATTAAAGTGTACTATCTCTATTTTGACCGAATTGCAAATCCTAGCTTTTTTTTACTAAGATAACTTTAATTGTTAAATTTTACAGCAATACAACAAATAACTAATTGATACAGGATTCAGTAAGCTTAATATATATGTAAGACAGCTGTATAGTTTGATGAACATCCAAGTTGATTTGAAAAAATTATTTAAAAAATTAAAGTGTACGATCTCTATTTCATCCGAACTGCAAATTCTAGCTATTTTTACCTAGATTAATTTAATTCTTGAATTTGACAGCAATACAACAAAAAATAAAATGACCTGGGATTCAGTAAGCTTAATATATATGTAAGATAGCTACATAGTTTGATGGAAATCCAAGTTGATTTGAAAAAGTTATTAAAAAAATTAAAGTGTACTATCTCTATTTTGTCCGAACTGAAAATTTTCTATTTTTTTTTACCTAGATTAATTTAATTCTTGATTTTGACAGCAATACAAAAAAAAAAAAAAAATGACCAGGGATTTAGTAAGCTTAATATATATCTAAGATAGCTACATAGTTTGATATAAATCCAAGTTGATTTGAAAAAGTTATTAAAAAAATTAAAGTGTATTATCTCTATTTTGTCCGAACTGCAAATTCTATTTTTTTTTACCTAGATTAATATAATTCTTGATTTTGACAGCAAGACAAAAACAAAATGACCAGGGATTTAGTAAGCTTAATATATATCTAAGATAGCTACATAATTTGATGAAAATCCAAGTTGATTTGAAAAAGTTATTAAAAAAGTTAAAGTGTACTATCTCTATTTTGACCGAATTGCAAATCCTAGCTTTTTTTTTACCAAGATAACTTTAATTCTTGAATTTGACAGCAATACAACAAAAAATAAAATGACCTGGGAATCAGTAAGCTTAATATATATCTAAATTAGCTACATGGTTTGATGAAAATCCAAGTTGATTTGAAAAAGTTATTAAAAAAATTAAAGTGTATTCTCTCTATTTTGTCCGAACTGCAAATTCTATTTTTTTTTACCTAGATTAATTTAATTCTTGATTTTGACAGCAATACAAAAAAAAAATGACCAGGGATTTAGTAAGCTTAATATATATCTAAGATAGTTACATAATTTGATGAAAATCCAAGTTGATTTTAAAAAGTTTTTAAAAAAATTAAAGTGTACTATCTCTATTTTGACCGAATTGCAAATCCTAGCTTTTTTTTACCAAGATAACTTTAATGGTTAAATTTTACAGCAATACAACAAATAACTAATTGATACAGGATTCAGTAAGCTTAATATATATCTAAGATAGCTACATAGTTTGATATAAATCCAAGTTGATTTGAAAAAGTTATTAAAAAAATTAAAGTGTATTATCTCTATTTTGTCCGAACTGCAAATTCTATTTTTTTTTACCTAGATTAATATAATTCTTGATTTTGACAGCAAGACAAAAACAAAATGACCAGGGATTTAGTCAGCTTAATATATATCTAAGATAGCTACATAATTTGATGAAAATCCAAGTTGATTTGAAAAAGTTATTAAAAAAGTTAAAGTGTACTATCTCTATTTTGACCGAATTGCAAATCCTAGCTTTTTTTTTACCAAGATAACTTTAATTCTTGAATTTGACAGCAATACAACAAAAAATAAAATGACCTGGGAATCAGTAAGCTTAATATATATCTAAATTAGCTACATGGTTTGATGAAAATCCAAGTTGATTTGAAAAAGTTATTAAAAAAATTAAAGTGTATTATCTCTATTTTGTCCGAACTGCAAATTCTATTTTTTTTTACCTAGATTAATTTAATTCTTGATTTTGACAGCAATACAAAAAAAAAATGACCAGGGATTTAGTAAGCTTAATATATATCTAAGATAGTTACATAATTTGATGAAAATCCAAGTTGATTTTAAAAAGTTTTAAAAAAAATTAAAGTGTACTATCTCTATTTTGACCGAATTGCAAATCCTAGCTTTTTTTTACCAAGATAACTTTAATGGTTAAATTTTACAGCAATACAACAAATAACTAATTGATACAGGATTCAGTAAGCTTAATATATATGTAAGACAGCTGTATAGTTTGATGAACATCCAAGTTGATTTGAAAAAGTTATTAAAAAAATTAAAGTGTACGATCTCTATTTCATCCGAACTGCAAATTCTAGCTATTTTTACCTAGATTAATTTAATTCTTGAATTTGACAGCAATACAACAAGACCTGGAATTCAGTAAGCCTTATATATATGTAAGATAGCTACATAGTTTGATGGAAATCCAAGTTGATTTGAAAAAGTTATTAAAAAAATTAAAGTGTACTATCTCTATTTTGTGCGAACTGAAAATTCTATTTTTTTTTATCTAGATTAATTTAATTCTTGATTTTGACAGCAATACAAAAAAAAAAAAAAAATGACCAGGGATTTAGTAAGCTTAATATATATCTAAGATAGCTACATAGTTTGATATAAATCCAAGTTGATTTGAAAAAGTTATTAAAAAAATTAAAGTGTATTATCTCTATTTTGTCCGAACTGCAAATTCTATTTTTTTTTTACCTAGATTAATATAATTCTTGATTTTGACAGCAAGACAAAAACAAAATGACCAGGGATTTAGTAAGCTTAATATATATCTAAGATAGCTACATAATTTGATGAAAATCCAAGTTGATTTGAAAAAGTTATTAAAAAAATTAAAGTGTACTATCTCTATTTTGACCGAATTGCAAATCCTAGCTTTTTTTTTACCAAGATAACTTTAATTCTTGAATTTGACAGCAATACAACAAAAAATAAAATGACCTGGGAATCAGTAAGCTTAATATATATCTAAATTAGCTACATGGTTTGATGAAAATCCAAGTTGATTTGAAAAAGTTATTAAAAAAATTAAAGTGTATTATCTCTATTTTGTCCGAACTTTCTATTTTTTTTTACCTAGATTAATTTAATTCTTGATTTTGACAGCAATACAAAAACAAAAAGGACCAGGGATTTAGTAAGCTTAATATATATCTAAGATAGTTACATAATTTGATGAAAATCCAAGTTGATTTGAAAAAGTTATTAAAAAAATTAAAGTGTACTATCTCTATTTTGACCGAATTGCAAATCCTAGCTTTTTTTTACCAAGATAACTTTAATTGTTAAATTTTACAGCAATACAACAAATAACTAATTGATACAGGATTCAGTAAGCTTGATATATATGTTAGACAGCTGTATAGTTTGATGAACATCCAAGTTGATTTGAAAAAGTTATTAAAAAAATTAAAGTGTACGATCTCTATTTCATCCGAACTGCAAATTCTAGCTATTTTTACCTAGATTAATTTAATTCTTGAATTTGACAGCAATACAACAAAAAATAAAATGACCTGGGATTCAGTAAGCTTAATATATATGTAAGATAGCTACATAGTTTGATGGAAATCCAAGTTGATTTGAAAAAGTTATTAAAAAAATTAAAGTGTACTATCTCTATTTTGTCCGAACTGAAAATTCTATTTTTTTTTACCTAGATTAATTTAATTCTTGATTTTGACAGCAATACAAAAAAAAAAAATGACCAGGGATTTAGTAAGCTTAATATATATCTAAGATAGCTACATAGTTTGATGAAAATCCAAGTTGATTTGAAAAAAGTTATTAAAAAAATTAAAGTGTACTATCTCTATTTTGTCCGAATTGCAAATCCTAGCTTTTTTTACCAAGATTACTTTAATTCTTAAATTTTACAGCAATACAACAAAAAAGTAAATGACATGGGATTCAGTAAGCTTAATATATCTCTGAAATAGCTGCATAGTTTGATGAAAATCCAAGATGATTTGAAAAAGCTAAAAAAAAAAATAAAGATGCCTATCTGAATTTATATAATAATTTTTATTTTTACCTATTGTAAAATTAAATTCTTTCATTTGACAGCAATAAATCAAACTACCTAATAAGCTTGAATTTTGTAAGATCAATATTTAATTTAGTTAGATGGGCTGATTTTCACCAGTCAAAACTAAATTTGAAGGTCAAGACTAGTCGAGACAGGTCGAGACTAGTCAAGACATGTCGAGACAGGTCGAGCCTTGGTCAAGACCATTTCAGACTACACAAAGATCCTCAAGTACTGAATCAGACTAATTAAGTAAAGTCGAGACCTAGTCGAGTACACTTAAGTACAGTTAAGTACAGTCGACACAATGTCGAGACTAGTCAAGTAAAATGTGTTCTCGATTTTACTGGTCGAGCACAAAAACTGTTCAATTCAGACTCTGAGCAGTTTGTAGTGTATGTCAATGTAAGCCAACAAAAATATTTAATCGAACCCTACCAACCAATTTTAATATTAAGACGCCAATATTGACCATACTTACCGCGGATCGTTTCACCCTAGGGACCAAACTGAGCATATTATTGGTCTATACAAGGTGTTGTTTTCATTGCAAAGGCCTTGGCTAACCTTAACATGTGTTTTTCAATATAAATCGGTGCTTCATTAAGCGGAAATCACGATAAAGCATCATAAAAGCCTATAAAACCAAAATAAAGGCAACTACCCATAAGAGTGAAAATCTTCCCCCAGCACCGCCCAGGCATTCCATTGGAGTATATTCTAGCTCAAACTAATGCTTAGGGTGTCTACTACATGCCAGAATCTGTATTTATACTAAGATATGTGGACAGAGGCCAACAAAATGGTTAATCGACCCTTACCCCCAATTTGGACAGCCTGACGCCATTATTGGCAATATTTACCCGGGATCTTTTCACCCTAGGGACCAAACTGAGCATATGTTTGATCTATTCAAGGTGTCATTTTCATTTTAAAAGCCTTTGCTAACTTTAACATGTGTTTTTCAATATAAGTAGGTGCTTCATTAAGCGGAAAACACGATAAACCATCATAAAAGCTTAGAAAACCAACATAAAGGCAACTACCCATAAGAGTGAAAATCTTCCACAAGCACCGCCCAGGCATGCTGTTGGGTATATATTATAGCTCAAACTAATGCTAAGGGAGTCTTCTACATGCCAGAATCTTTATTTACACTAAAATATGTGGACGGAGGCCAACAAAATGTTTAATCGACCCTTGCCCTTATTTGGAAGGCCAGACGCCATTATTGACCATACTAACCCGGATCTTTTAACCCTAGGGACCAAACTGATCATATTATTGGTTTATACAAGGTGTCATTTTCATCAAAAAGTTCTTGGCTAACTTTAATATTAAGACGCCAATATTGACCATGCTTACCGCGGATCGTTTAACCCTAGGGACCAAATTGAGCATATTATTGGTCGTTTCAAAGTGTCATTTCCATTGTAAAGGCCTTGGCTAACTTTCACATGTGTTTTCCAACATAAATAGGTGTTTCATTAAGCGGAAATCACGATAAAGCATCATAAAAGCCTAGAAAACCAACATAAAGGCAACTATCCATCAGAGTGAAAATCTCCCCCCAGCGCCGCCCAGGCATGCCATAGGGTTATATTCTAGCTCAAACTAATGCTTAGGGTGTCTACTACATGCCTGAATCTGTATTTATATTAAAATATCGGAACATAGGCCAACAAAATATTTAATCGACCCCTACCCCCAATTTTAATATCCAGACGCCAGTATTGACCATACCAATCCCATATCTTTTCGCCCTAGGGACCAAACTGAACATATTATTGGTCTATTCTAGGTGTCATTTTCATCGTCAAGGCCTTGGCTAACTTTAAGATGTGTTTCCAACAGAAATAGGTGCTTCCTTCACTGGAATACACATGAAACCATCATAAAAGCCTGGAAAAACCAACAAAAAGGCAACTACACATAGAGTGTAAACCTTCCCTTAGCACCGCCCAGGCATGCCATTTGGGAATATTTTAGCTCAAACTAATGCTTAGGGTGTCTACTACATGCCCGAATCTGTATTTATACTAAAATATGTGGACATAGGCCAAAAAAATATTTAATCGGCCCCTACCCCCAATTTTAATATCCAGACGCCAATATTGACCATACCAACCAAGGATTTTTTCACCCTAGGGACTAAACTGAGCATATTATTGGTCTATACAAGGTGTCATTTTTATCGTTAAAGCCTTTGCTAATTATAACATGTGTTTCCAACATAAATAGGTGCTTCGTTTAGCCAAAAACACATTAAACCATCATAAAAGCCTAAAAAACAACATAAAGGCAACTACCCACAAGAGTTAAAATCTCCCCCCAGCACCGCTTAGGCAATGCATAGGGGTATAGTATAGCTCAGACTAAAGCTTAGGGTGTCTACTACACACTCGAATCTTTACCTATACTGAAATATGTGACCGTAAGCCAAAAAAATATTTAATCGACCCTGACGCCAAATTTTGATAGCCAGACGCCAATATTGACCGTACCAACCCCGGAACTTTTCACCCTAGGGACCAAACTGAGCATATTATTGGTCTATTCAAGGTGTCATTTTCATCGTAAAGGCCTTTGCTAGCTTCATCATGTTTTTTTCAATATAAATAGGTGCTTCATTAAACGGAAAACCCGATAAACCATCATAAAATCCTAGAAAACCAACATAGAGGCAACCACCCATAAGAGTTAAAATTTTCCTCCAGCACCGCCCAGGTGTGCCATTGGGGTATATTCTAGTTCAAACTAATGTTCAGGGTGTCTACTACATGCCTGAATCTTTCTTTATACTAAAAAATGTGGACATAGGCCAACAAAATGTTTAATCGACCCTTACCCCCAATTTTAAAATCCAGACGCAAATATTGACCATACCAACCCCGGATCTTTTCACCCTAGGGACCAAAGTGAGCATATTATTGGTCTATACAAGGTGTCATTTCCATCGTAAAGGCCTTGTCTAAATTTAACATGAGTTTTTCAATATTAATACGTGCTTCATTAAGCGGAAAACACGATAAACCATCATAAAAGCCTAGAAGACCAACGTAAAGGCAACTACCCATAAGAGTGAAAATCTTCCCCCAGCACCGCCCAGGCATGCCATTGGGGTATATTATAGCTCAAACTAATGCTAAGGGTGTCTACTACATGCCCAAATCTCTATTTATACTAAAATATGTGGACGTAGGCCAACAAAATATTTATTCGACCTTTACCCCCAATTTGGATAGCTTGACGCCAATATTGATCATACCAACCCAGGAATTTTTCACCCTAGGGACCAAACTGAGCATATTATTGGTCTATACAAGGTGTCATTTTCATCGTGAAGGCCTTGACTATCTATAACATGTGTTTCCAAAATAAATAGGTGCTTCATTTAGCCGAAAAAACATTAAACCATCATAAAAGCTTAGAAAACCAACATAAAGGCAACAACCGACAAGAGTTAAAATCTCCCTCCAGCACCGCTTAGGTAAGGCATAAGGGAATAGTATAGTTCAGACTAAAGCTTAGGGTGTCTACTACATGATTGAATCTTTACCTATACTGAAATATGTGACCGTAAGCCAAAAAAATATTTAATCGACCCTTACCCCCAATTTTGATAGCCAGACGCCAATATTGACCGTACCAACCCCGGATCTTTTCACCCTAGGGACCAAACAGAACATATTATTGGTCTATTCAAGGTGTCATTTTCATCGCAAAGGCCTTGGCTAACTTTCACATGTTTTTTTTCAATATAAATAGGTGCTTCATTAAGCGGAAAACACGGCAAACCATCATAAAGGTCTAGAAAACCAACATAAAGGCAACTACCCATAAGAGTGAAAATCTTCCCCCAGCGCCGCCCAGGCATGCCATTGGAGTATATTCTAGCTCAAACTAATGCTTAGGGTGTCTACTACATGCCTGAATCTGTATTTATACTAAAATATGGGAACATAGGCCAACCAAATGTTTAATCGACCCGTATCCCCAATTTTAAAATCCAGACTCCAGTATTGACCATACCAACCCCGGATCTTTTCACCCTAGGGACCAAACTGACTATATTAGTGGTCTTTACAAGGTGTCATTTCCATCGTAAAGGCCTTGGCTAACTTTAACATGTGTTTTTCAATATAAATACGTGCTTTATTAAGCGGAAAACACGATAAACCATCATAAAAGCCTAGAAGACCAACATAAAGGCAACTACCCATAAAGTTAGCCAAGGCCTTTACGATGAAAATGACACCTTGTATAGACCAATAATATGCTCAGTTTGGTCCCTAGGGCGAAAAGATGTTGGATTATCATCGTCTTACAAAGATACTATATTGTAAGTAGAAAGTAGAATTGCATATTTTTAGATTATTCTATTTTTATAACAACCGATACATTTCTTAATTACGTATAAGTCAGCATTTCACCAAAGTAGGCACGGGGTTTAAGTATGCATTTCCCTGCATACATAAACTTTAATGATATATTTTTCTATGAAAAAAACTTATTTGTTCATTGAATTATGGTATTATCCTTAAAGGCTTTTACATTATCTTTCAGATGCACCAAAAGTTAGCTCAATTGCGTTAATTTTTGTGAAATGCCGACACTTTGAAATTTTACGACGTATATATGATGACCTATGCTTGCTTCAAACATCTAGATTAAGAGTGCACGGTCTTTAATCATTTATATTATATCTCAATTAAACTTTTTTTTTAAATCTGGCATCAAGAGGGTTAACATTATAGTAAAGTTCCATCATAATTGGTCCATACAATTCCAAGAAATAGTCTGGACAAAAACGTGTTCAATAATAAAAATTAAAAAAAGAATCGTACAATAACAATTTTTTCCGTCAGGGTGACATAAAAAAATAAAAAGAAACGTTGAATAACAATACGTCACCTGTTGGGGTGCAATAATAAAAGTTATTATATCTTTATTTAATTTCAATTTTTAAAACAATTAAATCGGCAAAGGGTTTGCAAATATGTCCCAATTAATGTGGATTTACATGGGAAGTATATTGTTACAGCCATTATTATGTATATCATAAGTATAGATTTTTTGTATACAAAGTGAAAGAAACACGTCATATTAGAATTAGTAATATATTTTTGTACATATCGATTTTAGTAAAATGGTAGAACAGTTTTGGAATGAGAACTCACTTTTGTCCTATGAGTGTACAAAATTAAAAATCATTTTACAGCGTAATAAGCGAGAAAAAGGGACAAGCTTTTTGAGAAAAGCTATTACTTGTACCGAAATTTTGCAGTTTTTAGCTATTATCTTAGATATTATTATATCTAATACTATAAACTATGATTTTAACCTTCTTTTACATGATTTCCAAAGCATCAGTCAATACAGGTGAGAGACACAGGATCTTTAGAGCTTCTAGCTGTTTATGTTGTACAAAACTAAGCTTATACTGTTATTGACCAACCGACAGACACTATAACTATTAAATGAAAATAAATATAATAACTTAAATGATATAGATAAATTAAAACATATCCTCAATCCTGAAACAAAACAGGACACTTGCAAATTAGGCTCCTTCTTAAAAAAGTCACTAAGACCGAGGACAGGGAGTCCTTGATATAATTTGAATCTCTTATATATATATATATATTGATTTAAAGAAAGACAAGGAGTATAGTTCAAAGTGTCTACACTGTTTATTTTCATTGTTTTATATATGTAAATTGTATATTATGTATCATGTTTTAAGCCATTGGCCCATATGTGTGTAAAGTGCTTTTCAATAAAGAATTAAAAAAATAACAAAAGTATGCTCTCCAAAAAAAGCGAAAATAACCCCCACCCCAAAAAAATAAAATAAACAGCTATAGGGTATCTTTTGATTGTAAGAAGTTTGGTCAAAATTCAGGATAGATTTTGAATCAAATAAATGTTTTAAAAACTTTTAACTGAAGACTGTATGTAATGCTAACTGGAAGAAAAACTAAGTCAATTTATAAGTAAAATACAGCCAACCAGGAACACAAATGTTCTGCTAGGTAATAGCTACGGATCTTAAACAAGCTTTTGGCCAAGTCCGGTATAATTACAAGATAGTTTTAGAAAATTATTAAAAGTTTAAAGACTTTAAACGCAGAGTGAATGTTATGTTTCCTAGGAGAAAAACTAATTCGATTTATAAGGAAAAAAATACGGAAAAAATTTACAAAATTTACAAAATTTTATTCTTGATATTTTTATGATCCTAAACAGGTGAGTGAATGAAATGCTTCGTGGCAGAAAAATATATGTTCACTTTAGTTAAATATGAAAAAAAACAGGATATTTTTTTTCAAATTTACTCCTAGATACTATCTTATGGTCATTAACAAGTTTCTGTCCCAGTTTGGCAGAAATTCAGGACAGTTTAAGAAAGTCATTATAATTTAAAAAAACCTTAACCACATGGTCAGTAGTTGTGGATGACAACGTCAGAATGTAGGATCCCTATGTCTCTTTTTTAGCTCACCTACTGGGCCGAATTAAACCAAACTTGACCACAATCATCATTGGGGTATCTAGTTTAAAATATGATAAAACACCCTAGTCTGGCATTTGTGACATCCTAGTCATACACAATCAACTTGATAATCCATAAAGACATCATATCTTTGTAATAACTGTTCTATTGTATCTATCACACCTTCATTTATAATGTCTTCATCTAACACCCCAGTCATGCCCTCATAGCACCCTAGTAAGGCATTTGGGACATCCCAGTCATATACAATCAACCATTTAATACATACAGACATCATATCTTTGTAATAATTGTTCTATTGTATCTATCACACCTTCATTTATGATGTCTTCATCTAACACCCCAGTCATCCCTTACAACACCCTAATCAGGCATTTGGGACATCCCAGTCGTACACAATCAACCATATAAAACATTCAGACAATCATATCTTTGTAATAATTGTTCTATTGTATCTATCACACCTTCATTTATAATGTCTTCATCTAACACCCCAGTCATACCCTTGTAACACCCTCATCAGGCATTTGGGACATCCAAGTCATAGACAATCAACTATATAATACATACAGACATCATATCGTTGTAATAATTGTTCTATTGTATCTATCACACATTTTTTTTATAATGTCCTATCTAACACCCCACTCATGCCCTTTTTACACCCTAGTCAGGCATTTGTGACTTCTAGTCGTACACAATCAACTATATAATACATACAGACATCATATCTTTGTAATAATTGTTCTATTGTATCGATCACACCTTCATTTATAATGTCTTCAACTAACACCCCAGTCATGCCCTCATAGCACCCTAGTCAGGCATTTGGGACATCCCAGTCATACACAATCAACTATATAATACATACAGACATCATATCTTTGTAATAATTGTTCTATTGTATCTATCACACAGTTTTTTTATAATGTCCTATCTAACACCCCACTCATGCCCCTTTAACACCCTAGTCAGGCATTTGTGACTCCTAGTCGTACACATTCAACTATATAATACATACAGACATCATATCTTTGTATTAATTGTTCTATTGTATCGATCACACCTTCATTTATAATGTATTCATCTAACACCCCAGTCATGCCCTCATAGCACCCTAGTCAGGCATTTGGGACATCCCAGTCATACACAATCAACTATATAATACATACAGACATCATATCTTTGTAATAATTGTTCTATTGTATCTATCACACCTCCTTTTATAATGTATTCATATAACACCCCAGTCATGCCCTTGTAACACCCTAGTCAGGAATTTGTGACATCCTAGTCGTACACAATCAACTATATAATACATTCAGACATCATACCTTTGTAATAATTGTTCTATTGTATCTATCACACCTTCATTTATAATGTCTTCATCTAACACCCCAGTCATGCCCTTGTAACACCCTAATCAGGCATTTGGGACATCCCAGTCATACACAATCAACTATATAATACATACAGACATCATATCTTTGTAATAATTGTTCTATTGTATCTATCACACCTTCATTTATAATGTCTTCATCTAACACCCTAGGCATGCCCTTGTAACATCCTAATCAGGCATTTGGGACATCTCAGTCATACACAACCAACTATATAATACATACAGACATCCTATCCTTGTAATAATTGTTCTATTGTATCTATCACACATTTTTTTTATAATGTCCTATCTAACACCCCACTCATGCCCTTTTAACACCCTAGTCAGGCATTTGTGACTCTTAGTCGTATACAATCAACTATATAATACATACAGACTTCATATCTTTGTAATCATTGTTCTATTGTATCTATCACACCTTCATTTATAATGTCTTCATCTAACACCCCAGTCATGCCCTCATAGCACCCTAGTCAGGCATTTGGGACATCCCAGTCATACACAATCAACTATATAATACATACAGACATCATATCTTTGTAATAATTGTTCTATTGTATCAATCCCACATTCTTTTATAATGTCTTCATATAACACCCCAGTCATGCCTTTGTAACACCCTAGTCAGGCATTTGTGACATCCTAGTCGTACACAATCAACTATATAATACATTCAGACATCATACCTTTGTAATAATTGTTCTATTGTATCTATCACACCTTCATTTATAATGTCTTAATTTAACAACCCAGTCATGCCCTTGTAACACCCTAATCAGGCATTTGGGACATCCCAGTCATACACAATCAACTATATAATACATTCAGACATCATATCTTTGTAATAATTGTTCTATTGTATCTATCACACCTTCATTTATAATGTCTTCATCAAACACCCTAGTCATGCCCTTGTAACACCCTAATCAGGCATTTGGGACATCTCAGTCATACACAACCAACTATATAATACATACAGACATCCTATCCTTGTAATAGTTGTTCTATTGTATCTATCACACATTTTTTTATAATGTCCTATCTAACACCCCACTCATGCCCTTTTAACACCCTAGTCAGGCATTTGTGACTCTTAGTCGTATACAATCAACTATATAATACATTCAGACATCATATCTTTGTAATCATTGTTCTATTGTATCGATCATACCTCCATTTATAATGTTTTCATCTAACACCCCAGTCATGCCCTCATAGCACCCTAGTCAGGCATTTGGGACATCCCAGTCATACACAATCAACTATATATAAATACAGACATCATATCTTTGTAATAATTGTTCTATTGTATCAATCCCACATTCTTTTATTATAATGTCTTCATATAACACCCCAGTCATGCCCTTGTAACACCCTAGTCAGGCATTTGTGACATCCTAGTCGTACACAATCAACTATATAATACATTCAGACATCATACCTTTGTAATAATTGTTCTATCGTATCTATCACACCTTCATTTATAATGTCTTCATCTAACACCCCAGTCATGCCCTTGTAACTCCTTAATCAGGCATTTGGGACATCCCAGTCATACACAATCAACTATATAATACATACAGACATCATATCTTTGTAATAATTGTTCTATTGTATCTATCACACATTCATTTATAATGTCTTCATCTAGCACCCCAGTCATGCCCTTGTAACACCCTAATCAGGCATTTGGGACATCCCAGTCAAACACAATCAACTATATAATACATACAGACATCATATCTTTGTAATAATTGTTCTATTGTATCTATCACACCTTCATTTATAATGTCTTCATCTAACACCCCAGTCATGCCCTCATAGCACCCTAATGAGGCATTTGGGACATCCCAGTCATACACAATCAACTATATAATACATACAGACATCCTATCCTTGTAATAGTTGTTCTATTGTATCTATCACACATTTTTTTATAATGTCCTATCTAACACCCCACTCATGCCCTTTTAACACCCTAGTCAGGCATTTGTGACTCTTAGTCGTATACAATCAACTATATAATACATACAGACATCATATCTTTGTAATCATTGTTCTATTGTATCGATCACACCTTCATTTATAATATCTTCATCTAACACCCCAGTCATGCCCTCATAGCACCCTAGTCAGGCATTTGGGACATCCCAGTCATACACAATCAACTATATAATACATACAGACATCATATCTTTGTAATAATTGTTCTATTGTATCAATCCCACATTCTTTTATAATGTCTTCATATAACACCCCATTCATGCCCTTGTAACACCCTAGTCAGGAATTTGTGACATCCTAGTCGTACACAATCAACTATATAATACATTCAGACAGCATACCTTTGTAATAATTGTTCTATCGTATCTATCACACCTTCATTTATAATGTCTTCATCTAACACCCCAGTCATGCCCTTGTAACTCCTTAATCAGGCATTTGGGACATCCCAGTCATACACAATCAACTATATGATACATACAGACATCATATCTTTGTAATAATTGTTCTATTGTATCTATCACACATTCATTTATAATATCTTCATCTAGCACCCCAGTCATGCCCTTGTAACACCCTAATCAGGCATTGGGGACATCCCAGTCAAACACAATCAACTATATAATACATACAGACATCATATCTTTGTAATAATTGTTCTATTGTATCTATCACACCTTCATTTATAATGTCTTCATCTAACACCCCAGTCATGCCCTCATAGCACCCTAATGAGGCATTTGGGACATCCCAGTCATACACAATCAACTATATAATACATACAGACATCATATCTTTGAAATAATTGTTCTATTCTATCTATCACACATTTTTTTTATAATGTCCTATCTAACACCCCACTCATGCCCTTTTAACACCCTAGTCAGGCATTTGTGACTCCTAGTCGCACACAATCAACTATATAATACATACAGACATCATATCTTTGTAATAATTGTTCTATTGTACCGATAACACCTTCATTAATAATGTCCTATCAAACACCCCACTCATGCCCTATTAACACCCTAGTCAGGCATTTGTGACTCCTAGTCGTACACAATCAACTATAAAATACATACAGACATCATATCTTTGAAATAATTGTTCTATTGTATCTATCACACATTTTTTTTATAATGTCCTATCTACACCCCACTCATGCCCTTTTAACACCCTAGTCAGGCATTTGTGACTCCTAGTCGCACACAATCAACTATATAATACATACAGACATCATATCTTTGTAATAATTGTTCTATTGTACCGATAACACCTTCATTAATAATGTCCTATCAAACACCCCACTCATGCCCTATTAACACCCTAGTCAGGCATTTGTGACTCCTAGTCGTACACAATCAACTATATAATACATACAGACATCATATCTTTGTAATAATTGTTCTATTGTATCCATCACACCTTCATTTATAATGTCTTCATCTAACACCCCAGTCATGCCCTTGTAACACCCTAATCAGGCATTTGGGACATCCCAGTCATACAGAAGCAACTATATAATACATTCAGACATCATATCTTTGTAATCATTGTTCTATTGTATCGATCACACCTTCATTGATAATGTCTTAAACTAACTTCCCAGTCATGCCCTCATAGCACCCTAATCAGGCATTTGGGACATCCCAGTCATACACAATCAACTATATAATACATACAGACATCATATATTTGTAATAATTGTTCTATTGTATCTATCACACATTTTTTTTATAATGTCCTATCTAACACCCCACTCATGCCCTTTTAACATACTAGTCAGGCATTTGTGACTCCTAGTCGTACACAATCGACTATATAATACATATATACATCATATCTTTGTAATAATTGTTCTATTGTATCGATCACACCTTCATTAATAATGTCTTCATCTAACACCCCAGTCATGCCCTCATAGCACTCTAGTCAGGCATTTGGGACATCCCAGTCATACACAATCAACTATATAATACATACAGACATCTAATCTTTGTAATCATTGTTCTATTGTATCGATCACACCTTCATTAATAATGTCTTCATCTAACACCCCAGTCATGCCCTCATAGCACCCTAATCAGGCATTTGGGACATCCCAGTCATACACAATCAACTATATAATACATACAGACATCATATCTTTGAAATAATTGTTCTATTGTATCTATCACACATTTTTTTATAATGTCCTATCTAACACCCCACTCATGCCCTTTTAACACCCTAGTCAGGCATTTGTGACTCCTAGTCGCACACAATCAACTATATAATACATACAGACATCATATCTTTGTAATAATTGTTCTATTGTACCGATAACACCTTCATTAATAATGTCCTATCAAACACCCCACTCATGCCCTATTAACACCCTAGTCAGGCATTTGTGACTCCTAGTCGTACACAATCAACTATATAATACATACAGACATCATATCTTTGTAATAATTGTTCTATTGTATCCATCACACCTTCATTTATAATGTCTTCATGTAACACCCCAGTCATGCCCTTGTAACACCCTAATCAGGCATTTGTGACATCCCAGTCATACAGAAGCAACTATATAATACATTCAGACATCATATCTTTGTAATAAATGTTCTATTGTATCTATCACACATTTTTTTTATAATGGCCTATCTAACACCCCACTCATGCCCTTTTAAGACCCTAGTCAGGCATTTGTGACTCTTAGTCGTATACAATCAACTATATAATACATACATACATCATATCTTTGTAATAATTGTTCTATTGTATCTATCACACCTTCATTTATAATGTCTTCATCTAACACCCCAGTCATGCCCTCATAGCACCCTAGGCAGGCATTTGGGACATCCCAGTCATACACAATCAACTATATAATACATACAGACATCATATCTTTGTAATAATTGTTCTATTGTATCAATCCCACATTCTTTTATAATGTCTTCATATTACACCCCAGTCATGCCTTTGTAACACCCTAGTCAGGCATTTGTGACATCCTAGTCGTACACAATCAACTATATAATACATTCAGACATCATATCTTTGTAATAATTGTTCTATTGTATCAATCCAACATTCTTTTATAATGTCTTCATATAACACCCCAGTCATGCCTTTGTAACACCCTAGTCAGGCATTTGTGACATCCTAGTCGTACACAATCAACTATATAATACATTCAGACATCATACCTTTGTAATAATTGTTCTATTGTATCTATCACACCTTCATTTATAATGTCTTAATTTAACAACCCAGTCATGCCCTTGTAACACCCTAATCAGGCATTTGGGACATCCCAGTCATACACAATCAACTATATAATACATTCAGACATCATATCTTTGTAATAATTGTTCTATTGTATCTATCACACCTTCATTTATAATGTATTCATCTAACACCCTAGTCATGCCCTTGTAACACCCTAATCAGGCATTTGGGACATCTCAGTCATACACAACCAACTATATAATACATACAGACAACCTATCCTTGTAATAGTTGTTCTATTGTATCTATCACACATTTTTTTATAATATCCTATCTAACATCCCAATCATGCCCTTTTAACACCTTAGTCAGGCATTTGTGACTCTTAGTCGTATAAAACCAACTATATAATACATACATACATCATATCTTTGTAATCATTGTTCTATTGTATCGATTACACCTCCATTTATAATGTCTTCATCTAACACCCCAGTCATGCCCTCATAGCACCCTAGTCAGGCATTTGGGACATCCCAGTCATACACAATCAACTATATAATACATACAGACATCATATCTTTGTAATAATTGTTCTATTGTATCAATCCCATATTCTTTTATAATGTCTTCATATAACACCCCAGTCATGCCCTTGTAACACCCTAGTCAGGAATTTGTGACATCCTAGTCGTACACAATCAACTATATAATACATTCAGACATCATACCTTTGTAATAATTGTTCTATCGTATCTATCACACCTTCATTTATAATGTCTTCATCTAACACCCCAGTCATGCCCTTGTAACTCCTTAATCAGGCATTTGGGACATCCCAGTCATACACAATCAACTATATAATACATACAGACATCATATCTTTGTAATAATTGTTCTATTGTATCTATCACACATTCATTTATAATGTCTTCATCTAGCACCCCAGTCATGCCCTTGTAACACCCTAATCAGGCATTTGGGACATCCCAGTCAAACACAATCAACTATATAATACATACAGACATCATATCTTTGTAATAATTGTTCTATTGTATCTATCACACCTTCATTTATAATGTCTTCATCTAACACCCCAGTCATGCCCTGATAGCACCCTAATGAGGCATTTGGGACGTCCCAGTCATACACAATCAACTATATAATACATACAGACATCATATCTTTGTAATAATTGTTCTATTGTATCTATCACACCTTCATTTATAATGTCCTATCTAACACCCCACTCATGCCCTTTTAACACCATAGTCAGGCATTTGTGACTCCTAGTCGCACACAATCAACTATATAATACATACAGACATCATATCTTTGTAATAATTGTTCTATTGTACCGATAACACCTTCATTAATAATGTCCTATCAAACACCCCACTCATGCCCTATTAACACACTAGTCAGGCATTTGTGACTCCTAGTCGTACACAATCAACTATATAATACATACAGACATCATATCTTTGTAATAATTGTTCTATTGTATCCATGACACCTTCATTTATAATGTCTTCATGTAACACCCCAGTCATGCCCTTGTAACACCCTAATCAGGCATTTGGGACATCCCAGTCATACAGAAGCAACTATATAATACATTCAGACATCATATCTTTGTAATCATTGTTCTATTGTATCGATCACACCTTCATTGATAATGTCTTAAACTAACACCCCAGTCATGCCCTCATAGCACCCTAATCAGGCATTTGGGACATCCCAGTCATACACAATCAACTGTATAATACATACAGACATCATATCTTTGTAATAATTGTTCTATTGTATCTATCACACATTTTTTTTATAATGTCCTATCTAACACCTCACTCATGCCCTTTAAACACCCTAGTCAGGCATTTTGGACATCCCAGTCATACACAATCAACTATATAATACATACAGACATCATATCTTTGTAATCATTGTTCTATTGTATCTATCCCACATTCTTTTATAATGTCTTCATATAACACCCCAGTCATGCCCTTGTAACAGCCTAGTCAGGAATTTGTGACATCCTAGTCGTACACAATCAACTATATAATACATTCAGACATCATATCTTTGTAATTATTGTTCTATTGTATCTATCACACCTTCATTTATAATGTCTTCATCTAACACCCCAGTCATGCCCTTGTAACACCCTAATCAGGCATTTGGGACATCCCAGTCATACACAATCAACTATATAATACATTCAGGCATCATATCTTTGTAATAATTGTTCTATTGTATCTATCACACATTCATTTATAAAGTCTTCATCTAACACCCCAGTCATGCCCTCATAGCACCCTAGTCAGACATATTGGACATCACAGTCATACACAATCAACTATATATTACATACATACATCTAATCTTTGTAATCTTTGTTCTATTGTATCGATCACACCTTCATTTATAATGTCTTCATCTAACACCCCAGTCATGCCATCATAGAACCCTAGTCAGGAATTTGTGACATCCTAGTCGTACACAATCAACTATATAATACATTCAGACATCATATCTTTGTAATAATTGTTCTATTGTACCGATCACACCTTCATTTATAATGTCTTCATCTAACAACCCAGTCATGCCCTCGTAGCACCCTAGTCAGGCATTTGGGACATCCCAGTCATACACAATCAACTATATAATACATACAGACATCATATCTTTGTAATAATTGTTCTATAGTATCTATCACACATACTTTTATAATGTCTTCATATAACACCCCAGTCATGCCCTTGTAACACCCTAATCTGTCATTTGGGACATCCCAGTCATACACAATCAACTATATAATACATACAGACATCATATATTTGTAATAATTGTTCTATTGTATTTATCACACATTCATTTATAATGTCTTCATCTAACACCCCAGTCATGCCCTCATAGCACCCTAGTCAGGCATTTGGGACATCCCAGTCATACACAATCAACTATATAATACATACAGACATTATATCTTTATAATCATTGTTCTATTGTATCAATCACACCTTCATTTATAATTTCTTCATCTAACACCCCAGTCATGCCCTCATAGCACCCTAGTCAGGCATTTGGGACATCCCAGTCATACACAATCAACTATATAATACATACAGACATCATATCTTTGTAATAATTGTTCTATTGTATCTATCCCACATTCTTTTATAATGTCTTCATATAACACCCCAGTCATGCCCTGGTAACACCCTAGTCAGGAATTTGTGACATCCTAGTCGTACACAATCAACTATATAATACATTCAGACATCATATCTTTGTAATAATTGTTCTATTGTATCTATCACACCTTCATTTATAATGTCTTTATCTAACACCCCAGTCATGCCCTTGTAACACCCTAATCAGGCATTTGGGACATCCCAGTCATACTCAATCAACTATATAATACATTTAGACATCATATCTTTGTAATAATTGTTCTATTGTATCTATCACACATTCATTTATAATGTCTTCATCTAACACCCCAGTCATGCCCTCATAGCACCCTAGTCAGGAATATTGGACATCACAGTCATACACAATCAACTATATATTACATACAGACATCTAATCTTTGTAATCTTTGTTCTATTGTATCGATCACACCTTCATGTATAATGTCTTCATCTAACACCCCAGTCATGCCATCATAGCACCCTAGGCAGGCATTTGGGACATCCCAGTCATACACAATCAACTATATAATACATACAGACATCATATCTTTGTAATAATTGTTCTATTGTATCTATCACACATACTTTTATAATGTCTTCATATAACACCCCAGTCATGCCCTTGTTACACCCTAATCTGTCATTTGGGACATCCCAGTCATACACAATCAACTAAATAATACATACAGACATCATATATTTGTAATAATTGTTCTATTGTATCTATCACACATTCATTTATAATGTCTTCATCTAACACCCCAGTCATGCCCTCATAGCACCCTAGTCAGGCATTTAGGACATCCCAGTCATACACAATCAACTATATAATACATACAGACATCATATCTTTGTAATCATTGTTCTATTGTATCAATCACACCTTCATTTATAATGTCTTCATCCAACACCCCAGTCATGCCCTCATAGCACCCTAGTCAGGCATTTGGGACATCCCAGTCATACACAATCAACTATATAATACATACAGACATCATATCTTTGTAATAATTGTTCTATTGTATCTATCCCACATTCATTTATAATGTCTTCATATAACACCCTAGTCATGCCCTTGTAACACCCTAGTCAGGAAATTGTGACATCCTAGTCGTACACAATCAACTATATAATACATTCAGACATCATATCTTTGTAATAATTGTTCTATTGTATCTATCACACCTTCATTTATAATGTCTTCATCTAACACCCCAGTCATGCCCTTGTAACACCCTAATCAGGCATTTGGGACATCCCAGTCATACACAATCAACTATATAATACATTCAGACATCATATCTTTGTAATAATTGTTCTATTGTATCTATCACACATTCATTTATAATGTCTTCATATAACACCCCAGTCATGCCCTCATAGCACCCTAGTCAGGCATTTTGGACATCACAGTCATACACAATCAACTATATATTACATACAGACATCTAATCTTTGTAATCTTTCTTCTATTGTATCGATCACACCTTCATTTATAATGTCTTCATCTAACACCCCAGTCATGCCATCATAGCACCCTAGTCAGGCATTTGGGACATCCCAGTCATACACAATCAACTATATAATACATACAGACATCATATCTTTGTAATAAATGTTCTATTGTATCTATCCCACATTCTTTTATAATGTCTTCATATAACACCCCAGTCATGCCCTCATAACACCCTAGTCAGGAATTTGTGACATCCTAGTCGTACACAATCAACTATATAATACATTCAGACATCATATCTTTGTAATAATTGTTCTATTGTATCTATCACACCTTCATTGATAATGTCTTCATCTAACACCCCAGTCATGCCCTCATAGCACCCTAGTCAGGCATTTGGGACATCCCAGTCATACACAATCAACTATATAATGCATACAGACATCATATCTTTGTAATCATTGTTCTATTGTATCAATCACGTACACCTTCATTTATAATGTCTTCATCTAACACCCCAGTCATGCCATCATAGCACCCTAGGCAGGCATTTGGGACATCCCAGTCATACACAATCAACTATATAATACATACAGACATCATATCTTTGTAATAATTGTTCTATTGTATCTATCACACATACTTTTATAATGTCTTCATATAACACCCCAGTCATGCCCTTGTAACACCCTAATCTGTCATTTGGGACATCCCAGTCATACACAATCAACTATATAATACATACAGACATCATATATTTGTAATAATTGTTCTATTGTATCTATCACACATTCATTTATAATGTCTTCATCTAACACCCCAGTCATGCCCTCATAGCACCCTAGTCAGGCATTTGGGACATCCCAGTCATACACAATCAACTATATAATACATACAGACATCATATCTTTGTAATAATTGTTCTATTGTTTCAATCACACCTTCATTTATAATGTCTTCATCTAACACCCCAGTCATGCCCTCATAGCACCCTAGTCAGGCATTTGGGACATCCCAGTCATACACAATCAACTATATAATACATACAGACATCATATCTTTGTAATAATTGTTCTATTGTATCTATCCCACATTCTTTTATAATGTCTTCATATAACACCCTAGTCATGCCCTTGTAACACCCTAGTCAGGAATTTGTGACATCCTAGTCGTACACAATCAACTATATAATACATTCAGACATCATATCTTTGTAATAATTGTTCTATTGTATCTATCACACCTTCATTTATAATGTGTTCATCCAACACCCCAGTCATGCCCTTGTAACACCCTAATCAGGCATTTGGGACATCCCAGTCATACACAATCAACTATATAATACATTCAGACATCATATCTTTGTAATAATTGTTCTATTGTATCTATCACACATTCATTTATAATGTCTTCATATAACACCCCAGTCATGCCCTCATAGCACCCTAATCTGTCATTTGGGACATCCCAGTCATACACAATCAACTATATATTACATACAGACATCTAATCTTTGTAATCTTTGTTCTATTGTATCGATCACACCTTCATTTATAATGTCTTCATCTAACACCCCAGTCATGCCATCATAGCACCCTAGTCAGGCATTTGGGACATCCCAGTCATACACAATCAACTATATAATACATACAGACATCATATTTTTGTAATAAATGTTCTATTGTATCTATCCCACATTCTTTTATAATGTCTTCATATAACACCCCAGTCATGCCCTCATAACACCCTAGTCAGGAATTTGTGACATCCTAGTCGTACACAATCAACTATATAATACATTCAGACATCATATCTTTGTAATAATTGTTCTATTGTATCTATCACACCTTCATTGATAATGTCTTCATCTAACACCCCAGTCATGCCCTCATAGCACCCTAGTCAGGCAATTGGGACATCCCAGTCATACACAATCAACTATATAATGCATACAGACATCATATCTTTGTAATCATTGTTCTATTGTATCAATCACGTACACCTTCATTTATAATGTCTTCATCTAACACCCCAGTCATGCCATCATAGCACCCTAGTCAGGAATATTGGACATCACAGTCATACACAATCAACTATATATTACATACAGACATCTTATCTTTGTAATCTTTGTTCTATTGTATCGATCACACCTTCATGTATAATGTCTTCATCTAACACCCCAGTCATGCCATCATAGCACCCTAGGCAGGCATTTGGGACATCCCAGTCATACACAATCAACTATATAATACATACAGACATCATATCTTTGTAATAATTGTTCTATTGTATCTATCACACATACTTTTATAATGTCTTCATATAACACCCCAGTCATGCCCTTGTAACACCCTTATCTGTCATTTGGGACATCCCAGTCATACACAATCAACTATATAATACATACAGACATCATATATTTGTAATAATTGTTCTATTGTATATATCACACATTCATTTATAATGTCTTCATCTAACACCCCAGTCATGCCCTCATAGCACCCTAGTCAGGCATTTGGGACATCCCAGTCATACACAATCAACTATATAATACATACAGACATCATATCTTTGTAATCATTGTTCTATTGTATCAATCACACCTTCATTTATAATGTCTTCATCTAACACCCCAGTCATGCCCTCATAGCACCCTAGTCAGGCATTTGGGACATCCCAGTCATACACAATCAACTATATAATACATTCAGACATCATATCTTTGTAATAATTGTTCTATTGTATCTATCACACATTCATTTATAATGTCTTCATATAACACCCCAGTCATGCCCTCATAGCACCCTAGTCAGGCATTTTGGACATCACAGTCATACACAATCAACTATATATTACATACAGACATCTAATCTTTGTAATCTTTGTTCTATTGTATCGATCACACCTTCATTTATAATGTCTTCATCTAACACCCCAGTCATGCCATCATAGCACCCTAGTCAGGCATTTGGGACATCCCAGTCATACACAATCAACTATATAATAGATACAGACATCATATCTTTGTAATAGATGTTCTATTGTATCTATCCCACATTCTTTTATAATGTCTTCATATAACACCCCAGTCATGCCCTCATAACACCCTAGTCAGGAATTTGTGACATCCTAGTCGTACACAATCAACTATATAATACATTCAGACATCATATCTTTGTAATAATTGTTCTATTGTATCTATCACACCTTCATTGATAATGTCTTCATCTAACACCCCAGTCATGCCCTCATAGCACCCTAGTCAGGCATTTGGGACATCCCAGACATACACAATCAACTATATAATGCATACAGACATCATATCTTTGTAATCATTGTTCTATTGTATCAATCACGTACGCCTTCATTTATAATGTCTTCATCTAACACCCCAGTCATGCCATCATAGCACCCTAGTCAGGAATATTGGACATCACAGTCATACACAATCAACTATATATTACATACAGACATCTAATCTTTGTAATCTTTGTTCTATTGTATCGATCACACCTTCATGTATAATGTCTTCATCTAACACCCCAGTCATGCCATCATAGCACCCTAGGCAGGCATTTGGGACATCCCAGTCATACACAATCAACTATATAATACATACAGACATCATATCTTTGTAATAATTGTTCTATTGTATCTATCACACATACTTTTATAATGTCTTCATATAACACCCCAGTCATGCCCTTGTAACACCCTAATCTGTCATTTGGGACATCCCAGTCATACACAATCAACTATATAATACATACAGACATCATATCTTTGTAATAATTGTTCTATTGTATCTATCCCACATTCTTTTATAATGTCTTCATATTGTCACGGCCAGGAACCATGTACCATACGCCGAATATCTATGAAAAATTATTGTACGCACAAGACCCTGTAGAGGTCTTAAAGAAAAACAAACAGTCAGGCTGTTTACAGTTTTTATATTTATTTTCCTTACACAAAGAGTCGAAATGCTCATAGTTGATAAAGAATATGTATTCTTATACATAAATATTGTTGTAGTTATAGAAGTTCATAGTAACATCGGTTTTGTTACAAACGTTATAACGGTTAGAGATTTGTATTGTAATTTTATACACATCTATGACATTGTCATTCTTTGGAATGTGACGTAAACAAACACTGTCTAGAACAAGGTAGATAATCTGGATGCAATAATCGTCGTTCTCGGCGTACACAAGTCTTACCAGCTTAAATGAATAGTCCATAGAACACACATAATCCTAGGAATAACTTAATAACAATTTTAATAGAAGGTGACAGCTGAACATACAAATAGACGGTCTAGAGTTGATAACAAACTGACGTTGTTCCAATCGAAATCTAGACGGCACAATATTCATGGCTGTTTCATGCGGCTGATCACTTAGAAAACTCGTAAACGAGACATGCTTAAATTCCTTTCCATGTCTAGAATATAATTATACAAATTTCCCAAATATGTTAATACGGAATAAAGAGATATTTACAAAAGTCTGTTCAGGTAGGAAACGGAAGTATGACGTTTCCCGTAGAAATCAGTTTCTGATTGGCTGATTGGTTGTTGAGGTAACCATAGGGGACCTCGTGAGAAGCACGAGGATATTGCACGTAAATATTATTATAAAACATCATGCACAGACGGTGTTAGGCAGTCTGGCTTCAAGACTAAAGGCGGAAGCTAAAAAATAAAAAGAACTACTAGGCGGAAGGCAAGAGCAGTTTTAATTATTTGTCTAAAAGAGAAACAAGGAAAGGTTTCTATAGACGGAATATTTCTGAAAGAGAAATTAATTTAATATACAAAGAGGGTGTCTTTTACTTACACTTAGTTACGTAATAAATTGTGAACGGTGTTCGTACATAACAATTAAGGTTCAGAAGTACAAAAGTTGAATTTAAATATAAATTCAGCTAAAAGCAAATAAAAGTATTATTTAAGGAAAAATATATGTATATTTATTTCCTATAGAAAATTCCTGAATATAAAGGAATTTAGTTACTTGTCCAAATTAAGGCAACAGTATAAATTATTATCGTACAAATAAATAACGTATCGAGTTAGATACTTTATAAATTGTATAGAGTTATAATATAGAATATTACTACGTCATAGCAACCGTCAGTTAAAGAAAGAAGACTGTCCGTTATTTCCATATCTATCTAAAGGTTCCGAGTATTTTTCCGCAGAAAAATACATTGTGCAAGAAGATCAGGCAGCTACCCAGATATATATTGACAATAATAAAACATTTTTATTCATAATATATTATAAATATTTCATATACGTAATTGATAAATTATATATTGTATATCCAACTTTCTCATTCATATTCACCAAAAGCCAGAGACTCAACGATCCCTTATAGATAACATAATGTTGTGGCTATATTAAAGGTTCTTCTTGTATTTAGTGGTCTTGTCTGGATATTACAGTCCTTTCTTGTATATTGGTGTAACTTTGACCGGTAAAACTATAAACAGTCAAAGTCCCACTATTGTACGAATCGTTTTATCACACGGTTTAAGGTACACAAGAACTAAGCATAGCCCTACGGCGTTACAATATAACACCCCAGTCATGCCCTCATAACACCCTAGTCAGGAATTTGTGACATCCTAGTTGTACACAATCAACTATATAATACATTCAGACATCATATCTTTGTAATAATTGTTCTATTGTATCTATCACACCTTCATTGATAATGTCTTCATCTAACACCCCAGTCATGCCCTTGTAACACCCTAATCAGGCATTTGGGACATCCCAGTCATACACAATCAACTATATAATACATACAGACATCATATCTTTGTAATAATTGTTCTATTGTATCGATCACACCTGCATTGATAATGTCTTCAACTAACACCCCAGTAATGCCCTCATAACACCCTAGTCAGGCATTTGCGACATCCCAGTCATACACAATCAACTATATAATACATACAGACATCATATCTTTGTAATAATTGTTCTATTGTATCTATCACACATTTGTTTTATAATGTCCTATCTAACACCCCACTCATGCCCTTTTAACACCCTAGTCAGGCATTTGGGACATCCCAGTCATACACAATCAACTATATAATACATACAGACATCATATCTTTGTAATCATTGTTCTGTTGTATCAATCACACCTTCATTTATAATGTCTTCATCTAATACCCCAGTCATGCACTCATAGCACCCTAGTCAGGCATTTGGGACATCCCAGTCATACACAATCAACTATATAATACATACAGACATCATATCTTTGTAATAATAATTCTATTGTATCTATCCGACATTCTTTTATAATGTCTTCATATAACACCCCAGTCATGCCCTTGTAACACCCTAGTCAGGAATTTGTGACATCCTAGTCGTACACAATCAACTATATAATACATTCAGACATCATATCTTTGTAATAATTGTTCTATTGTATCTATCACACATTCATTTATAATGTCTTCATCTAACACCCCAGTCATGCCCTTGTAACACCCTAATATGGCATTTGGGACATCCCAGTCATACACAATCAACTATATAATACATACAGACATCATATCTTTGTAATAATTGTTCTATTGTATCGATCACACATACTTTAATAATGTCTTCATATAACACCCCAGTCATGCCCTTGTAACACCCTTATCTGTCATTTGGGACATCCCAGTCATACACAATCAACTATATAATACATACAGACATCATATATTTGTAATAATTGTTCTATTGTATCTATCACACATTCATTTATAATGTCTTCATCTAACACCCCAGTCATGCCCTCATAGCACCCTAGTCAGGCATTTGGGACATCCCAGTCATACACAATCAACTATATAATACATACAGACATCATATCTTTATAATCATTGTTCTATTGTATCAATCACACCTTCATTTATAATGTCTTCATCTAACACCCCAGTCATGCCCTCATAGCACCCTAGTCAGGCATTTGGGACATCCCAGTCATACACAATCAACTATATAATACATTCAGACATCATATCTTTGTAATAATTGTTCTATTATATCTATCCCACATTCTTTTATAATGTCTTCATATAAAACCCCAGTCATGCCCTTGTAACACCCTAGTCAGGAATTTGTGACATCCTAGTCGTACACAATCAACTATATAATACATTCAGACATCATATCTTTGTAATAATTGTTCTATTGTATCTATCACACCTTCATTTATAATGTCTACATCTAACACCCCAGTCATGCCCTTGTAACACTCTAATATGGCATTTGGGACATCCCAGTCATACACAATCAACTATATAATACATACAGACATCTAATCTTTGTAATCATTGTTCTATTGTATCGATCACAACTTCATTTATAATGTCTTCATCTAACACCCCAGTCATGCCCTCATAGCACCCTAGTCAGGCATTTGGGACATCCCAGTCATACAAAATCAACTAAATAATACAAACAGACATCATATCTTTGTAATAATTGTTCTATTGTATCTATCCCACATTCTTTTATAATGTCTTCATATAACACCCCAGTCATGCCCTCATAACACCCTAGTCAGGAATTTGTGACATCCTAGTCGTACACAATCAACTATATAATACATTCAGACATCATATCTTTGTAATAATTGTTCTATTGTATCTATCACACCTTCATTGATAATGTCTTCATCTAACACAACAGTCATGCTCTTGTAACACCCTAATCAGTCATTTGGGACATCCCAGTCATACACAATCAACTATATAATACATACAGACATCATATCTTTGTAATAATTGTTCTATTGTATCGATCACACCTGCATTGATAATGTCTTCAACTAACACCCCAGTCATGCCCTCATAGCACCCTAGTCAGGCATTTGCGACATTCCAGTCATACACAATCAACTATATAATACATACAGACATCATATCTTTGTAATAATTGTTCTATTGTATCTATCACACATTTTTTTTATAATGTCCTATCTAACACCCCACTCATGCCCTTTTAACACCCTAGTCAGGCATTTGTGTCTCCTAGTCGTACACATTCAACTATATAATACATACAGACATCATATCTTTGTATTAATTAATCTATTGTATCGATCACACCTTCATTTATAATGTCTTCAGCTAACACCCCAGTCATGCCCTCATAGCACCCTAGTCAGGCATTTGGGACATCCCAGTCATACACAATCAACTATATAATACATACAGACATCATATCTTTGTAATAATTGTTCTATTGTATCTATCACACCTTCTTTTATAATGTCTTCATATAACACCCCAGTCATGCCCTTGTAACACCCTAGTCAGGCATCTGTGACATCCTAGTCTTACACAATCAACTATATAATACATTCAGACATCATACCTTTGTAATAATTGTTCTATTGTATCTATCACACCTTCATTTATAATGTCTTCATCTAACACCCCAGCCATGCTATTGTAACACCCTAATCAGGCATTTGGGACATCCCAGTCATACACAATCAACTATATAATACATTCAGACATCATATCGTTGTAATAATTGTTCTATTGTATCTATCACACCTTCATTTATAATGTCTTCAATTAACACCCCAGTCATGCCCTTGTAACACCCTAGTCAGGCATTTGGGACATCCCAGTCATACACAATCAACTATATAATACATACAGACATCATATCCTTGTAATAATTGTTCTATTGTATCTATCACACCTTCATTTATAATGTGTTCATCTAACATCCCAGTCATGCCCTTGTAACACCCTAGTCGTGCATTTTGGACATCCTAGTCGTACACAATCAACTATTTAATACATTCAGACATCATATCTTTGTAATAATTGTTCTATTGTATCTATCACACCTTCATTGATAATGTCTTCATCTAACATCCCAGTCATGCCCTTGTAACACCCTAATCAGGCATTTGTGACATCCTAGTCGAACACAATCAACTATATGATACATACAGACATCATATCCTTGTAATAATTGTTCTATTGGACCTATCATATGTTTTCTTTATAATGTCCTATCTAACACCCCACTCATGCCCTTTTAACACCCTAGTCAGGCATTTGTGACATCCCAGTCATACACAATCAACTATATAATACATTCAGACATCATATCTTTTTAATAATTGTTCTATTGTATCAATCACACCTTCATTTATAATGTCTTCATCTAACATCCAAGTCATGCCCTTGTAACACCCTAATCAGGCATTTGGGACATCCTAGTCGTACACAATCAACTATTTAATACATTCAGACATCATATCGTTGTAATAATTGTTCTATTGTATCGACCACACCTTCATTTATAATGTCTTCATCTAACATGCCAGTCATGCCCTAGTAACACCCTAGTCACGCATTTGTGACATCCTAGTCGAACACAATCAACTATATGATACATACAGACATCATATCCTTGTAATACTTGTTCTATTGGATCTATCACATATTTTTTTTATAATGTCCTATCTAACACCCCACTCATGCCCTTTTAACACCCTAGTCAGGCATTTGTGACATCCCAGTCATACACAATCAACTATATAATACATACAGACATTATATCTTTTTAATAATTGTTCTATTGTATCAATCACACCTTCATTTATAATGTCTTCATCTATCACCCCAGTCATGCCCTCATAGCACCTTAGTCAGGCATTTGGGACATCCCAGTCATACACAATCAACTATATAATACATATAGACATCCTTTCTTTGTAATAATTGTTCTATTGTATCTATCACACCTTTTTTATAATGTCTTCATATAACACCCCAGTCATGCCCTTGTAAAACCCTATTCAGGAAATTGTGACATCCTAGTCGAACACAATCAACTATTTATTGTGTATTAACATAGCACTATGATGTTCGACTGTGTATCTATAGATGCATGCTTGATATAATTGGTTTTATGGTGTAGTAAGATAGTATTACGATGTTATATTGTCTATCTATTGTAAAATGTTTGGTATAATTGGTTTTTAATGCGAAGTAAGATAGTTCTATGATTTTAGATGGTCTATCTTTTGAAACATGCTTGGTATAATTGGTTTGTATTGTCTAATAAGATAGTACTATGATGTTATATTGTCTATCTATTGAAACATGCTTGGTATAATTTGTTTTTATTGTGTAGTAAGATAGGGCTATGATGTTAGATGGTCTACGTATTGAAATAGCCTTGGTATAATTGGTTTTCATGATGTAGTAAGATAGTACTATAATGTTAGATGGTCTATCTATTGAAACATGCTTGATATAATTGGTTTTTCTGATGTAGTAAGATAGTACTATGATGTTAGATGGTCTATCTATTCAAACATGCTTGATATAATTGGTTTTATTGCATAGTAAGATGATTTATCCTGTAACAAAAATGGCACTGTGGCCTATAGACGTGGTGTCAGAGTCAATCTATCACAGTCAAGTGATTTATTCTGTAGCAATAATGGTACTGTGGCCTATAGACATAGTGTCAGAGTCAATTTATCACAGTGAGATGATTTATCCCGTAATAATAATGATACTGTCACCTATAGACATGGTGTAAGAGTCAATCTATCTCAGTCAGATGATTTATCCCGTAACAATAATAATACTGTCACCTATAGACATGATGTCAGAGACAATCTATCACAGTCAGATGGTTTATCCTATAAGAATAATGATACTGTGACCTGTAGACATAGTGTCAGAATCAATCTATCACAGTCCGATGATTTATCCTGTAACAATAATGTTACTGTGGCCTAAAGACGTGGTGTCAAAGTCAATCTATATCTGTCAGTTGATTTATCTCGTAATAATAATGATACTGTGACCTATAGACATGGTGTCAGAGTCAATCTATCACAGTCAGATTATTTATCCCGTAACAATAATGATACTATGACCTATAGACATGGTGTCAGAGTCAATCTATCACAGTCAGATGATTTATCCTGTAACAATAATGATACCTTGACCAATAGAAATGGTGTCAGAGTCAATCTATCACAGTCAGATTATATATCCCGTAACAATAATGATACTGTGACCTATAGACATGGTGTCAGAGTCAATTTATCATAGTCAGATGATTTATCCTGTAATAATGATGATACTGTGACCTATAGACATAGTGTCAGAATCAATCTATCACAGTCAGATGATTTGTCCTGTAACAATGATGATACTGTGAGTTATAGACATAGTGTAAGAATCAGTCTATCACAGTCAGATGATTTATCCTGTAACAATAATGATACTTTGACCTATAGACATATTGTCAGAGTCAATCTATCACAGTCAGATGATGTATCCTTTATAAAAAATGGTACTGTGGCCTATAGACATGGTGTCATAGTCAATCGATCACAGTCAGGTGATTTATTCTGTAGCAATAATGGTACTGTGGCCTATAGACATAGTGTCAGAGTCAATTTATCACAGTCAGATGATTTATCCCGTAATAATAATGATACTGTGACCTATAGACATGGCGTAAGAGTCAATCTATCACAGTCAGATGATTTATCCCGGAAAAATAATGATACTGTGACCTATAGACATGGTGTCAGAGTCAATCTATCACAGTCCGATGATTTATCCTGTAACAATAATGATGCCTTGACCAAAAGAAATGGCGTCAGAGTAAACCTATTACAGTCAGATGATTTATCCTGTACCACCAGTGGTACTGTGGTCAATAGACATAGTGTCAGAGTCAATCTATTACAGTCAGATGATATCTCCTGTAACAATATTGATAATGTGACCTATAGACATGATGTCAGAGTTAATCTATCACAGTCATATGATTTATCCTGTAACAATAATGATACTGTGACCTATAGACATGGTGTCAGAGTCAATCTATCACAGTCAGATGATTTATCCTATAACAGTAATGATACCTTGACCAATAGAAATGGCGTCAGAGTAAATCTGTCACAGTCAGATGATTTATCCTGTACCACTAGTGGTACTGTGGCCAATAGACATAGTGTCAGAGTCAATCAATCACAGTCATTTGATTTATCCTGTAACAAAAATGGCACTGTGGCCTATAGACGTGGTGTCAGAGTCAATCTATCACAGTCAGGTGATTTATTCTGTAGCAATAATGCTACTGTGGCCTATAGACATAGTGTCAGAGTCAATTTATCACATTTAGATGATTTATCCCGTAATAATAATGAAACTGTGACCTATAGACATGGTGTAAGAGTCAATCTATCACAGTCAGATGATTTATCCCGTATCAATAATGACACTGTGACCTATAGACATGGTGTCAGAGTCAATCTATCACAGTCAGATGATTTATCCTGTAACAATAATGATACCTTGAACAAAAGAAAAGGCGTCAGAGTAAATATATCACAGTCAGATGATTTATCCTGTACCACTAGTGGTACTGTGGCCAATAGACATAGTGTCAGAGTCAATCTATCACAGTCAGATGATATATCATGTAACAATAATGATACTGTGACCTATAGACATGGCGTCAGAGTCAATCTATCACAGTCATATGATTTATCATGTAACAATAATGATACTGTCACCTATAGACATGATGTCAGAGACAATCTATCACAGTCATATGATTTATCCTGTAACAATAATGATACTGTGACCTATAGACATAGTGTCAGAATCAATCTATCACAGTCCGATGATTTATCCTGTAACAGATAATGATACCTTGACCAATAGAAATGGTGTCAGAGTTAATCTATAACAGTCAGATGATTTATCTTGTACCAATAATGGTACTTTGGCCAATATACATAGTGTGATAGTCAATCTATCACAGTCAGATGATTTATCCTGTAACAATAATGATACTGTGACCTATAGACATACTGTCAGAGTCAATATATCACAGTCAGATGATTTATCCTGTAACAATAAGGATACTGTGACCTATAGACATAGTGTCAGAGTCAATCTATCACAGTCATATGATTTATCATGTAACAAAAATGGTACTGTGGCCTATAGACGTGGCGTCAGAGTCAATCTATCACTGTCAGATGATTTATCCTGTAACTAAAATGGTACTGTGGCCTATAGACGTGGCGTCAGAGTCAATCTATCACAGTCAGATGATTTATCCCGTAATAAAAATGATACTGTGACCTATAGACATGGTGTCAGAGTCAATCTATCACAGTCAGATGATTTATCCCGTAACAATAATGATACTGTGACCTATAGACATGGTGTCAGAGTCAATCTATCACGGTCCGATGATTTATCCTGTAACAATAATGATGCCTTGATCAAAAGAAATGGCGTCAGAGTAAACCTATTACAGTCAGATGATTTATCCTGTACCACCAGTGGTACTGTGGCCAATAGACATAGTGTCAGAGTCAATCTATTACAGTCAGATGACATCTCCTGTAACAATAATGATACTGTGACCTATAGACATGGTGTCAGAGTCAATCTATCACTGTCAGATGATTTATCCTGTAACAAAAATGGTACTGTGGCCTATAGACGTGGCGTCAGAGTCAATCTATTACAGTCAGATGATTTATCCTCTAACAACAATGATACTGTCACCTATAGACATGATGTCAGAGACAATCTATCACAGTCAGATGATTTATCCTGTAACAATAATGATACTGTGACCTATAGACATGGTGTCAGAGTCAATCTATCACTGTCAGATGATTTGTCCTGTAACAAAAATGGTACTGTGGCCTATAGACGTGGCGTCAGAGTCAATCTATTACAGTCAGATGATTTATCCTCTAACAATAATGATAATGTGACCTATAGACATGATGTCAGAGTTAATCTATGACAGTCATCTGATTTATCATGTAACAATAATGATACTGTGACCTATAGACATGGTGTCAGAGTCAATCTATCACAGTCAGATGATTTATCCTATAACAGTAATGATACCTTGACCAATAGAAATGGCGTCAGAGTAAATCTGTCACAGTCAGATGATTTATCCTGTACCACTAGTGGTACTGTGGCCAATAGACATAGTGTCAGAGTCAATCAATCACAGTCAGATGATTTATCCTGTAACGGTAATGATACTGTCACATATAGACATGATGTTAGAGTCAATCTATCACAGTCAGACGATTTATCCTGTAACAATGATGATAATGTGACCCATAGACATAGTTGTCAGAATCAATCTATCACAGTCAGATGATTTATCCTGTAACAATAATGATACTTTGACCTATAGACATAATGTCAGAGTCAATTTATCACAGTCAGATATGATTTATCCCGTAATAATAATGATACTGTGACCTATAGACATGGTGTAAGAGTCAATCTATCACAGTCAGATGATTTATCCCGGAAAAATAATGATACTGTGACCTATAGACATGGCGTCAGAGTCAATCTATCACAGTCCGATGATTTATCCTGTAACAATATTGATAATGTGACCTATAGACATGATGTCAGAGTTAATCTATCACAGTCATATGATTTATCCTGTAACAATAATGATACTGTGACCTATAAACATGGTGTCAGAGTCAATCTATCACAGTCAGATGATTTATCCTATAACAGTAATGATACCTTGACCAATAGAAATGGCGTCAGAGTAAATCTGTCACAGTCAGATGAGTTATCCTGTACCACTAGTGGTACTGTGGCCAATAGACATAGTGTCAGAGTCAATCAATCACAGTCAGATGATTTATCCTGTAACGGTAATGATACTGTCACATATAGACATGATGTCAGAGTCAATCTATCACAGTCAGACGATTTATCCTGTAACAATGATGATAATGTGACCCATAGACATAGTTGTCAGAATCAATCTATCACAGTCAGATGATTTATCCTGTAACAATAATGATACTTTGACCTATAGACATAGTGTCAGAGTCAATCTATCGCAGTCAGATGATTCATCCTGTAACAAAAATGGTACTGTGGCCTATAGATATGGTGTCATAGTCAATCCATCACAATCAGATGCTTTATCCTGTAACAAAAATGGCACTGTGGCCTATAGACGTGGTGTCAGAGTCAATCTATCACAGTCAGGTGATTTATTCTGTAGCAATAATGGTACTCTGGCCTATAGACATAGTTTCAGAGTCAATTTATCACATTTAGATGATTTATCCCGTAATAATAATGAAACTGTGACCTATAGACATGGTGTAAGAGTCAATCTATCACAGTCAGATGATTTATCATGTATCAATAATGACACTGTGACCTATAGACATGGTGTCAGAGTCAATCTATCACAGTCAGATGATTTATCCTGTAACAATAATGATACCTTGAACAAAAGAAAAGGCGTCAGAGTAAATATATCACAGTCAGATGATTTATCCTGTACCACTAGTGGTACTGTGGCCAATAGACATAGTGTCAGAGTCAATCTATCACAGTCAGATGATATATCATGTAACAAAAATGATACTGTGACCTATAGACATGGCGTCAGAGTCAATCTATCACAGTCATATGATTTATCATGTAACAATAATGATACTGTCACCTATAGACATGATGTCAGAGACAATCTATCACAGTCTTATTATTTATCCTGTAACAATAATGATACTGTGACCTATAGACATAGTGTCAGAATCAATCTATCACAGTCCGATGATTTATCCTGTAACAGATAATGATACCATGACCAATAGAAATGGTGTCAGAGTTAATCTATCACAGTCAGATGATTTATCTTGTACCAATAATGGTACTTTGGCCAATATACATAGTGTGAGAGTCAATCTATCACAGTCAGATGATTTATCCTGTAACAATAATGATACTGTGACCTATAGACATACTGTCAGAGTCAATATATCACAGTCAGATGATTTATCCTGTAACAATAAGGATACTGTGACCTATAGACATAGTGTCAGAGTCAATCTATCACAGTCAGATGATTTATCCCGTTATAATAATGATACTGTGACCTATAGACATGGTGTCAGACTCAATTCATCACAGTCAGATTATTTATCCCGTAACAATAATGATACTGTGACCTATATACATGGTGTCAGAGTCAATCTATCACAGTCAGATGATTCATCCTATAACAGTAATGATACCTTGACCAATAGAAATGGCGTCAGAGTAAATCTGTCACAGTCAGATGATTTATCCTGTACCACTAGTGGTACTGTGGCAAATAGACATAGTGTCAGAGTCAATCAATCACAGTCAGATGATTTATCCTGTAACGGTAATGATACTGTCACCTATAGACATGATGTCATAGTAAATCTATCACAGTCAGATGATTTATCCTGTAACAATAATGATACTTTGACCTATAGACATAGTGTCAGAGTCAATCTATCGCAGTCAGATGATTTATCCTGTAACAAAAATGGCACTGTGGCCTATAGACGTGGAGTCAGAGTCAATTTATCACAGTCAGATGATTTATCCCGTTATAATAATGAAACTATGACCTATAGACATGGTGTAAGAGTCAATCTATCACAGTCAGATGATTTATCCCGTATCAATAATGATACTGTGACCTATAGACATGGTGTCAGAGTTAATCTATCACAGTCATATGATTTATCCTGTAACAATAATGATACTGTGACCTATAGACATGATGTCAGAGACAATCTATCACAGTCAGATGATTTATCCTATAACAGTAATGATACCTTGACCAATAGAAATGGCGTCAGAGTAAATCTGTCACAGTCAGATGATTTATCCTGTACCACTAGTGGTACTGTGGCCAATAGACATAGTGTCAGAGTCAATCAATCACAGTCATTTGATTTATCCTGTAACAAAAATGGCACTGTGGCCTATAGACGTGGTGTCAGAGTCAATCTATCACAGTCAGGTGATTTATTCTGTAGCAATAATGCTACTGTGGCCTATAGACATAGTGTCAGAGTCAATTTATCACATTTAGATGATTTATCCCGTAATAATAATGAAACTGTGACCTATAGACATGGTGTAAGAGTCAATCTATCACAGTCAGATGATTTATCCCGTATCAATAATGACACTGTGACCTATAGACATGGTGTCAGAGTCAATCTATCACAGTCAGATGATTTATCCTGTAACAATAATGATACCTTGAACAAAAGAAAAGGCGTCAGAGTAAATATATCACAGTCAGATGATTTATCCTGTACCACTAGTGGTACTGTGGCCAATAGACATAGTGTCAGAGTCAATCTATCACAGTCAGATGATATATCATGTAACAATAATGATACTGTGACCTATAGACATGGCGTCAGAGTCAATCTATCACAGTCATATGATTTATCATGTAACAATAATGATACTGTCACCTATAGACATGATGTCAGAGACAATCTATCACAGTCATATGATTTATCCTGTAACAATAATGATACTGTGACCTATAGACATAGTGTCAGAATCAATCTATCACAGTCCGATGATTTATCCTGTAACAGATAATGATACCTTGACCAATAGAAATGGTGTCAGAGTTAATCTATAACAGTCAGATGATTTATCTTGTACCAATAATGGTACTTTGGCCAATATACATAGTGTGATAGTCAATCTATCACAGTCAGATGATTTATCCTGTAACAATAATGATACTGTGACCTATAGACATACTGTCAGAGTCAATATATCACAGTCAGATGATTTATCCTGTAACAATAAGGATACTGTGACCTATAGACATAGTGTCAGAGTCAATCTATCACAGTCATATGATTTATCATGTAACAAAAATGGTACTGTGGCCTATAGACGTGGCGTCAGAGTCAATCTATCACTGTCAGATGATTTATCCTGTAACTAAAATGGTACTGTGGCCTATAGACGTGGCGTCAGAGTCAATCTATCACAGTCAGATGATTTATCCCGTAATAAAAATGATACTGTGACCTATAGACATGGTGTCAGAGTCAATCTATCACAGTCAGATGATTTATCCCGTAACAATAATGATACTGTGACCTATAGACATGGTGTCAGAGTCAATCTATCACGGTCCGATGATTTATCCTGTAACAATAATGATGCCTTGATCAAAAGAAATGGCGTCAGAGTAAACCTATTACAGTCAGATGATTTATCCTGTACCACCAGTGGTACTGTGGCCAATAGACATAGTGTCAGAGTCAATCTATTACAGTCAGATCACATCTCCTGTAACAATAATGATACTGTGACCTATAGACATGGTGTCAGAGTCAATCTATCACTGTCAGATGATTTATCCTGTAACAAAAATGGTACTGTGGCCTATAGACGTGGCGTCAGAGTCAATCTATTACAGTCAGATGATTTATCCTCTAACAATAATGATACTGTCACCTATAGACATGATGTCAGAGACAATCTATCACAGTCAGATGATTTATCCTGTAACAATAATGATACTGTGACCTATAGACATGGTGTCAGAGTCAATCTATCACTGTCAGATGATTTGTCCTGTAACAAAAATGGTACTGTGGCCTATAGACGTGGCGTCAGAGTCAATCTATTACAGTCAGATGATTTATCCTCTAACAATAATGATAATGTGACCTATAGACATGATGTCAGAGTTAATCTATGACAGTCATATGATTTATCATGTAACAATAATGATACTGTGACCTATAGACATGGTGTCAGAGTCAATCTATCACAGTCAGATGATTTATCCTATAACAGTAATGATACCTTGACCAATAGAAATGGCGTCAGAGTAAATCTGTCACAGTCAGATGATTTATCCTGTACCACTAGTGGTACTGTGGCCAATAGACATAGTGTCAGAGTCAATCAATCACAGTCAGATGATTTATCCTGTAACGGTAATGATACTGTCACATATAGACATGATGTTAGAGTCAATCTATCACAGTCAGACGATTTATCCTGTAACAATGATGATAATGTGACCCATAGACATAGTTGTCAGAATCAATCTATCACAGTCAGATGATTTATCCTGTAACAATAATGATACTTTGACCTATAGACATAATGTCAGAGTCAATTTATCACAGTCAGATATGATTTATCCCGTAATAATAATGATACTGTGACCTATAGACATGGTGTAAGAGTCAATCTATCACAGTCAGATGATTTATCCCGGAAAAATAATGATACTGTGACCTATAGACATGGCGTCAGAGTCAATCTATCACAGTCCGATGATTTATTCTGTAACAATATTGATAATGTGACCTATAGACATGATGTCAGAGTTAATCTATCACAGTCATATGATTTATCCTGTAACAATAATGATACTGTGACCTATAAACATGGTGTCAGAGTCAATCTATCACAGTCAGATGATTTATCCTATAACAGTAATGATACCTTGACCAATAGAAATGGCGTCAGAGTAAATCTGTCACAGTCAGATGAGTTATCCTGTACCACTAGTGGTACTGTGGCCAATAGACATAGTGTCAGAGTCAATCAATCACAGTCAGATGATTTATCCTGTAACGGTAATGATACTGTCACATATAGACATGATGTCAGAGTCAATCTATCACAGTCAGACGATTTATCCTGTAACAATGATGATAATGTGACCCATAGACATAGTTGTCAGAATCAATCTATCACAGTCAGATGATTTATCCTGTAACAATAATGATACTTTGACCTATAGACATAGTGTCAGAGTCAATCTATCGCAGTCAGATGATTCATCCTGTAACAAAAATGGTACTGTGGCCTATAGATATGGTGTCATAGTCAATCCATCACAATCAGATGCTTTATCCTGTAACAAAAATGGCACTGTGGCCTATAGACGTGGTGTCAGAGTCAATCTATCACAGTCAGGTGATTTATTCTGTAGCAATAATGGTACTGTGGCCTATAGACATAGTGTCAGAGTCAATTTATCACATTTAGATGATTTATCCCGTAATAATAATGAAACTGTGACCTATAGACATGGTGTAAGAGTCAATCTATCACAGTCAGATGATTTATCATGTATCAATAATGACACTGTGACCTATAGACATGGTGTCAGAGTCAATCTATCACAGTCAGATGATTTATCCTGTAACAATAATGATACCTTGAACAAAAGAAAAGGCGTCAGAGTAAATATATCACAGTCAGATGATTTATCCTGTACCACTAGTGGTACTGTGGCCAATAGACATAGTGTCAGAGTCAATCTATCACAGTCAGATGATATATCATGTAACAAAAATGATACTGTGACCTATAGACATGGCGTCAGAGTCAATCTATCACAGTCATATGATTTATCATGTAACAATAATGATACTGTCACCTATAGACATGATGTCAGAGACAATCTATCACAGTCTTATTATTTATCCTGTAACAATAATGATACTGTGACCTATAGACATAGTGTCAGAATCAATCTATCACAGTCCGATGATTTATCCTGTAACAGATAATGATACCATGACCAATAGAAATGGTGTCAGAGTTAATCTATCACAGTCAGATGATTTATCTTGTACCAATAATGGTACTTTGGCCAATATACATAGTGTGAGAGTCAATCTATCACAGTCAGATGATTTATCCTGTAACAATAATGATACTGTGACCTATAGACATACTGTCAGAGTCAATATATCACAGTCAGATGATTTATCCTGTAACAATAAGGATACTGTGACCTATAGACATAGTGTCAGAGTCAATCTATCACAGTCAGATGATTTATCCCGTTATAATAATGATACTGTGACCTATAGACATGGTGTCAGACTCAATTCATCACAGTCAGATTATTTATCCCGTAACAATAATGATACTGTGACCTATATACATGGTGTCAGAGTCAATCTATCACAGTCAGATGATTCATCCTATAACAGTAATGATACCTTGACCAATAGAAATGGCGTCAGAGTAAATCTGTCACAGTCAGATGATTTATCCTGTACCACTAGTGGTACTGTGGCAAATAGACATAGTGTCAGAGTCAATCAATCACAGTCAGATGATTTATCCTGTAACGGTAATGATACTGTCACCTATAGACATGATGTCATAGTAAATCTATCACAGTCAGATGATTTATCCTGTAACAATAATGATACTTTGACCTATAGACATAGTGTCAGAGTCAATCTATCGCAGTCAGATGATTTATCCTGTAACAAAAATGGCACTGTGGCCTATAGACGTGGAGTCAGAGTCAATTTATCACAGTCAGATGATTTATCCCGTTATAATAATGAAACTATGACCTATAGACATGGTGTAAGAGTCAATCTATCACAGTCAGATGATTTATCCCGTATCAATAATGATACTGTGACCTATAGACATGGTGTCAGAGTCAATCTATCACAGTCAGATGATTTATCCTGTAATAATAATGATACCGTGAACAAAAGAAAAGGCGTCAGAGTAAATATATCACAGTCAGATGATTTATCCTGTACCACTAGTGGTACTGTGGCAATTAGACATAGTGTCAGAGTCAATCTATCACAATCAGATGATATATCATGTAACAATAATGATACTGTGACCTATAGACATGATGTCAGAGACAATCTATCACAGTCATATGATTTATCCTGTAACAATAATGATACTGTGACCTATAGACATAGTGTCAGAATCAATTTATCACAGTTCGATGATTTATCCTGTAACAATAATGATACCTTGACCAATAGATATGGTGTCAGAGTAAATCTATCACAGTCAGATGATTTATCTTGTACCAATAATGGTACTTTGGCCAATATACATAGTGTGAGAGTCAATCTATCACAGTCAGATGATTTATCCTGTAACAATAATGATACTGTGACCTATAGACATACTGTCAGAGTCAATATATCACAGTCAGATGATTTATCCTGTAACAATAAGGATACTGTGACCTAAAGACATAGTGTCAGAGTCAATCTATCACAGTCAGATGATTTATCCTGTATCAAAAATGGTACTGTGGCCTATAGACTTGGTATCAGAGTCAATCTATCACAGTCAGATGATTTATCCCGTAATAATAATGATACTGTGACCTATAGACATGGTGTCAGAGTCAATCTATAACAGTCAGATGATTTATCCTGTAACAATAATGATACTGTGACCTATAGACATAGTGTCAGAATCAATCTATCACAGTCCGATGATTGATCCTGTAACAATAATAATACCTTGACCAATAGAAATGGTGTCAGAGTAAATCTATCACAGTCAGATGATTTATCTTGTACCAATAATTGTACTTTGGCCAATATACATAGTGTGAGACTCAATCTATCACAGTCAGATGATTTATTCTGTAATAATAATGATACTGTGACCTATAGACATGGTGTCTGAGTCAATCTATCACAGTCAGATGATTTATCCCGTATCAATAATGGTACTGTGACCTATAGACATGGTGTCAGAGTCAATCTATCACAGGCAGATGATTTATCCTGTAACAATAATGATACCTTGAACAAAAGAAAAAGCGTCAGAATAAATATATCACAGTCAGATGATTTATCCTGTACCACTAGTGGTACTGTGGCCAATAAACATAGTGTCAGAGTCAATCTATCACAGTCAGATGATATATCATGTAACAATAATGATACTGTGACCTATAGACATGGCGTCAGAGTCAATCTATCACAGTCATATGATTTATCATGTAACAATAATGATACTGTCACATATAGACATGATGTCAGAGACAATCTATCACAGTCATATGATTTATCCTGTAACAATAATGATACTGTGACCTATAGACATAGTGTCAGAATCAATCTATCACAGTCAGATGATTTATCCTGCAACAATAATAATACCTTGACCAAGAGAAATGGTGTCAGAGTCAATCTATCACAGTCAGATCATTTATCTTGTACCAATAATGGTACTTTGGCCAATATACAAAGTGTGAGAGTCAATCTATCACAGTCAGATGAGATATCCTGTAACAATAATGATACTGTGACCTATAGACATACTGTCAGAGTCAATATATCACAGTCAGATGATATATCCTGTAACAATAAGGATACCGTGACCTATAGACATAGTGTCAGAGTCAATCTATCACTGTCAGATGATTTATCCTGTAACAAAAATGGTACTGTGGCCTATAGACGTGGTGTCAGAGTCAATCTATCACAGTCAGATGATTTATTCCGTAATAATAATGATACTGTGACCTATAGACATGGTGTCAGAGTCAATCTATCACAGTCAGATGATTTATCCCGTAACAATAATGATGCCTTGATCAAAAGAAATGGCGTCAGAGTAAACCTATTACAGTCAGATGATTTATCCTGTACCACCAGTGGTACTGTGGCCAATAGACATAGTGTCAGAGTCAATCTATTACAGTCAGATGATATCTCCTGTAACAATAATGATACTGTGACCTATAGACATGATGTCAGAGTTAATCTATCACAGTCAGATGATTTATTCTGTAACAATAATGATACTGTCACCTATAGACATGATGTCAGAGACAATCTATCACAGTCAGATGATTTACCCTGTAACAATAATGATATTATGACCAATAGCAATGGTGTCAGAGTAAATCTATCACAGTCAGATGATTTATCTTGTACCAATAATGATACTGTGACCTATAGACATACTGTCAGAGTCAATCTATCACAGTCAGATGATTTATCCTGTAGCAATAATGATACTTTGACCTAAAGACATAGTGTCAGAATCAATCTATCAGAGTCAGATGATTTTTCCTGTTTTAATAAGGATACTATGGCCTAAAGACATAGTGTCAGAGTCAATCTATAACAGTCAGATGATTTATCCTGTAACAATAAGGATACTGTGACCTATAGACATAGTGTCAGAGTCAATCTATCACAGTCAGATGATTTATCCTGTAACAAAAATGGTACTGTGGCCTGTAGACGTGGTGTCAGTGTCAATCTATCACAGTCAGATGATTTATCCTGTAACAATAATGATACTTTGAGCTAAAGACATAGTGTCAGAATCAATCTATCACAGTCAGATGATTTTTCCTGTAACAATAAGGATACTGTGGCCTATATACATAGTGTCAGAGTCAATCTATAACAGTCAGATGATTTATCCTGTAACAATAAGGATACTGTGACCTATAGACATAGTGTCAGAGTCAATCTATCACAGTCAGATGATTTATCCTGTAACAAAAATGGTACTGTGGCCTCTAGACGTGGTGTCAGAGTCAATCTATCACAGTCAGATGATTTACCCCGTAATAATAATGATACTTTGACCTAAAGACATAGTGTCAGAGTCAATATATCACAGTGAGATTATTTATCCCGTAACAATAATGATACTGTTACCTATAGGCATGGTGTCAGAGTCAATCTATCACAGTCAGATGATTTATCCTGTAACAATAATGATACCTTGACCAATAGAAATGGCGTCAGAGTAAATCTATCACAGTCAGATGATTTATCCTGTACTACTAGTGGTACTGTGGCCAACAGACATAGTGTCAGAGTCAATCTATAACAGTCAGATGATTTATCCTGTAACAATAAGGATACTGTGACCTATAGACATAGTGTCAGAGTCAATCTATCACAGTCAGATGATTTATCCTGTAACAAAAATGGTACTGTGGCCTATAGACGTGGTGTCATTGTCAATCTATCACAGTCAGCTGATTTATCCTGTAACAATAATGATACTTTGAGCTAAAGACATAGTGTCAGAATCAATCTATCACAGTCAGATGATTTTTCCTGTAACAATAAGGATACTGTGGCCTATAGACATAGTGTCAGAGTCAATCTATAACAGTCAGATGATTTATCCTGTAACAATAAGGATACTGTGACCTATAGACATAGTGTCAGAGTCAATCTATCACAGTCAGATGATTTATCCTGTAACAAAAATGGTACTGTGGCCTATAGACGTGGTGTCAGAGTCAATCTATCACAGTCAGATGATTTACCCCGTAATAATAATGATACTTTGACCTAAAGACATAGTGTCAGAGTCAATCTATCACAGTCAGATGATTTTTCCTGTAACAATAAGGATACTGTGGCCTATAGACATAGTGTCAGAGTCAATCTATCACAGTGAGATTATTTATCCCGTAACAATAATGATACTGTTACCTATAGGCATGGTATCAGAGTCAATCTATCACAGTCAGATGATTTATCCTGTAACAATAATGATACCTTGACCAAAAGAAATGGCGTCAGAGTAAATCTATCACAGTCAGATGATTTATCCTGTACTACTAGTGGTACTGTGGCCAACAGACATAGTGTCAGAGTCAATCTATCACAGTCAGATGATATATCATGTAACAATAATGATACTGTGACCTATAAACATGGTGTCAGAGTTAATCTATCACAGTCAGATGATTTATCCTGTAACAATAATGATACTGTCACCTACACACATAATGTCAGAGACAATCTATCACAGTCAGATGATTTTTCATATAACACTAATGATACTGTGACCTATACACATAGTGTCAGAATCAATCTATCACAGTCCGATGATTTATCCTGTAACAATAATGATACTTTGACCAATAGAAATGGTGTCAGAGTCAATCTATCACAGTCAGATGATTTATCCCGTAATAATAATGATACTGTGACCTTTAGACATGGTGTCAGACTCAATCTATCACAGTGAAATTATTTATCCCGTAACAATAATGATACTGTGACCTATCTACATGGTGTCAGAGTCAATCTATCACAGTCAGATGATTTATCATATAACAGTAATGATACCTTGACCAATAGAAATGGCGTCAGAGTAAATCTGTCACAGTCATATGATTTATCCTGTACCACTAGTGGTACTGTGGCCAATGGACATAGTGTCAGAGTCAATCCATCACAGTCAGATGATTTATCCTGTAACGGTAATAATACTGTCACCTATAGACATGATGTCAGAGTCAATCTATCACGGTCAGACGATTTATCCTGTAACAATGATGATAATGTGACCCATAGACATAGTTGTCAGAATCAATTTATCACAGTCAGATGATTTATCCTGTAACAATAATGATTCTTTGACCTATAGACATAGTGTCAGAGTCAATCTATCGCAGTCAGATGATTTATCCTGTAACAAAAATGGCACTGTGGCCTATAGACGTGGTGTCAGAGACAATCTATCACAGTCAGATGATTTATCATATAACACTAATGATACTGTTACCTATAGACATAGTGACAGAATCAATCTATCACAGTCCGATGATTTATCCTGTTTCAATAATAATACCTTGACCAATAGAAATGGTGTCAGAGTCAATCTATCACAGTCAGATGGTTCATCCCGTAATAATAATGATACTGTGACCTGTAGACATGGTGTCAGACTCAATCCATCACAATCAGATTATTTATCCCGTAACAGTAATGATACTGTGACCTATATACATGGTGTCAGAGTCAATCTATCACAGTCAGATGATTTATCCTATAACAGTAATGATACCTTGACCAATAGAAATTGCGTCAGAGTAAATCTGTCACAGTCAGATGATTTATCCTGTACCACTAGTGGTACTGTGGCCAATAGACATAGTGTCAGAGTCAATCAATCACAGTCAGATGATTTATCCTGTAACGGTAATGATACTGTCACCTATAGACATGATGTCAGAGTCAATCTATCACAGTCAGACGATTTATCCTGTAACAATGATGATAATGTGACCCATAGACATAGTTGTCAGAATCAATCTATCACAGTCAGATGATTTATCCTGTAACAATAATGATACTTTGACCTATAGACATAGTGTCAGAGTCAATCTATCGCAGTCAGATGATTTATCCTGTAACAAAAATGGTACTGTGGCCTATAGACATGGTGTCATAGTCAATCCATCACAATCAGATGATTTATCCTGTAACAAAAATGGCACTGTGGCCTATAGACGTGGTGTCAGAGTCAATATATCACAGTCAGGTGATTTATCCTGTAGCAATAATGGTACTGTGGCCTATAGACATAGTGTCAGAGTCAATTTATCACAGTCAGATGATTTATCCCGTAATAATAATGAAACTGTGACCTATGGACATGGTGTAAGAGTCAATCTATCACAGTCAGATGATTTATCCCGTATGAATAATGATACTGTGACCTATAGACATGGTGTCAGAGTCAATCTATCACAGTCAGATGATTTATTCTGTTAACAATAATGATACCTTGACCAATAGAAATGGTGTCAGAGTCAATCTATCACAGTCAGATGATTTATCCCGTAATAATAATGATACTGTGACCTATAGACATGGTGTAAGAGTCAATCTATCACAGTCAGATGATTTATCCCGTATCAATAATGATACTGTGACCTATAGACATGGTGTCAGAGTTAATCTATCACAGTCATATGATTTATCCTGTAACAATAATGATACTGTGACCTATAGACATGATGTCAGAGACAATCTATCACAGTCAGATGATTTATCCTATAACAGTAATGATACCTTGACCAATAGAAATGGCGTCAGAGTAAATCTGTCACAGTCAGATGATTTATCCTGTACCACTAGTGGTACTGTGGCCAATAGACATAGTGTCAGAGTCAATCAATCACAGTCATTTGATTTATCCTGTAACAAAAATGGCACTGTGGCCTATAGACGTGGTGTCAGAGTCAATCTATCACAGTCAGGTGATTTATTCTGTAGCAATAATGCTACTGTGGCCTATAGACATAGTGTCAGAGTCAATTTATCACATTTAGATGATTTATCCTGTAATAATAATGAAACTGTGACCTATAGACATGGTGTAAGAGTCAATCTATCACAGTCAGATGATTTATCCCGTATCAATAATGACACTGTGACCTATAGACATGGTGTCAGAGTCAATCTATCACAGTCAGATGATTTATCCTGTAACAATAATGATACCTTGAACAAAAGAAAAGGTGTCAGAGTAAATATATCACAGTCAGATGATTTATCCTGTACCACTAGTGGTACTGTGGCCAATAGACATAGTGTCAGAGTCAATCTATCACAGTCAGATGATATATCATGTAACAATAATGATACTGTGACCTATAGACATGGCGTCAGAGTCAATCTATCACAGTCATATGATTTATCATGTAACAATAATGATACTGTCACCTATAGACATGATGTCAGAGACAATCTATCACAGTCATATGATTTATCCTGTAACAATAATGATACTGTGACCTATAGACATAGTGTCAGAATCAATCTATCACAGTCCGATGATTTATCCTGTAACAGATAATGATACCTTGACCAATAGAAATGGTGTCAGAGTTAATCTATAACAGTCAGATGATTTATCTTGTACCAATAATGGTACTTTGGCCAATATACATAGTGTGATAGTCAATCTATCACAGTCAGATGATTTATCCTGTAACAATAATGATACTGTGACCTATAGACATACTGTCAGAGTCAATATATCACAGTCAGATGATTTATCCTGTAACAATAAGGATACTGTGACCTATAGACATAGTGTCAGAGTCAATCTATCACAGTCATATGATTTATCATGTAACAAAAATGGTACTGTGGCCTATAGACGTGGCGTCAGAGTCAATCTATCACTGTCAGATGATTTATCCTGTAACTAAAATGGTACTGTGGCCTATAGACGTGGCGTCAGAGTCAATCTATCACAGTCAGATGATTTATCCCGTAATAAAAATGATACTGTGACCTATAGACATGGTGTCAGAGTCAATCTATCACAGTCAGATGATTTATCCCGTAACAATAATGATACTGTGACCTATAGACATGGTGTCAGAGTCAATCTATCACGGTCCGATGATTTATCCTGTAACAATAATGATGCCTTGATCAAAAGAAATGGCGTCAGAGTAAACCTATTACAGTCAGATGATTTATCCTGTACCACCAGTGGTACTGTGGCCAATAGACATAGTGTCAGAGTCAATCTATTACAGTCAGATCACATCTCCTGTAACAATAATGATACTGTGACCTATAGACATGGTGTCAGAGTCAATCTATCACTGTCAGATGATTTATCCTGTAACAAAAATGGTACTGTGGCCTATAGACGTGGCGTCAGAGTCAATCTATTACAGTCAGATGATTTATCCTCTAACAATAATGATACTGTCACCTATAGACATGATGTCAGAGACAATCTATCACAGTCAGATGATTTATCCTGTAACAATAATGATACTGTGACCTATAGACATGGTGTCAGAGTCAATCTATCACTGTCAGATGATTTGTCCTGTAACAAAAATGGTACTGTGGCCTATAGACGTGGCGTCAGAGTCAATCTATTACAGTCAGATGATTTATCCTCTAACAATAATGATAATGTGACCTATAGACATGATGTCAGAGTTAATCTATGACAGTCATATGATTTATCATGTAACAATAATGATACTGTGACCTATAGACATGGTGTCAGAGTCAATCTATCACAGTCAGATGATTTATCCTATAACAGTAATGATACCTTGACCAATAGAAATGGCGTCAGAGTAAATCTGTCACAGTCAGATGATTTATCCTGTACCACTAGTGGTACTGTGGCCAATAGACATAGTGTCAGAGTCAATCAATCACAGTCAGATGATTTATCCTGTAACGGTAATGATACTGTCACATATAGACATGATGTTAGAGTCAATCTATCACAGTCAGACGATTTATCCTGTAACAATGATGATAATGTGACCCATAGACATAGTTGTCAGAATCAATCTATCACAGTCAGATGATTTATCCTGTAACAATAATGATACTTTGACCTATAGACATAATGTCAGAGTCAATTTATCACAGTCAGATATGATTTATCCCGTAATAATAATGATACTGTGACCTATAGACATGGTGTAAGAGTCAATCTATCACAGTCAGATGATTTATCCCGGAAAAATAATGATACTGTGACCTATAGACATGGCGTCAGAGTCAATCTATCACAGTCCGATGATTTATCCTGTAACAATATTGATAATGTGACCTATAGACATGATGTCAGAGTTAATCTATCACAGTCGTATGATTTATCCTGTAACAATAATGATACTGTGACCTATAAACATGGTGTCAGAGTCAATCTATCACAGTCAGATGATTTATCCTATAACAGTAATGATACCTTGACCAATAGAAATGGCGTCAGAGTAAATCTGTCACAGTCAGATGAGTTATCCTGTACCACTAGTGGTACTGTGGCCAATAGACATAGTGTCAGAGTCAATCAATCACAGTCAGATGATTTATCCTGTAACGGTAATGATACTGTCACATATAGACATGATGTCAGAGTCAATCTATCACAGTCAGACGATTTATCCTGTAACAATGATGATAATGTGACCCATAGACATAGTTGTCAGAATCAATCTATCACAGTCAGATGATTTATCCTGTAACAATAATGATACTTTGACCTATAGACATAGTGTCAGAGTCAATCTATCGCAGTCAGATGATTCATCCTGTAACAAAAATGGTACTGTGGCCTATAGATATGGTGTCATAGTCAATCCATCACAATCAGATGCTTTATCCTGTAACAAAAATGGCACTGTGGCCTATAGACGTGGTGTCAGAGTCAATCTATCACAGTCAGGTGATTTATTCTGTAGCAATAATGGTACTGTGGCCTATAGACATAGTGTGAGAGTCAATTTATCACATTTAGATGATTTATCCCGTAATAATAATGAAACTGTGACCTATAGACATGGTGTAAGAGTCAATCTATCACAGTCAGATGATTTATCATGTATCAATAATGACACTGTGACCTATAGACATGGTGTCAGAGTCAATCTATCACAGTCAGATGATTTATCCTGTAACAATAATGATACCTTGAACAAAAGAAAAGGCGTCAGAGTAAATATATCACAGTCAGATGATTTATCCTGTACCACTAGTGGTACTGTGGCCAATAGACATAGTGTCAGAGTCAATCTATCACAGTCAGATGATATATCATGTAACAAAAATGATACTGTGACCTATAGACATGGCGTCAGAGTCAATCTATCACAGTCATATGATTTATCATGTAACAATAATGATACTGTCACCTATAGACATGATGTCAGAGACAATCTATCACAGTCTTATTATTTATCCTGTAACAATAATGATACTGTGACCTATAGACATAGTGTCAGAATCAATCTATCACAGTCCGATGATTTATCCTGTAACAGATAATGATACCATGACCAATAGAAATGGTGTCAGAGTTAATCTATCACAGTCAGATGATTTATCTTGTACCAATAATGATACTTTGGCCAATATACATAGTGTGAGAGTCAATCTATCACAGTCAGATGATTTATCCTGTAACAATAATGATACTGTGACCTATAGACATACTGTCAGAGTCAATATATCACAGTCAGATGATTTATCCTGTAACAATAAGGATACTGTGACCTATAGACATAGTGTCAGAGTCAATCTATCACAGTCAGATGATTTATCCCGTTATAATAATGATACTGTGACCTATAGACATGGTGTCAGACTCAATTCATCACAGTCAGATTATTTATCCCGTAACAATAATGATACTGTGACCTATATACATGGTGTCAGAGTCAATCTATCACAGTCAGATGATTCATCCTATAACAGTAATGATACCTTGACCAATAGAAATGGCGTCAGAGTAAATCTGTCACAGTCAGATGATTTATCCTGTACCACTAGTGGTACTGTGGCAAATAGACATAGTGTCAGAGTCAATCAATCACAGTCAGATGATTTATCCTGTAACGGTAATGATACTGTCACCTATAGACATGATGTCATAGTAAATCTATCACAGTCAGATGATTTATCCTGTAACAATAATGATACTTTGACCTATAGACATAGTGTCAGAGTCAATCTATCGCAGTCAGATGATTTATCCTGTAACAAAAATGGCACTGTGGCCTATAGACGTGGAGTCAGAGTCAATTTATCACAGTCAGATGATTTATCCCGTTATAATAATGAAACTATGACCTATAGACATGGTGTAAGAGTCAATCTATCACAGTCAGATGATTTATCCCGTATCAATAATGATACTGTGACCTATAGACATGGTGTCAGAGTCAATCTATCACAGTCAGATGATTTATCCTGTAATAATAATGATACCGTGAACAAAAGAAAAGGCGTCAGAGTAAATATATCACAGTCAGATGATTTATCCTGTACCACTAGTGGTACTGTGGCAATTAGACATAGTGTCAGAGTCAATCTATCACAATCAGATGATATATCATGTAACAATAATGATACTGTGACCTATAGACATGATGTCAGAGACAATCTATCACAGTCATATGATTTATCCTGTAACAATAATGATACTGTGACCTATAGACATAGTGTCAGGATCAATTTATCACAGTTCGATGATTTATCCTGTAACAATAATGATACCTTGACCAATAGATATGGTGTCAGAGTAAATCTATCACAGTCAGATGATTTATCTTGTACCAATAATGGTACTTTGGCCAATATACATAGTGTGAGAGTCAATCTATCACAGTCAGATGATTTATCCTGTAACAATAATGATACTGTGACCTATAGACATACTGTCAGAGTCAATATATCACAGTCAGATGATTTATCCTGTAACAATAAGGATACTGTGACCTAAAGACATAGTGTCAGAGTCAATCTATCACAGTCAGATGATTTATCCTGTATCAAAAATGGTACTGTGGCCTATAGACTTGGTATCAGAGTCAATCTATCACAGTCAGATGATTTATCCCGTAATAATAATGATACTGTGACCTATAGACATGGTGTCAGAGTCAATCTATAACAGTCAGATGATTTATCCTGTAACAATAATGATACTGTGACCTATAGACATAGTGTCAGAATCAATCTATCACAGTCCGATGATTGATCCTGTAACAATAATGATACCTTGACCAATAGAAATGGTGTCAGAGTAAATCTATCACAGTCAGATGATTTATCTTGTACCAATAATTGTACTTTGGCCAATATACATAGTGTGAGACTCAATCTATCACAGTCAGATGATTTATTCTGTAATAATAATGATACTGTGACCTATAGACATGGTGTCTGAGTCAATCTATCACAGTCAGATGATTTATCCCGTATCAATAATGGTACTGTGACCTATAGACATGGTGTCAGAGTCAATCTATCACAGGCAGATGATTTATCCTGTAACAATAATGATACCTTGAACAAAAGAAAAAGCGTCAGAATAAATATATCACAGTCAGATGATTTATCCTGTACCACTAGTGGTACTGTGGCCAATAAACATAGTGTCAGAGTCAATCTATCACAGTCAGATGATATATCATGTAACAATAATGATACTGTGACCTATAGACATGGCGTCAGAGTCAATCTATCACAGTCATATGATTTATCATGTAACAATAATGATACTGTCACATATAGACATGATGTCAGAGACAATCTATCACAGTCATATGATTTATCCTGTAACAATAATGATACTGTGACCTATAGACATAGTGTCAGAATCAATCTATCACAGTCAGATGATTTATCCTGCAACAATAATAATACCTTGACCAAGAGAAATGGTGTCAGAGTAAATCTATCACAGTCAGATCATTTATCTTGTACCAATAATGGTACTTTGGCCAATATACAAAGTGTGAGAGTCAATCTATCACAGTCAGATGAGATATCCTGTAACAATAATGATACTGTGACCTATAGACATACTGTCATAGTCAATATATCACAGTCAGATGATATATCCTGTAACAATAAGGATACCGTGACCTATAGACATAGTGTCAGAGTCAATCTATCACTGTCAGATGATTTATCCTGTAACAAAAATGGTACTGTGGCCTATAGACGTGGTGTCAGAGTCAATCTATCACAGTCAGATGATTTATTCCGTAATAATAATGATACTGTGACCTATAGACATGGTGTCAGAGTCAATCTATCACAGTCAGATGATTTATCCCGTAACAATAATGATGCCTTGATCAAAAGAAATGGCGTCAGAGTAAACCTATTACAGTCAGATGATTTATCCTGTACCACCAGTGGTACTGTGGCCAATAGACATAGTGTCAGAGTCAATCTATTACAGTCAGATGATATCTCCTGTAACAATAATGATACTGTGACCTATAGACATGATGTCAGAGTTAATCTATCACAGTCAGATGATTTATTCTGTAACAATAATGATACTGTCACCTATAGACATGATGTCAGAGACAATCTATCACAGTCAGATGATTTACCCTGTAACAATAATGATATTATGACCAATAGCAATGGTGTCAGAGTAAATCTATCACAGTCAGATGATTTATCTTGTACCAATAATGGTGCTTTGGCCAATATACATAGTGTCAGAGTCAATCTATCACTGTCAGATAATTTATCCTGTAACAATAATGATACTGTGACCTATAGACATACTGTCAGAGTCAATCTATCACAGTCAGATGATTTATCCTGTAGCAATAATGATACTTTGACCTAAAGACATAGTGTCAGAATCAATCTATCAGAGTCAGATGATTTTTCCTGTTTTAATAAGGATACTATGGCCTAAAGACATAGTGTCAGAGTCAATCTATAACAGTCAGATGATTTATCCTGTAACAATAAGGATACTGTGACCTATAGACATAGTGTCAGAGTCAATCTATCACAGTCAGATGATTTATCCTGTAACAAAAATGGTACTGTGGCCTGTAGACGTGGTGTCAGTGTCAATCTATCACAGTCAGATGATTTATCCTGTAACAATAATGATACTTTGAGCTAAAGACATAGTGTCAGAATCAATCTATCACAGTCAGATGATTTTTCCTGTAACAATAAGGATACTGTGGCCTATATACATAGTGTCAGAGTCAATCTATAACAGTCAGATGATTTATCCTGTAACAATAAGGATACTGTGACCTATAGACATAGTGTCAGAGTCAATCTATCACAGTCAGATGATTTATCCTGTAACAAAAATGGTACTGTGGCCTCTAGACGTGGTGTCAGAGTCAATCTATCACAGTCAGATGATTTACCCCGTAATAATAATGATACTTTGACCTAAAGACATAGTGTCAGAGTCAATATATCACAGTGAGATTATTTATCCCGTAACAATAATGATACTGTTACCTATAGGCATGGTGTCAGAGTCAATCTATCACAGTCAGATGATTTATCCTGTAACAATAATGATACCTTGACCAATAGAAATGGCGTCAGAGTAAATCTATCACAGTCAGATGATTTATCCTGTACTACTAGTGGTACTGTGGCCAACAGACATAGTGTCAGAGTCAATCTATAACAGTCAGATGATTTATCCTGTAACAATAAGGATACTGTGACCTATAGACATAGTGTCAGAGTCAATCTATCACAGTCAGATGATTTATCCTGTAACAAAAATGGTACTGTGGCCTATAGACGTGGTGTCATTGTCAATCTATCACAGTCAGCTGATTTATCCTGTAACAATAATGATACTTTGAGCTAAAGACATAGTGTCAGAATCAATCTATCACAGTCAGATGATTTTTCCTGTAACAATAAGGATACTGTGGCCTATAGACATAGTGTCAGAGTCAATCTATAACAGTCAGATGATTTATCCTGTAACAATAAGGATACTGTGACCTATAGACATAGTGTCAGAGTCAATCTATCACAGTCAGATGATTTATCCTGTAACAAAAATGGTACTGTGGCCTATAGACGTGGTGTCAGAGTCAATCTATCACAGTCAGATGATTTACCCCGTAATAATAATGATACTTTGACCTAAAGACATAGTGTCAGAGTCAATCTATCACAGTCAGATGATTTTTCCTGTAACAATAAGGATACTGTGGCCTATAGACATAGTGTCAGAGTCAATCTATCACAGTGAGATTATTTATCCCGTAACAATAATGATACTGTTACCTATAGGCATGGTATCAGAGTCAATCTATCACAGTCAGATGATTTATCCTGTAACAATAATGATACCTTGACCAAAAGAAATGGCGTCAGAGTAAATCTATCACAGTCAGATGATTTATCCTGTACTACTAGTGGTACTGTGGCCAACAGACATAGTGTCAGAGTCAATCTATCACAGTCAGATGATATATCATGTAACAATAATGATACTGTGACCTATAAACATGGTGTCAGAGTTAATCTATCACAGTCAGATGATTTATCCTGTAACAATAATGATACTGTCACCTACACACATAATGTCAGAGACAATCTATCACAGTCAGATGATTTTTCATATAACACTAATGATACTGTGACCTATACACATAGTGTCAGAATCAATCTATCACAGTCCGATGATTTATCCTGTAACAATAATGATACTTTGACCAATAGAAATGGTGTCAGAGTCAATCTATCACAGTCAGATGATTTATCCCGTAATAATAATGATACTGTGACCTTTAGACATGGTGTCAGACTCAATCTATCACAGTGAAATTATTTATCCCGTAACAATAATGATACTGTGACCTATCTACATGGTGTCAGAGTCAATCTATCACAGTCAGATGATTTATCATATAACAGTAATGATACCTTGACCAATAGAAATGGCGTCAGAGTAAATCTGTCACAGTCATATGATTTATCCTGTACCACTAGTGGTACTGTGGCCAATGGACATAGTGTCAGAGTCAATCCATCACAGTCAGATGATTTATCCTGTAACGGTAATAATACTGTCACCTATAGACATGATGTCAGAGTCAATCTATCACGGTCAGACGATTTATCCTGTAACAATGATGATAATGTGACCCATAGACATAGTTGTCAGAATCAATTTATCACAGTCAGATGATTTATCCTGTAACAATAATGATTCTTTGACCTATAGACATAGTGTCAGAGTCAATCTATCGCAGTCAGATGATTTATCCTGTAACAAAAATGGCACTGTGGCCTATAGACGTGGTGTCAGAGACAATCTATCACAGTCAGATGATTTATCATATAACACTAATGATACTGTTACCTATAGACATAGTGACAGAATCAATCTATCACAGTCCGATGATTTATCCTGTTTCAATAATAATACCTTGACCAATAGAAATGGTGTCAGAGTCAATCTATCACAGTCAGATGGTTCATCCCGTAATAATAATGATACTGTGACCTGTAGACATGGTGTCAGACTCAATCCATCACAATCAGATTATTTATCCCGTAACAGTAATGATACTGTGACCTATATACATGGTGTCAGAGTCAATCTATCACAGTTAGATGATTTATCCTATAACAGTAATGATACCTTGACCAATAGAAATTGCGTCAGAGTAAATCTGTCACAGTCAGATGATTTATCCTGTACCACTAGTGGTACTGTGGCCAATAGACATAGTGTCAGAGTCAATCAATCACAGTCAGATGATTTATCCTGTAACGGTAATGATACTGTCACCTATAGACATGATGTCAGAGTCAATCTATCACAGTCAGACGATTTATCCTGTAACAATGATGATAATGTGACCCATAGACATAGTTGTCAGAATCAATCTATCACAGTCAGATGATTTATCCTGTAACAATAATGATACTTTGACCTATAGACATAGTGTCAGAGTCAATCTATCGCAGTCAGATGATTTATCCTGTAACAAAAATGGTACTGTGGCCTATAGACATGGTGTCATAGTCAATCCATCACAATCAGATGATTTATCCTGTAACAAAAATGGCACTGTGGCCTATAGACGTGGTGTCAGAGTCAATATATCACAGTCAGGTGATTTATCCTGTAGCAATAATGGTACTGTGGCCTATAGACATAGTGTCAGAGTCAATTTATCACAGTCAGATGATTTATCCTGTAATAATAATGAAACTGTGACCTATGGACATGGTGTAAGAGTCAATCTATCACAGTCAGATGATTTATCCCGTATGAATAATGATACTGTGACCTATAGACATGGTGTCAGAGTCAATCTATCACAGTCAGATGATTTATTCTGTTAACAATAATGATACCTTGACCAATAGAAATGGTGTCAGAGTCAATCTATCACAGTCAGATGATTTATCCCGTAATAATAATGATACTGTGACCTATAGACATGGTATCAGACTCAATCCATCACAGTCAGATTATTTATCCCGTAACAGTAATAATACTGTGACCTATATACATGGTGTCAGAGTCAATCTATCACAGTCAGATGATTTATCCTATAACAGTAATGATACCTTGACCAATAGAAATGGCGTCAGAGTAAATCTGTCACAGTCAGATGATTTATCCTGTACCACTAGTGGTACTGTGGCCAAAAGACATAGTGTCAGAGTCAATCAATCACAGTCAGATGATTTATCCTGCAACGGTAATGATACTGTCAACTATACACATGATGTCAGAGTCAATCTATCACAGTCAGACGATTTATCCTGTAACAATGATGATAATGTGACCCATAGACATAGTTGTCAGAATCAATCTATCACAGTCAGATGATTTATCCTGTAACAATAATGATACTTTGACCTATAGACATAGTGTCAGAGTCAATCTATCGCAGTCAGATGATTTATCCTGTAACAAAAATGGTACTGTGGCCTATAGACATGGTGTCATAGTCAATCCATCACAATCAGATGATTTATCCTGTATCAAAAATGGTACTGTGGCCTATAGACATGGTGTCATAGTCAATCCATCACAATCAGATGATTTATCCTGTAACAAAAATGGTACTGTGACCTATAGACATGGTGTCAGAGTCAATCTATCACAGTCAGATGATTTATTCTGTTAACAATAATGATACCTTGACCAATAGAAATGGCGTCAGAGTAAATCTGTCACTGTCAGATGATTTATCCCGTAATAATAATGATACTGTGACCTATAGACATGGTGTCAGACTCAATCCATCACAGTCAGATTATTTATCCCGTAACAGTAATAATACTGTGACCTATATACATGGTGTCAGAGTCAATCTATCACAGTCAGATGATTTATCCTATAACAGTAATGATACCTTGACCAATAGAAATGGCGTCAGAGTAAATCTGTCACAGTCAGATGATTTATCCTGTACCACTAGTGGTACTGTGGCCAATAGACATAGTGTCAGAGTCAATCAATCACAGTCAGATGATTTATCCTGTAACGGTAATGATACTGTCAACTATAGACATCATGTCAGAGTCAATCTATCACAGTCAGACGATTTATCCTGTAACAATGATGATAATGTGACCCATAGACATAGTTGTCAGAATCCTATCACAGTCAGATGATTTTTCCTGTAACAATAAGGATACTGTGGCCTATATACATAGTGTCAGAGTCAATCTATAACAGTCAGATGATTTATCCTGTAACAATAAGGATACTGTGACCTATAGACATAGTGTCAGAGTCAATCTATCACAGTCAGATGATTTATCCTGTAACAAAAATGGTACTGTGGCCTATAGACGTGGTGTCAGGGTCAATCTATCACAGTCAGATGATTTACCCCGTAATAATAATGATACTTTGACCTAAAGACATAGTGTCAGAGTCAATATATCACAGTTAGATTATTTATCCCGTAACAATAATGATACTGTTACCTATAGGCATGGTGTCAGAGTCAATCTATCACAGTCAGATGATTAATCCTGTAACAATAATGATACCTTGACCAATAGAAATGGCGTCAGAGTAAATCTATCACAGTCAGATGATTTATCCTGTACTACTAGTGGTACTGTGGCCAACAGACATAGTGTCAGAGTCAATCTATAACAGTCAGATGATTTATCCTGTAACAATAAGGATACTGTGACCTATAGACATAGTGTCAGAGTCAATCTATCACAGTCAGATGATTTATCCTGCAACAAAAATGGTACTGTGGCCTATAGACGTGGTGTCATTGTCAATCTATCACAGTCAGCTGATTTATCCTGTAACAATAATGATACTTTGAGCTAAAGACATAGTGTCAGAATCAATCTATCACAGTCAGATGATTTTCCCTGTAACAATAAGGATACTGTGGCCTATAGACAAAGTGTCAGAGTCAATCTATAACAGTCAGATGATTTATCCTGTAACAATAAGGATACTGTGACCTATAGACATAGTGTCAGAGTCAATCTATCACAGTCAGATCATTTATCCTGTAACAAAAATGGTACTGTGGCCTATAGACGTGGTGTCAGAGTCAATCTATCACAGTCAGATGATTTACCCCGTAATAATAATGATACTTTGACCTAAAGACATAGTGTCAGAGTCAATCTATCACAGTCAGATGATTTTTCCTGTAACAATAAGGATACTGTGGCCTATAGACATAGTGTCAGAGTCAATCTATCACAGTGAGATTATTTATCCCGTAACAATAATGATACTGTTACCTATAGGCATGGTATCAGAGTCAATCTATCACAGTCAGATGATTTATCCTGTACTACTAGTGGTACTGTGGCCAACAGACATAGTGTCAGAGTCAATCTATCACAGTCAGATGATATATCATGTAACAATAATGATACTGTGACCTATAAACATGGTGTCAGAGTTAATCTATCACAGTCAGATGATTTATCCTGTAACAATAATGATACTGTCACCTACACACATGATGTCAGAGACAATCTATCACAGTCAGATGATTTTTCATATAACACTAATGATACTGTGACCTATACACATAGTGTCAGAATCAATCTATCACAGTCCGATGATTTATCCTGTAACAATAATGATACTTTGACCAATAGAAATGGTGTCAGAGTCAATCTATCACAGTCAGATGATTTATCCCGTAATAATAATGATACTGTGACCTTTAGACATGGTGTCAGACTCAATCCATCACAGTCAAATTATTTATCCCGTAACAATAATGATACTGTGACCTATCTACATGGTGTCAGAGTCAATCTATCACAGTCAGATGATTTATCATATAACAGTAATGATACCTTGACCAATAGAAATGGCGTCAGAGTAAATCTGTCACAGTCATATGATTTATCCTGTACCACTAGTGGTACTGTGGTTAATGGACATAGTGTCAGAGTCAATCCATCACAGTCAGATGATTTATCCTGTAACGGTAATAATACTGTCACCTATAGACATGATGTCAGAGTCAATCTATCACGGTCAGACGATTTATCCTGTAACAATGATGATAATGTGACCCATAGACATAGTTGTTAGAATCAATTTATCACAGTCAGATGATTTATCCTGTAACAATAATGATTCTTTGACCTATAGACATAGTGTCAGAGTCAATCTATCGCAGTCAGATGATTTATCCTATAACAAAAATGGCACTGTGGCCTATAGACGTGGTGTCAGAGACAATCTATCACAGTCAGATGATTTATCATATAACACTAATGATACTGTTACCTATAGACATAGTGACAGAATCAATCTATCACAGTCCGATGATTTATCCTGTTTCAATAATGATGCCTTGATCAAAAGAAATGGCGTCAGAGTAAACCTATTACAGTCAGATGATTTATCCTGTACCATTAGTGGTACTGTGGCCAATAGACATAGTGTCAGAGTCAATCTATTACAGTCAGATGATATCACCTGTAACAATAATGATACTGTGACCTATAGACATGATGTCAGAGTTAATCTATCACAGTCAGATGATTTATTCTGTAACAATAATGATACTGTCACCTATAGACATGATGTCAGAGTCAATCTATCACAGTCAGACGATTTATCCTGTAACAATGATGATAATGTGACCCATAAACATAGTTGTCAGAATCAATCTATCACAGTCAGCTGATTTATCCTGTAACAATAATGCTACTTTGACCTATAGACATAGTGTCAGAGTCAATCTATCGCAGTCAGATGATTTATCCTGTAACAAAAATGGTACTGTGGCCTATAGACATGGTGTCATAGTCAATCCATCACAATCAGATGATTTATCCTGTAACAAAAATGGCACTGTGGCCTATAGACGTGGTGTCAGAGTCAATCTATCACAGTCAGATGATTTATCCTGTAACAATAATGATTCTTTGACCTATAGACATAGTGTCAGAGTCAATCTATCGCAGTCAGATGATTTATCCTATAACAAAAATGGCACTGTGGCCTATAGACGTGGTGTCAGAGACAATCTATCACAGTCAGATGATTTATCATATAACACTAATGATACTGTTACCTATAGACATAGTGACAGAATCAATCTATCACAGTCCGATGATTTATCCTGTTTCAATAATGATGCCTTGATCAAAAGAAATGGCGTCATAGTAAACCTATTACAGTCAGATGATTTATCCTGTACCACCAGTGGTACTGTGGCCAATAGACATAGTGTCAGAGTCAATCTATTACAGTCAGATGATATCACCTGTAACAATAATGATACTGTGACCTATAGACATGATGTCAGAGTTAATCTATCACAGTCAGATGATTTATTCTGTAACAATAATGATACTGTCACCTATAGACATGATGTCAGAGTCAATCTATCACAGTCAGACGATTTATCCTGTAACAATGATGATAATGTGACCCATAAACATAGTTGTCAGAATCAATCTATCACAGTCAGCTGATTTATCCTGTAACAATAATGCTACTTTGACCTATAGACATAGTGTCAGAGTCAATCTATCGCAGTCAGATGATTTATCCTGTAACAAAAATGGTACTGTGGCCTATAGACATGGTGTCATAGTCAATCCATCACAATCAGATGATTTATCCTGTAACAAAAATGGCACTGTGGCCTATAGACGTGGTGTCAGAGTCAATCTATCACAGTCAGATGATTTATCCTGTAACAAAAATGGTACTGTGTCCTATAGACATGGTGACATAGTCAATCTATCACAGTCAGATGATTTATCCCGTATGAATAATGATACTGTGACCTATAGACATGGTGTCAGAGTCAATCTATCACAGTCAGATGATTTATTCTGTTAACAATAATGATACCTTGAACAAAAGAAAAGGCGTCAGGGTAAATATATCACAGCCAGATGATTTATCCTGTACCACTAGTGGTACTGTGGCCAATAGACATTGTGTCAGAGTCAATCTATCACAGTCAGATGAGATATCATGTAACAATAATGATACTGTGACCTATAGACATGGCGTCAGAGTCAATCTATCACAGTCATATGATTTATCATGTAACAATAATGATACTGTCACCTAAAGACATGATGTCAGAGACAATCTATCACAGTCATATGATTTATCCTGTAACAATGATGATACTGTGACCTATAGACATAGTGTCAGAATCAATCTATCACAGTCCGATGATTTATCCTGTAACAATAATGATACCTTGACCAATAGAAATGGTGTCAGAGTAAATCTATCACAGTCAGATGATTTATCTTGTACCAATAATGGTACTTTGGCCAATATACATAGTGTGAGAGTCAATCTATCACAGTCAGATGATTTATCCTTTAACAATAATGATACTGTGACCTATAGACATACTGTCAGAGTCAATATATCACTGTCAGATGATTTATCCTGTAACAATAAGGATACTGTGACCTATAGACATACTGTCAGAGTCAATCTATCACAGTAAGATGATGATTTATCCTGTAACAAAAATGGTACTGTGGCTTATAGACGTGGTGTCAGAGTCAATCTATCACAGTCAGATGATTTATCCCGTAATAATAATGATACTGTGACCTAAAGAAATGGTGTCAGAGTCAATTTATCACAGTCAGATGATTTATCCTGTAACAATAATGATACTGTGACCTATAGACATAGTGTCAGAATCAATCTATCAGAGTCCGATGATTTATCCTGGAACAATAATGATACCTTGACCAATAGAAATGGTGTCAGAGTAAATCTATCACAGTCAGATGATTTATCCTGTAACAATAAGGATACCGTGACCTATAGACATAGTGTCAGAGTCAATCTATCACAGTCAGATGATTTATCCTGTAACAATAATGATACCTTGAACAAAAGAAAAGGCGTCAGAGTAAATATATCACAGTCAGATGATTTATCCTGTAACACCAGTGGGACTGTGGCCAAAAGACATAGTGTCAGAGTCAATCTATTACAGTCAGATGATATCTCCTGTAACAATATTGATACTGTGACCTATAGACATGATGTCAGAGTTAATCTATCACAGTCATGTGATTTATCCTGTAACAATAATGATACTCTCACCTATAGACATGATGTCAGAGACAATCTATCACAGTCAGATGATTTATCCTGTAACAATAATGATACTATGACCAATAGAAATGGTGTCAGAGTAAATCTATCACAGTCAGATGATTTATCTTGTACCAATAATGGTACTTTGGCCAATATACATAGTGTCAGAGTCAATATATCACAGTCAGATGATTTATCCTGTAACAATAAGGATACCGTGACCTATAGACATAGTGTCAGAGTCAATCTATCACAGTCAGATGATTTATCCTGTAACAATAATGATACCTTGAACAAAAGAAAAGGCCTCAGAGTAAATATATCACAGTCAGATGATTTATCCTGTAACACCAGTGGTACTGTGGCCAATAGACATAGTGTCAGAGTCAATCTATTACAGTCAGATGATATATCCTGTAACAATAATGATACTGTGACCTATAGACATGATGTCAGAGTTAATCTATCACAGTCATGTGATTTATCCTGTAACAATAATGATACTCTCACCTATAGACATGATGTCAGAGACAATCTATCAGAGTCAGATGATTTATCCTGTAACAATAATGATACTATGACTATTATCACAGTCAGATAATTTATCCTGTAACAATAAGGATACTGTGACCTATAGACATAGTGTCAGAGTCAATCTATCACAGTCAGATGATTTATCCTGTAACAAAAATGGTACTGTGGCCTATAGACGTGGTGTCAGTGTCAATCTATCACAGTCAGATGATTTATCCCGTAATAATAATGATACTTTGACCTATAGACATCGTGTCAGAGTCAATCTATAACAGTCAGATAATTTATCCTGTAACAATAAGGATACTGTGACCTATAGACATAGTGTCAGAGTCAATCTATCACAGTCAGATGATTTATCCCGTAATAATAATGATACTTTGACCTATAGACATAGTTTCAGAATCAATCTATCACAGTCAGATGATTTATCTTGTAACAATAATGATACTGTGACCTATAGACATAGTGTCAGAGTCAATCTATCACAGTCTGATGATTTATCCTATAACAATAATGATACTGTGACCTATAGACATAGTGTCAGAATCAATATATCACAGTCAGATGATTTATCTTGTAACAATAATGATACTGTGACCTATAGACATAGTGTCAGAGTCAATGTGTCACAGTCCGATGATTTATCCTGTAACAATAAGGATACTGTGACCTATAGACATAGTGTCAGAGTCAATCTATCACAGTCAGATGATTTATCCAGTAACAAAAATGGTACTGTGGCCAATAGACGTAGTGTCAGAGTCAATCTATCACAGTCAGATGATTTATCCTGTAACAAAAATGGACCTGTGGCCTATAGACGTGGTGTCAGTGTCAATCTATGACAGTCAGATGATTTATCCCGTAATAATAAGTACTTTGACCTATTGACATAGTGTCAGAATCAATCTATCACAGTCAGATGATTTATCCTGTGCCACTAGTGGTACTGTGGCCAATAGACATTGTGTCAGTGTCAATCTATCACAGTCAGATGATTTATCCTGTAACAATAATGATACTGTCACCTATAGACATGATGTCAGAGTCAATCTATTACAGTCAGATGATTTATCCTGTAACAATAATGATACTGTGACCTATAGACATAGTGTCAGAATCAATCTATCACAGTCAGATGATTTATCTTGTAACAATAATGATACTGTGATCTATAGACATAGTGTCAGAGTCAATCTATCACATTCCGATGATTTATCCTATAACAATAATGATAATGTGACCCATAGACATGGTGTCAGAGTCAATCTATCACAGTCAGATGATTTATCCTGTAACAATAATGATACCTTGACCAAAAGAAATGGCGTCAGAGTAAATATATCACAGTCAGATGATTTATCCTGTACCACTAGTGGTACTGTGGCCAATAGACATAGTGTCAGAGTCAATATATCACAGTCAGATGATATATCCTGTAACAATAATGATACTGTGACCTATAAACATGGTATCAGAGTTAATCTATCACAGTCAGATGATTTATCATGTAACAATAATGATACTGTCACCTACACACATGATGTCAGAGACAATCTATCACAGTCAGATGATTTATCATATAACATTAATGATACTGTGATCTATAGACATAGCGTCAGAATCAATCTATCACAGTCCGATGATTTATCCTGTAACAATAATGATACCTTGACCAATAGAAATGATGTCAGAGTCAATCTATCACAGTCAGATGATTTATCCCGTAATAATAATGATACTTTGACCTATAGACATGGTGTCAGAGTCAATCTATTACAGTTAGATGATTTATCCTATAAAAATAATGATACCTTGACCAAAAGAAATGGCGTCAGAGTAAATCTGTCACAGTCAGATGATTTATCCTGTAACGTTAATAATACTGTCACCTATAGACATGATGTCAGAGTCACTCTATCACAGTCAGACGATTTATACTGTAACAATGATGATAATGTGACCCATAGACATAGTGTCAGAATCAATCTATCACAGTCAGATGATTTATCCTGTAACAATAATGATACTTTGACCTATAAACATAGTGTCAGAGTCAATCTATCACAGTCAGATGATTTATCCTGTAACAAAAATGGTACTGTGGCCTATAGATATGGTGTCATAGTCAATCCATCACAATCAGATGATTTATCCTGTAGCAATAATGGTACTGTGGCCTACAGACATAGTGTCAGAGTCAATTTATCGCAGTCAGTTGATTTATCCCGTAATAATAATGAAACTGTGACCTATAGACATGGTGTAAGAGTCAATCTATCACAGTCAGGTGATTTATACTGTAGCAATAATGGTACTGTGGCCTATAGACATAGTGTCAGAGTCAATTTATCACAGTCAGTTGATTTATCCCGTTATAATAATGAAACTGTGACCTATAGACATGGTGTAAGAGTCAATCTATCACAGTCCGATGATTTATTCCGTAACAATAAGGATACTGTGACCTATAGACATGGTGTCAGAGTCAATCTATCACAGTCTGATGATTTATCCTGTAACAATAATGATACCTTGAACAAAAGAAAAGGCGTCAGAGTAATTATATCACAGTCAGATGATTTATCCTGTACGACTAGTGGTACTGTGGCCAAAAGACATAGTGTCAGAGTCAATCTATCACAGTCAGATGATATATCATGTAACAATAATGATACTGTGACCTATAGACATGGCGTCAGAGTCAATCTATCACACTCATATGATTTATCCTGTAACGAAAATGATACTGTGACCTATAGACACAGTGTCAGAATCAATCTATCACAGTCTGATAATTTATCCTGTAACAATAATGATACCTTGACCAATAGAAATGGTGTCAGAGTAAATCTATTACAGTCAGATGATTTATCTTGTACCAATAATGGTACTTTTGCCAATACACATAGTGTCAGAGTCAATCTATCACAGTCAGATGATTTATCCTGTAACAATAATGATACTGTGACCTATAGACATACTGTCAGAGTCAATCAATCACAGTCAGATGATTTATCCTGTAACAATAAGGATACTGTGACCTATAGACATAGTGTCAGAGTCAATCTATCAAAGTCAGATAACAAAAATGGTACTGTGGCCTATAGACATGGTGTAAGAGTCAATCTATCACAGTCAGAAGATTTATCCCGTAGCAATAATGATACTGTGACCTATAGACATGGTGTCAGAGTCAATCTATCACAGTTCGATGATTTATCCTGTAACAATAATGATACCTTGACCAATAGAAATGGTGTCAGAGTAAATCTATCACAGTCAGATGATTTATCCTGTAACAATAATGATACTGTGACCTATAGACATACTGTCATAGTCAATCTATCACAGTCAGATAATTTATCCTGTAACAATAATGATACTGTGACCTATAGACATGGTGTCAGAGTCAATCTATCACAGTCAGATGTTTTATCCTGTAACAATAATGATACCTTGACCAAAAGAAATGGCGTCAGAGTAAATATATCACAGTCATATGATTTATCCTGTAACAATAATGATACTGTCACCTACACACATGATGTCAGAGACAATCTATCACAGTCAGATGATTTATCCTATAACACTAATGATACTGTGACCTATAGACATAGTGTCAGAAGCAATCTATCACAGTCCGATGATTTGTCCTGTATTAATAATGATACTTTGACCAATAGAAATGGTGTCAGAGTCAATCTATCACAGTCAGCTGATTTATCCCGTAATAATAATGATACTGTGACCTATAGACATGGTGTCAGAGTCAATCTATCACAGTCAGATTATTAATCCCGTAACAATAATGATACTGTGACCTATATACATGCACTACAAAAGTCAAAAAGTCTGAAAAGACCAGTTTTTGTCTTGATTTGCATGAATTTTTACTCGACATTCTCCAAAAGTATGACTTGTGTCTTAATTTTTCTTGACAAATTCTCATTTATGTAAAATTTGTCTGAAATTTTCTCGACATATTCTTGACATTCTGAATATGGTCTTAAAATTTCTTGACAAATTCTTGACATTTAAATACTGTCTTGAAATTTCTCGACATATTCTCGACCTTCTTATTTTTTCTCAGTATGGCTGGACATATTCTGAAAATTTGGAATTGTGTCTTAAATTTACTTGACAGTTCTGAGTTTTACAAATCATGACCAATATTCATGATATAACTTCAATCTTTATTGCTCTTTACATAATATACTGCTGTTTTAAGTTACACTACTTACACAAAATATGAAAGTTAGGCATGAACAATAATTGAAAATTTGGGTATCTAAATATTTTTACAAATGCAAATATGGCTATGAAATCTAATGTATAAAATAATTTAAATGTGAGTGTGTTAATATAAAACAATTTAAATGTGGGTTTAAAAAAAAAAAAAATTTGATTCCTAAATCTTATTAATTAAATGATTAAAACCAATCATACTGTTTACATATTTCATTCTACATTCATAATATTGAATGTTAATATGGTAAATAATTATTGTACACAAATGTGGTTTATATAAATGGCAAATTATAATGATATACAAAGCATTCATTTAACAGAAGAAAAATGTGTGTAATGTCATCTGTTAATATAATATTAAGTATTACACATGGACAGGATGTTTCCATAAAATTAAGGTATTCCACACCCAAAATACACGCAACTGTTAAATAGAACTTACTGATTTACCTGTAGGCAGCCATACAACTTATCAGTTGACCATTCAAAACATTAAAAGAAAATTATTATCTACTGCAGTAATAATATAAAAAAAAATGTATTCATAATGGGTCCTATCAATGATTTCTATAGAAATCATTGGTCTTATGAAATGTATCTCAAACAGACATGCACAATATAGATCCAAACATATTTTTTCTTTTCAGGAAAGAGTTATCACAATTTTTTTTTTTATGAAAAAATTATAAAATTCAACACTAAAATTTGAAAAAATGTTTTTGAGTTGTTCTAAAAAATGAATAAGGTTTTTGAATCAAGATAAGAAAAAATTCTTTGACCTACACGAAATTCCCCCCTCTTTTTTAAGCCACTCAAACCCAAAAGATGAATTGAGACACATGGTCACATTTAAAACTGCCTTCAAGACACATATTTTAGTAAAGCAAATTTGACTGGCAGTGTTGCGAGTGGCAAAAAACTAAATGCTGTTTGTTAGCTACTTCAACTAATATTCCAAGTGAAAACAATTAATTAACTGTTTAATAAAAATAAATAGAAATTAAACTACATGGGGGATTATTCAGGGTATTCCAACTTTCGTGCACAAAAAAGGTATCTTACTATACCAAATTTATCCTTGATTCTTAAAAGTTTAGTTTAGCCATAATAAAAAGGAGTATATAACAGCAATAGAATGTCACAAACAGTGCAAAATAAGTCTGTTCACATTTCAGGCAAAATTTATACTGTTGAGATAGTGTCAAGACATATTTAAGACTGTCAAGAACATGAAGAATGTGTCGAGACATATTCAGACATTATTTAGAACATCAAGAATATGTCAAGACATATTCAGACATTATTAAGAATGTCAAGAATATGTCAAGACAGATCGAGACAAATTTAAGACAGTCAAGAATTGGTCGAGACTAATCCAGACTCTTATCAGATGAAACAGGAAGTGTCGAGAAATGTTAAGACAATGTTCAGACTGTCAAGACACATGTCAAGAAAAATCAAGAAGCTTATTAGACAAATTAATACTATGTCAAGAATTTTTTTAAATTATTCAGACAAATTTATAATGTCGAGTAAAAATTCATGCAAATTCAGACAAAAACTGGTCTTTTCAGACTTTTTGACTTTTGAAGTGATGGTGTCAGAGTCAATCTATCACAGTCAGATGATTTATCCTGTAACAATAATGATACTTTGACCTATAAACATAGTGTCAGAGTCAATCTATCACAGTCAGATGATTTATCCTGTAACAAAAATGGTACTGTGGCCTATAGATATGGTGTCATAGTCAATCCATCACAATCAGATGATTTATCCTGTAGCAATAATGGTACTGTGGCCTACAGACATAGTGTCAGAGTCAATTTATTGCAGTCAGTTGATTTATCCCGTAATAATAATGAAACTGTGACCTATAGACATGGTGTAAGAGTCAATCTATCACAGTCAAGTGATTTATACTGTAGCAATAATGGTACTGTGGCCTATAGACATAGTGTCAGAGTCAATTTATCACAGTCAGTTGATTTATCACGTTATAATAATGAAACTGTGACCTATAGACATGGTGTAAGAGTCAATCTATCACAGTCCGATGATTTATTCCTTAACAATAAGGATACTGTGACCTATAGACATGGTGTCAGAGTCAATCTATCACAGTCTGATGATTTATCCTGTAACAATAATGATACCTTGAACAAAAGAAAAGGCGTCAGAGTAATTATATCACAGTCAGATGATTTATCCTGTACGACTAGTGGTACTGTGGCCAAAAGACATAGTGTCAGAGTCAATCTATCACAGTCAGATGATATATCATGTAACAATAATGATACTGTGACCTATAGACATGGCGTCAGAGTCAATCTATCACACTCATATGATTTATCCTGTAACAAAAATGATACTGTGACCTATAGACATAGTGTCAGAATCAATCTATCACAGTCTGATAATTTATCCTGTAACAATAATGATACCTTGACCAATACAAATGGTGTCAGAGTAAATCTATTACAGTCAGATGATTTATCTTGTACCAATAATGGTACTTTGGTCAATACACATAGTGTCAGAGTCAATCTATCACAGTCAGATGATTTATCCTGTAACAATAATGATACTGTGACCTATAGACATACTGTCAGAGTCAATCTATCACAGTCAGATGATTTATCCTGTAACAATAAGGATACTGTGACCTATAGACATGGTGTCAGAGTCAATCTATCAAAGTCAGATAACAAAAATGGTACTGTGGCCTATAGACATGGTGTAAGAGTCAATCTATCACAGTCAGATGATTTATCCCGTAGCAATAATGATACTGTGACCTATAGACATGGTGTCAGAGTCAATCTATCACAGTTCGATGATTTATCCTGTAACAATAATGATACCTTGACCAATAGAAATGGTGTCAGAGTAAATCTATCACAGTGAGATGATTTATCCTGTAACAATAATGATACTGTGACCTATAGACATACTGTCATAGTCAATCTATCACAGTCAGATAATTTATCCTGTAACAATAATGATACTGTGACCTATAGACATGGTGTCAGAGTCAATCTATCACAGTCAGATGTTTTATCCTGTAACAATAATGATACCTTGACCAAAAGAAATGGCGTCAGAGTAAATATATCACAGTCAGATGATTTATCCTGTAACAATAATGATACTGTCACCTACACACATGATGTCAGAGACAATCTATCACAGTCAGATGATTTATCCTATAACACTAATGATACTGTGACCTATAGACATAGTGTCAGAAGCAATCTATCACAGTCCGATGATTTGTCCTGTATTAATAATGATACTTTGACCAATAGAAATTGTGTCAGAGTCAATCTATCACAGTCAGCTGATTTATCCCGTAATAATAATGATACTGTGACCTATAGACATGGTGTCAGAGTCAATCTATCACAGTCAGATTATTAATCCCGTAACAATAATGATACTGTGACCTATATACATGGTGTCAGAGTCAATCTATCACAGTCAGATGATTTATCCTATAACAATAATGATACCTTGACCAATACAATTGGCGTCAGAGTATATCTGTCACAGTCAGATGATTTATCCTGTACCACTAGTGCTTCTGTGGCCAATAAACATAGTGTCAGAGTCAATCTATCACAGTCAGATGATTTATCTTGTAACGGTAATGATACTGTGACCTATAGACATGGTGTCAGGGTCAATCTATCACAGTCAGATGATTTATCCTGTAACGGTAATGATACTGTCACCTATAGACATGATGTCAGAGTCAATGTATCACAGTCAGACGATTTATCCTGTAACAATGATGATAATGTGACCCATAGACATAGTGTCAGAATCAATCTATCACAGTCAGATGATTTATCCTGTAACAATAATGATACTTTGACCTATAGACATAGTATCAGAGTCAATATATCACAGTCAGATGATTTATCCTTTAACAAAAATGGTACTGTGGCCTATAGATATGGTGTCATAGTCAATCCATCACAATCAAATGATTTATTCTGTAACAAAAATGGCACTGTGGCCTATAGACGTGGTGTCATAGTCAATCTATCACAGTCAGGTGATTTATCCTGTTGCAATAATGATACTGTGGCCTATAGACATAGTGTCAAAGTCAATTTATCACAGTCAGATGATTTATCCCGTAATAATAATGAAACTGTGACCTATAGACATGGTGTAAGAGTCAATCTATCACAGTCAGATGATTTATCCCGTAGCAATAATGATACTGTGACCTATAGACATGGTGTCAGAGTCAATCTATCACAGTCAGATGATTTATCCTGTAACAATAACGATACCTTGACCAAAAGAAAAGGCCTCAGAATAAATATATCACAGTCAGATGATTTATCCTGTACCACTAGTGGTACTGTGGCCAATAGACATAGTGTCAGAGTCAATCTATCACAGTCAGATGATATATCCTGTAACAATAATGATACTGTGACCTATAGACATGGCGTCAGAGTCAATCTATCACAATCATATGATTTATCCTGTAACAATAATGATACTGTCACCTATAGACATGATATCAGAGACAATTCATCACAGTCAGATGATTTATCCTGTAACAATAATGATACTGTGACCTATAGACATAGTGTCAGAATCAATCTATCACAGTCCGATGATTTATCCTGTAACAATAATGATACCTTGACCAATAAAAATGGAGGCAGAGCAAATCTATCACAGTCAGATGATTTATCTTGTACCAATAATGGTCCTTTGGCCAATATACATAGTGTCAGAGTCAATCTATCACAGTCAGATGATTTATCCTGTAGCAATAACGATACTGTGACCTATAGACATACTGTCAGAGTCAATGTATCACAGTCAGACGATTTATCCAGTAACAATGATGATAATGTGACCCATAGACATAGTGTCAGAATCAATCTATCACAGTCAGATGATTTATCCTGCAACAATAATGATACTGTGACCTATAGATATGGTGTCATAGTCAATCCATCACAATCACATGATTTATTCTGTAACAAAAATGGCACTGTGGCCTATAGACGTGGTGTCATAGTCAATCTATCACAGTCAGGTGATTTATCCTGTTGCAATAATGATACTGTGGCCTATAGACATAGTGTCAAAGTCAATTTATCACAGTCAGATGATTTATCCCGTAATAATAAGGAAACTGTGACCTATAGACATGGTGTAAGAGTCAATCTATCACAGTCAGATGATTTATCCCGTAACAATAATGATACTGTGACCTATAGATATGGTGTCAGAGTCAATCTATCACAGTCAGATGATTTATCCTGTAACAATAATGATACCTTGACCAAAAGAAAAGGCGTCAGAGTAAATATATCACAGTCAGATGATTTATCCTGTAACAATAGTGATACTGTGACCTATAGACATGGCGTCAGAGTCAATCTATCACAATCATATGATTTATCCTGTAACAATAATGATACTGTCACCTATAGACATGATGTCAGAGACAATCCAACACAGTCAGATGATTTATCCTGTAACAATAATGATACTGTGACCTATAGACATAGTGTCAGAATCAATCTATCACAGTCCCATGATTTATCCTGTAACAATAATGATACCTTGACCAATAAAAATAGTGGCAGAGTAAATCTATCACAGTCAGATGATTTATCTTGTACCGATAATGGTACTTTGGCCAATATACATAGTGTCAGAGTCAATATATCACAGTCAGATTATTTATCCTGTAGCAATAATGATACTGTGACCTATAGACATACTGTCAGAGTCAATCTATCACAGTCAAATGATTTATCCTGTATTAATAATGATACTGTGACCTAAAGACATAGTATCAGAATCAATTTATCAGAGTCAGATGATTTACCCTGTAACAATAAGGATACTGTGACCTATAGACATAGTGTCAGAGTCAATCTATAACAGTCACATGATTTATCTTGTAACAATAAGATACTTTGACCTATAGACATAGTGTCAGAAACCATCTATCACAGTCTGGTGATTTATCCTGTAGCAATAATGCTACTGTCGCCTATAGACATAGTGTCACAGTCAATTTATCACAGTCAGATGATTTATCCCGTATTAAAAATGATACTGTGACCTATAAACATGGAGTAAGAGTCAATCTATCACAGTCAGATGATTTATCCTGTAACAATAATGATACTGTGACATATAGACATGGTGTCAGAATCAATCTATCACCGTCAGATTATTAATCCTGTAACAATAATGATACTTTGACCAATAGAAATGGTGTCAAAGTAAATCTATCACATTCAGATGATTTATCTTGTACCAATAATGGTAGTTTGGCCAATATACATAGTTTCAGAGTCAATCTATCACAGTCAGATGATTTATCCTGTAACAATAATGATACTGTGACCTATAGACATAGTGTCAGAGTCAATGTATCACAGTCAGATGATTTATCCTGTAACGGTAATGATACTGTCACCTATAGACATGATGTCAGAGTCAATGTATCAGAGTCAGACGATTTATCCTGTAACAATGATGATAATGTGACCCATAGACATAGTGTCAGAATCAATCTATCACAGTCAGATGATTTATCCTGTAACAATAATGATACTTTGACCTATAGACATAGTATCAGAGTCAATCTATCACAGTCAGATGATTTATCCCTTATCAAAAATGGTACTGTGGCCTATAGATATGGTGTCATAGTCAATCCATCACAATCAAATGATTTATTCTGTAACACAAATGGCACTTTGGCCTATAGACGTGGTGTCATAGTCAATCTATCACAGTCAGGTGATTTATCCTGTTGCAATAATGATACTGTGGCCTAAAGACATAGTGTCAAAGTCAATTTATCACAGTCAGATGATTTATCCCGTAATAATAATGAAACTGTGACCTATAGACATGGTGTAAGAGTCAATCTATCACAGTCAGATGATTTATCCCGTAACAATAATGATACTGTGATCTATAGACATGGTGTCAGAGTCAATCTATCACAGTAAGATGATTTATCCTGTAACAATAATGATACCTTGACCAAAAGAAAAGGCGTCAGAGTAAATGTATCACAGTCAGATGAATTATCCTGTACCACTAGTGGTACTGTGGCCAATAGACATAGTGTCAGAGTCAATCTATCACAGTCAGATGATATATCCTGTAACAATAATGATACTGTGACCTATAGACATGGCGTCAGAGTCAATCTATCACAATCATATGATTTATCCTGTAACAATAATGATACTGTCACCTATAGACATGATGTCAGAGACAATCCATCACAGTCAGATGATTTATCCAGTAACAATAATGAAACTGTGACCTATAGACATAGTGTCAGAATCAATCAATCACAGTCCCATGATTTATCCTGTAACAATAATGATACCTTGACCAATAAAAATGGTGGCAGAGTAAATCTATCACAGTCAGATGATTTATCTTGTACCAATAATGGTACTTTGGCCAATATACATAGTGTCAGAGTCAATCTATCACAGTCAGATGATTTATCCTGTAGCAATAATGATACTGTGACCTATAGACATACTGTCAGAGTCAATCTATCACAGTCAAATGATTTATCCTGTATTAATAATGATACTGTGACCTAAAGACATAGTATCAGAATCAATTTATCACAGTCAGATGATTTACCCTGTAACAATAAGGATACTGTGACCTATAGACATAGTGTCAGAGTCAATCTATAACAGTCAGATGATTTATCTTGTAACAATAAGATACTTTGACCTATAGACATAGTGTCAGAAACCATCTATCACAGTCTGGTGATTTATCCTGTAGCAATAATGCTACTGTCGCCTATAGACATAGTGTCACAGTCAATGTATCACAGTCAGATGATTTATCCCGTATTAATAATGATACTGTGACCTATAAACATGGAGTAAGAGTCAATCTATCACAGTCAGATGATTTATCCCGTAACAATAATGATACTGTGACATATAGACATGGTGTCAGAATCAATCTATCACCGTCAGATTATTTATCCTGTAACAATAATGATACTTTGACCAATAGAAATGGTGTCAAAGTAAATCAATCACATTCAGATGATTTATCTTGTACCAATAATGGTAGTTTGGCCAATAAATATAGTGTCAGAGTCAATCTATCACAGTCAGATGATTTATCCTGTAACAATAATGATACTGTGACCTATAGACATAGTGTCAGAATCAATCTATCACAGTCAGATGATTTATCCTGTAACAATAAGGATACTGTGACCTATAGACATAGTGTCAGAATCAATCTATCACAGTCAGATGATTTATCCTGTAACAATAAGGATACTGTGACATATAGACATAGTGTCAGAGTCAATCTATAACAGTCAGATGATTTATCCTGTAACAAAAATGGTACTGTGGCCTATAGACATCGTGCCATAGTCAATCTATCACAGTCAGATGATTTATCCTGTAACAAAATGGTACTGTGACCTATAGACGTGGTGTCAGAGTCAATCTATCACTGTCAGTTGATTTATCCCGTAATAATAATGATACTGTGACCTATAGACATGGTGTCAGAGTCAATCTATCACAGTCACATTATTTATCCGGTAACAATAAAAATACTGTGACCTATAGACATGGTGTCAGAGTCTATCACAGTCAGATGATTTATCCTGTAACAATAATGATACCTTGACCAATAGAAATGGCGTCAGAGTAAATCTGTCACAGTCAGATGATTTATCCTGTACCACTAGTGATACTGTGGCCAATAGACATAGTGTCAGAGTCAATCCATCACAGTCAGATGATTTATCCTGTAACAATAATGATTCTGTTACCTATAGACATGATGTTAGAGTCAATATATTACAGTCAGATGATTTATCCTGTAACAATGATGATACTGTGACCTATAGACATAGTGTCAGAATCAATCTATCACAGTCAGATGATTTATCTTGTAACAATAATGATACTGTGACCTATAGACATAGTGTCAGAGTCAATCTATCACAGTCCGATGATTTATCCTATAACAATAATGATACTGTGACCTATATACATGGTGTCAGAGTCAATCTATCACAGTCAGATGATTTATCCTGTAACAATAATGATACCTTAACCAAAAGAAATGGCGTCAGAGTAAATCTATCACAGTCAGATGATTTATCCTGTACCACTAGTGGTACTGTGGCCAATAGACATAGTGTCAGAGTCAATATATCACAGTCAGATGATATATCCTGTAACAATAATGATCCTGTGACCTATAAACATGGTGTCAGAGTTAATCTATCACAGTCAGATGATTTATCTTGTAACAATAATGATATTGTCATCTATAGACATGATGACAGAGACAATCTATCACAGTCAGATGATTTATCCTATAACAATAATGATACTGTGACCAATAGAAATGGTGTCAGAGTCAATCTATCACAGTCAGATGATTTATCTCGTAATAATAACGATACTGTGACCTATAGACATGGTGTCAGGGTCAATCTATCACAGTCCGATGATTTATCCTGTAACAATAATGATATCTTGACCAAAAGAAATGGCGTCAGAGTAAACATATCATAGTCAGATGATTTATCCTGTACCACCAGTGCTACTGTGGCCAATAGACATAGTGTCAGAGTCAATCTATTACAGTCAGATGATATATCCTGTTACAATAATGATACTCTGACCTATAGACATGATGTCACAGTTAATTTATCACAGTCATATGATTTATCCCGTAACAATAATGATACCTTGACCAATAGAAATGGTGTCAGACTAAATCTATCACAGTCAGATGATTTATCCTGTACCACTAGTGGTACTGTGGCCAATAGACATTGTGTCAGAGTCAATCTATCACAGTCAGATGATTTATCCTGTAACAATAATGATACTGTCACCTATAGACATGATGACAGAGTCAATCTATCAAAGTCAGATGATTTATCTTGTCACAATAATGATACTGTGTCCTATAGACATGGTGTCAGAGTCAATCTATCACAGTCCGATGATTTATCCTATAACAATAATGATACTGTGACCTATAGACATGGTGTTAGAGTCAATCTATCACAGTCAGAAGATTTATCCTGTAACAATAATGATACCTTGACCAAAAGAAATGGCGTCAGAGTAAAGATATCACAGTTAGATGATTTATCCTGTACCACTAGTGGTACTGTGGCCAATAGACATAGTGTCAGAATCAATCTATCACAGTCCGATGATTTATCCTGTACAAGTAATGATACCTTGACCAATAGAAATGGTGTCAGAGTCAATCTATCACAGTCAGATGATTTATCCCGTAATAATAATGATACTGTGACCTATAAACATGGTGTCAGAGTCAATCTATCACAGTCAGATGATTTATCCTATAACAATAATGATACCTTGACCAATAGAAATGGCGTCAGAGTAAATCTGTCACAGTCAGATGATTTATCCTGTACTATTGGTACTTTGGCCAATAGATATAGTGTCAGAGTCAATCTATCACAGTCAGATGAATTATCCTGTAACAAAAATGGTACTGTGTCCTATAGACATGGTGACATAGTCAATCTATCACAGTCAGATGATTTATCCCGCAACAATAATGATACTGTGACCTATAGACATGGTGTCAGAATCAATCTATCACAGTCCGATGATTTATTTTGTAGCAATAATGGTACTCTGGCCTATAGACATGGTGTCAGAGTCAATTTATCACAGTCAGATGATTTATCCCGTAATAATAATGATACTGTGACCTATAGACATGGTGTAAGAGTCAATCTATCACAGTCAGATGATTTATCCCGTAACAATAATGATACTGTGACCTATAGACATGGTGTCAGGGTCAATCTATCACAGTCCGATGATTTATCCTGTAACAATAATGATATCTTGACCAAAAGAAATGGCGTCAGAGTAAACATATCATAGTCAGATGATTTATCCTGTACCACCAGTGCTACTGTGGCCAATAGACATAGTGTCAGAGTCAATCTATTACAGTCAGATGATATATCCTGTTACAATAATGATACTCTGACCTATAGACATGATGTCAGAGTTAATCTATCACAGTCATATGATTTATCCCGTAACAATAATGATACCTTGACCAATAGAAATGGCGTCAGACTAAATCTATCACAGTCAGATGATTTATCCTGTACCACTAGTGGTACTGTGGCCAATAAACATTGTGTCAGAGTCAATCTATCACAGTCAGATGATTTATCCTGTAACAATAATGATACTGTGTCCTATAGACATGGTGTCAGAGTCAATCTATCACAGTCCGATGATTTATCCTATAACAATAATGATACTGTGACCTATAGACATGGTGTTAGAGTAAATCTATCACAGTCAGCAGATTTATCTTGTAACAATAATGATACTGTGACCTATAGACATAGTGTCAGAATCAATCTATCACAGTCCGATGATTTATCCTATAACAATAATGATACTGTGACCTATATACATGGTGTCAGAGTCAATCTATCACAGTCAGATGATTTATCCTGTAACAATAATGATACCTTAACCAAAAGAAATGGCGTCAGAGTAAATCTATCACAGTCAGATGATTTATCCTGTACCACTAGTGGTACTGTGGCCAATAGACATAGTGTCAGAGTCAATCCATCACAGTCAGATGATTTATCCTTTAACAATAATGATACCTTGACCAATAGAAATGGCGTCACAGTAAATCTATCACAGTCAGATGATTTATCCTGTACCACTAGTGGTACTGTGGCCAACAGACATAGTGTCAGAATCAATCTATCACAGTCCGATGATTTATCCTGTACAAGTAATGATACCTTGACCAATAGAAATGGTGTCAGAGTCAATCTATCACAGTCAGATGATTTATACCGTAATAATAATGATACTGTGACCTATAAACATGGTGTCAGAGTCAATCTATCACAGTCAGATGATTTATCCTATAACAATAATGATACCTTGACCAATAGAAATGGCGTCAGAGTAAATCTGTCACAGTCAGATGATTTATCCTGTACTATTGGTACTTTGGCCAATAGACATAGTGTCAGAGTCAATCTATCACAGTCAGATGAATTATCCTGTAACAAAAATGGTACTGTGTCCTATAGACATGGTGACATAGTCAATCTATCACAGTCAGATGATTTATCCCGCAACAATAATGATACTGTGACCTATAGACATGGTGTCAGAATCAATCTATCACAGTCCGATGATTTATTTTGTAGCAATAATGGTACTCTGGCCTATAGACATGGTGTCAGAGTCAATTTATCACAGTCAGATGATTTATCCCGTAATAATAATGATACTGTGACCTATAGACATGGTGTAAGAGTCAATCTATCACAGTCAGATGATTTATCCCGTAACAATAATGATACTGTGACCTATAGACATGGTGTCAGGGTCAATCTATCACAGTCCGATGATTTATCCTGTAACAATAATGATATCTTGACCAAAAGAAATGGCGTCAGAGTAAACATATCATAGTCAGATGATTTATCCTGTACCACTAGTGGTACTGTGGCCAATAGACATTGTGTCAGAGTCAATCTATCACAGTCAGATGATTTATCCTGTAACAATAATGATACTGTGTCCTATAGACATGGTGTCAGAGTCAATCTATCACAGTCCGATGATTTATCCTATAACAATAATGATACTGTGACCTATAGACATGGTGTTAGAGTCAATCTATCACAGTCAGCAGATTTATCTTGTAACAATAATGATACTGTGACCTATAGACATAGTGTCAGAATCAATCTATCACAGTCCGATGATTTATCCTATAACAATAATGATACTGTGACCTATATACATGGTGTCAGAGTCAATCTATCACAGTCAGATGATTTATCCTGTAACAATAATGATACCTTAACCAAAAGAAATGGCGTCAGAGTAAATCTATCACAGTCAGATGATTTATCCTGTACCACTAGTGGTACTGTGGCCAATAGACATAGTGTCAGAGTCAATATATCACAGTCAGATGATATATCCTGTAACAATAATGATATTGTGACCTATAAACATGGTGTCAGAGTTAATCTATCACAGTCAGATGATTTATCTTGTAACAATAATGATATTGTCACCTATAGACATGATGACAGAGACAATCTATCACAGTCAGATGATTTATCCTATAACAATAATGATACTGTGACCAATAGAAATGGTGTCAGAGTCAATCTATCACAGTCAGATGATTTATCCCGTAATAATAACGATACTGTGACCTATAGACATGGTGTCAGAGTCAATATATCACAGTCAGATTATTTATCCCGTAGCAATAATGATACTGTGATCTATATACATGGTGTCAGAGTCAATCTATCACAGTCAGATGATTTATCCTTTAACAATAATGATACCTTGACCAATAGAAATGGCGTCACAGTAAATCTATCACAGTCAGATGATTTATCCTGTACCACTAGTGGTACTGTGGCCAACAGACATAGTGTCAGAGTCAATCTATCGCAGTCAGATGATTTATCCTGTAACAATAATGCTACTGTGACCTATAGACATGGTGTCAGAATCAATCTATCACAGTCCGATGATTTATTTTGTAGCAATAATGGTACTCTGGCCTATGGACATGGTGTCAGAGTCAATTTATCACAGTCAGATGATTTATCCCGTAACAATAATGATACTGTGACCTATAGACATGGTGTCAGGGTCAATCTATCACAGTCCGATGATTTATCCTGTAACAATAATGATATCTTGACCAAAAGAAATGGCGTCAGAGTAAACATATCATAGTCAGATGATTTATCCTGTACCACCAGTGCTACTGTGGCCAATAGACATAGTGTCAGAGTCAATCTATTACAGTCAGATGATATATCCTGTTACAATAATGATACTGTGACATATAGACATAGTGTCAGAGTCAATCTATCACAGTCAGATGATTTATCCTGTAACAAAAATGGTACTGTGTCCTATAGACATGGTGACATAGTCAATCTATCACAGTCAGATGATTTATCCCGTAACAATAATGCTACTGTGACCTATAGACATGGTGTCAGAATCAATCTATCACAGTCCGATGATTTATTTTGTAGCAATAATGGTACTCTGGCCTATGGACATGGTGTTAGAGTCAATCTATCACAGTCAGAAGATTTATCCTGTAACAATAATGATACATTGACCAAAAGAAATGGCGTCAGAGTAAAGATATCACAGTTAGATGATTTATCCTGTACCACTAGTGGTACTGTGGCCAATAGACATAGTGTCAGAGTCAATCTATTACAGTCAGATGATATATCCTGTACAAGTAATGATACCTTGACCAATAGAAATGGTGTCAGAGTTAATCTATCACAGTCAGATGATTTATCCCGTAATAATAATGATACTGTGACCTATAAACATGGTGTCAGAGTCAATCTATTACAGTCAGATGATTTATCCTATAACAATAATGATACCTTGACCAATAGAAATGGCGTCAGAGTAAATCTGTCACAGTCAGATGATTTATCCTGTACTAGTGGTACTTTGGCCAATAGACATAGTGTCAGAGTCAATATATCACAGTCAGATGATTTATCCTGTAACAATAATTACATAATAATTAATTATGTAATAATTATGTCATAATGAAATTATCACAATTTGAAAGACTAATCTTTCTTCTTTCTTTTGGTACCTCGTTTATAAAATATAAAGAAGGATGGAATGAACTACATCAGTTTAAAGTTGTCTGTTTGGGAATGACAAAAACTTTGTATTGTGCTACCTTAAGTTATACAACATTAATAATTATGTTAAAAGGTACATTTGTGTATCAATTTTAAACCTGGATCATGCAGTATGAGCAATGAAAACCTGTCCGCATCTCTGAACTATATCATGACTTTATTAAAACAGTACATATTATATATTATTTCTTATTTTATTCAAAAATCTTGAATTTGTCGTCTGTTTATTTATCATTTTACATTAAAAATTCATAACGGATACAGTAAAAACGGTATTTCAGGATTCGCACAGTATATACACTGAATCTCTAGTTATACTACATGTACTAAGTAGTTGTGATAATGTGTTTTGAGACAGTGAGGCAATTTTGTAAAATGTATTTAAAATTTTAATTTTCAATTTTATTATTAGATTGTTGGTTCCGAGTATGACCTGCCAATTTTGAAGGAAGGTGACAGGTATGCTCACAGAGAGAAGAAACAGAGAAATAAGCTGTACACATGGGTGAAAAACCTTTGTGTGCAGGATAAGCATGGGAATGCTTATAAAGCAGGTACATGTATGTATAACTACATGAAATTAATAACACAGATTGATATACTGGGTTGTTGGTGGTCAAGTGGTTTAAGTAGTTTATCTACAGGGATAAATAGCTTGTCAACACTAACAATGACTGAGATTGTGAGATTATGAGGTGCATTTGACGGATATCTTTAAAATTGACAAGGATTACCATTTTTGCTGTTGAAGGTCAATACTCATTGATGGTTCTCTCCAGATAGTATGGCTTCTTCCACCAATAAAAAATGGCTACCGAAATATAGCTGAGAGTGCTTAAAGTTGAGTTCATCACCAACAAAGAAACAGATTGATTTGTGTATGATATTTAAAAACCAGTTTCTTTGCTGTATTCTTTGTTATTTGATGCAAAGTAAATACATGTATAATCTGCTTATCATGATCTATTATGTTAATATGAGGCAGGAGTTACCTGTAAAAGGGGATGAAGTGTGTATAAATTATTTTTGAACTTGATTAAGCATATTTTAACTTTTGTCTTTAGTGATTTTGTTAGTTATTTTTACCTGCATCACCAATGTTAAAAGAGGTCTAGTAACCCCTTGACTTTGCACATCATTCAGTTTGTCTGTACGTATGTACATCTGAATAACCTTCTGTAGAAAACTTTCTAACTTGTTTTGGCTTCTATAAAAGGAGGCAATTTTATATTTGGTCTGGAAATTGATAATGTTGATTTGTAGCATGTATTCTTTACTCATCTGAACTGCCTTTTTCAGAATGTATAATAATAATAAGAGAGGAGACCTGTTTTCATGGTTTTTGTGTGTCTCTTTGGTTCCTTTTCTTCTAGATAAAATCAAGCAACTTGGCTCACTACTGTTAAAGGGGCATTTTGTGTGTATTTCAGTATAGACACCATCTGATTAACTATTGAGGTAACCTCCAAAGTCTGCCGACGGTCATATAACTTGATATAAATATAGATATAAATAGATAGCAAACCTCTGCAGTGTGATTTTTTCTAGGTTTGTTTGATTTCATATTATAGATTAAAAATATATGTTAATCATCATTTTTGTCGAGCCTGCAACTTTTGTTGTAGAAAGCTCGACATAGGGATAGTGATCGGGCGGCGGCAGCGTTAGTTAACTTTTTAAAAGCTTTATATTTTAGAAGGTGGAAGACCTGGATGCTTCATACTTTGAATATAGATGCCTCATGTTACGAAGTTTCCGTCAGTTACATGTCAAATGTCCTTGACCTCATTTTCATGGTTCAGTGACCACTTGAAAAAAAAAGTTCAGATTTTTTGTAATGTTGAATTCTCTCTTATTATAAGTAATAGGATAATTATATTTGGTATATGCGTACCTTGCAATGTCCTAATGCCTGTCAGACAGTTTTCACCTGACCTCCACCTCATTTCATGGATCAGTGAACAAGGTTAAATTTTGGTGGTCAAGTCCATATCTCAGATACTATAAGCAATAGGGCTAGTATATTTTTCGGTGTATGGAAGGACTGTAAGGTGTACTTGTCCAACTGGCAGATGTCATCTGACCTTGACCTCATTTTCATGGATCAGTGGTTATAGTTAAGTTTTTGTGTTTTGGTCTGTTTTTCTCATACTTTATGCAATAGATCTACTATATTTGTTGTATGGAATGATTGTAAGGTGTACATGTCCAACTGGCAGATGTCATCTGACCTTGACCTCATTTTCATGGTTGAATGGTCAAAGTTAAGTTTTCGAGTTTTGGTCTTTTTATCTTTAGAATACTATATGCTATAGGTCAACTATATTTGGTGTATGTAAATATTTTATGATCTATATGTCAGTTGCGCAGGTTTTATTTGACCTCGACCTCATTTTCACGGTTCATTGCTTAGTGTTAAGATTTTGTGTTTTGGTCTATTTTTCTTAAACTATAAGTAATAGGTCAACTACATTTGTTTTACTAAAGCATTGTTAGCTGTACATGTCTGCTTGGCATGGTTCATCTGACCTTGACCGCATTTTCATGGTTCGTTGGTCTTTGATTAGTTATCTTGGTTAATGTTAAGTTTATGTGACAGTTTTTAATAAAGCTTTATACTTAGGACTATTAACATAATATCAATGATAAGTAAAGAAGGCGAGACATTTCAGTGTATGCACTCTTGTTACCTGTATAAGAATGAGATTTTGTGGATCGAATCAGTCAATCAAATGATTTATCCTTGTTTCACATTTAATGTTGACATTCTTTTCCTTTTAATAACAAAACACACCTCATTCTTGCTTAACCAATCTCTAGATAAGGGGTTAAATTGAAGGTCACATGAATATGGATTAAATACAGTAAAATTATTCACTTGCAAGTTAATAATTCATCAGCAATCTGTCTTAGCATATTCTGACAAAATTGAACCAAACTGGCTGCTAAAAGCGAATTATGATTGTAAGGTGTACATGTCTGATTGGAATGTGTCATCTGATATTGACCTCATTTTCACAGATCATTGGTCAATGTTAAGTTTTCCTGGTTATGTTTGTTTCTTAGATAGTATATGCCATAGGGCAACTATATTTGATCCATTGAATGATTGTAAGGTGACATGTCTGTATGGCAGGGTTCATCTGACCTTGACCTTGTTTCATTGGTCAATATGAAGTTTTCAAGGTTTGGTCTGTTTCTTGTATATTTACTGTAAGTAATAGGTCAAATATGATTGATATGTATGGAATGATTTTAAGGTGTAATGTATTTCTGGCTTGATTTATCTGAGTATGCCCTCATTTTCTTGGATCAAATTAAGTTTATATATGTGATACACGAAGTAAAACTTCATATTTAGGACTATCAACATAAAATCAATGCTCAGTAAAAACAGGTGAGACATTTTAGCATGTGCACTCTTGGTAGTCTTAGGGGGAGGATTGGCACCTTTAAACTAATTTAACATCCAACATTCTGTTTGTACCTGTCCCTAGTCAGGAGCCTGTAATTCAGTGGTCGTCATTTGTTCCTGTGTAACATATTGTTGAAGGCCATACAGTGACCTATAGTTGTTAATTTCTGTGTTATTTGGTCTCTTGAGGAGAGTTGTCTCATTGTCAATCATAACACATCTTCTCATTTTTATATTGACTACTGTGATCTATCTTGCTTTTTCATTTGTACTTAAAAAAAACCTTTAGGACTTCTAACAGGGGGTAAAAATCACTATCATTTTATATTTTTGTTGTAGTGACCACGACAGAGACATTTCTACACAATAAAAACCAATTATACCAAGCATGTTTCATAAGATAGACCATCTAACATCATAGTACTATCTTACTACACAATAAAAACCAATTATACCAAGAATGTTTCAATAGATAGACCATCTAAAATCATAGTACTATCTTACTACACCATAAAAGCCAATTATACCAAGCATGTTTCAATAGATAGACAATCTAACAGCACAGTACTATCTTACTACACAATAAAAACCAATTATACCAAGCATGTTTCATTAGATAAACAATCTAACATCATAGTACTATCTTACTACACAATAAACACCAATTATACCAAGCATGTTTCATTAGATAGACAATCTAACATCATAGTACTATTTTACTACACAATAAAAACCAATTATACCAAGCATGTTTCAATAGATAGACCATCTAACATCATAGTACTATCTTACTACACCATAAAAACCAATTATACCAAGCATGTTTCAATAGATAGACAATCTAACAGCACAGTACTATTTTACTAGACAATAAAACCAATTATACCAAGCATGTTTCATAAGATTAACAATCTAACATCATAGTACTATCTTACTACACAATAAAAACCAATTATACCAAGCATGTTTCATTAGATAGACCATCTAACATCATAGTACTATCTTTCTACACAATAAAAACCAATTATACCAAGCATGTTTCATTAGATACACCATCTAACATCATAGTACTATCTTTGTACGCAATAAAAACCAATTATACCAAGCATTTTTCATTACATACACCATCTAACATCATAGTACTATCTTTCTACGCAATAAAAACAAATTATACCAAGCATGTTTCATTAGATAGACCATCTAACATCATAGTACTATCTTTCTACACAATAAAAACCAATTATACCAAGCATGTTTCATTAGATAGACCATCTAACATCATAGTACTATCTTTCTACACAATAAAAACCAATTATACCAAGCATGTTTCATAAGATAGACCATCTAACATCATAGTACTATCTTACTACACAATAAAAACCAATTATACCAAGCATGTTTCATTAGATAGACTATCTAACATCATAGTACTATCTTTCTACACAATAAAAACCAATTATACCAAGCATGTTTCAGTAAATAGACCATCTAACATCATAGCACTATCTTTCTACACAATAACAACCAATTATACCAAGCATGTTTCATTAGATAGACCATCTAACATCATAGTATTATCTTTCTACACAATAAAAACCAATTATACCATGCTTGTTTCATTAGATACACAATCTAACATCATAGTACTATCTTTCTACACAATAAAAACCAATAATACCTAGCATGTTTCATTAGATAGACCATCTAACATCATAGTACTATCTTTCTACGCAATAAAAACCAATTATACCAAGCATGTTTCATTAGATACACCATCTAACATCATAGTACTATCTTACTACACAATAAAAACCAATTATACCAAGCATGTTTCATTAGATACACCAACTAACATCATAGTACTATCTTTCTACACAATAAAAACCAATTATACCAAGCATCTTTCATTAGATAGACCATCTAACATCATAGTATTATCTTACTACACAATAATAACCAATTATACCAAGCATGTTTCATAAGATAGACCATCTAACATCATCGTACTATCTTACTACACAATAAAAACCAATTATACAAAGCATGTTTCAATAGATAGACCATCTAACATTATAGTACTATCTTACTACACAATAAAAACCAATTATACCAAGCATGTTTTATAAGATAGACCATCTAACATCATATTACTATCTTACTACACAATAAAAACCAATTATACCAAGCATATTTCATTAGATAGACCATCTAACATCATAGTACTATCTTTCTACGCAAGAAAAACCAATTATACAAAGCATGTTTCATTAGATAGACCATCTAATATCATAGTACTATCTTTCTACACAATAATAACCAATTATACCAAGAATGTTACATTACATAGACCATCTAACATCATAGTACTATCTTTCTACACAATAAAAACCAATTATACCAAGCATGTTTCATTAGATAGACCATCTAACATCATAGTACTATCTTTCTACACAATAAAAACCAATTATACCAAGCATGTTTCATTAGATAGACCATCTAACATCATAGTACTATCTTTCTACACAATAAAAACCAATTATACCAAGCATGTTTCATTAGATACACCATCTAACATCATAGTACTATCTTTGTACGCAATAAAAACCAATTATACCATGCATGTTTCATTAGATACACAATCTAACATCATAGTACTATCTTTCTACACAATAAAAACCAATTATACCAAGCATGTTTCATTAGATAGACCATCTAACATCATAGTACTATCTTTCTACGCAATAAAAACCAATTATACCTTGCATGTTTCATTAGATACACCATCTAACATCATAGTACTATCTTACTACACAATAAAAACCAATTATACTAAGCATGTTTCATTAGATACACCATCTAACATCATAGTACTATCTTACTACACAATAATAACCAATTATACCAAGCATGTTTCATTAGATAGACCATCTAACATCATAGTACTATCTTTTTACACAATAAAAACCAATTATACCAAGCATGTTTCATTAGATAGATCATCTAACATCATAGTACTATCTTTCTACGCAATAAAAACCAATTAAACCTAGCATGTTTCATTAGATAGACCATCTAACATCATAGTACTATCTTATGTCGCAATAAAAACCAATTATACCAAGCATGTTTCATTAGATAGACCATCTAACATCATAGTACTATCTTACTACACAATAAAAACCAATTATACCAAGCATGTTTCATTAGATAGACCATCTAACATCATAGTACTATCTTTCTACACAATAAAAACCAATTATACCAAGCATGTTTCATTAGATAGACCATCTAACATCATAGTACTATCTTTCTACACAATAAAAACCAATTATACCAAGCATGTTTCATTAGATAGACCATCTAACATCATAGTACTATCTTTCTACACAATAAAAACCAATTATACCAAGCATGTTTGATTAGATAGACCATCTAACATCATAGTACTATCTTTCTACACAATAAAAACCAATTATACCAAGCATGTTTCATAAGATAGACCATCTAACATCATAGTACTATCTTTCTACACAATAAAAACCAATTATACCAAGCATGGTTCATTAGATAGACCATCTAACATCATAGTACTATCTTTTTACAAAATAAAAACCAATTATACCTAGCATGTTTCATTAGATAGACCATCTAACATCATAGTAGTATCTTATGTCGCAATAAAAACCAATTATACCAAGCATGTTTCATTAGATAGACCATCTAACATCAAAGTACTATCTTTCTACAAAATAAAAACCAATTATACCAAGCATGTTTCATTAGATAGACCATCTAACATCATAGTACTATCTTTCTACACAATAAAAACCAATTATACCAAGCATGTTTCATTAGATAGACCATCTAACATCATAGTACTATCTTTTTACAAAATAAAAACCAATTATACCTAGCATGTTTCATTAGATAGACCATCTAACATCATAGTAGTATCTTATGTCGCAATAAAAACCAATTATACCAAGCATGTTTCATTAGATAGACCATCTAACATCATAGTACTATCTTTTTACAAAATAAAAACCAATTATACCTAGCATGTTTCATTAGATAGACCATCTAACATCATAGTAGTATCTTATGTCGCAATAAAAACCAATTATACCAAGCATGTTTCATTAGATAGACCATCTAACATCATAGTACTATCTTTCTACAAAATAAAAACCAATTATACCAAGCATGTTTCATTAGATAGACCATTTAACATCATAGTAGTATCTTTCTACACAATAAAAAACAATTATACCAAGCATGTTTCATTAGTGAGACCATCTAACATCATAGTACTATCTTTCTACACAATAAAAACCAATTATACCTAGCATGTTTCATTAGATAGACCATCTAACATCATAGTACTATCTTTCTACACAATAATAACCAATTATACTAAGCATGTTTCATTAGATACACCATCTAACATCATAGTACTATCTTTCTACAAAATAAAAAACAATTATACCAAGCATGTTTCATTAAATAGACCATCTAACATCATAGTACTATCTTTCTACACAATAAAAACCAATTATACCAAGCATGTTTCATTAGATAGACCATCTAACATAATAGTACTATCTTTCTACACAATAAAAACCAATTATACCAAGCATGTTTCATTAGATAGACCATCTAACATCATAGTACTATCTTTCTACACAATAATAACCAATTATATCAAGCATGTTACATGAGATAGGCCATCTAACATCATAGTACTATCTTTCTACACAATAAAAACCAATTATACCAATCATGTTTCATTAGATAGACCATCTAACATCATAGTACTATCTTTCTACACAATAAAAACCAATTATACCAAGCATGTTTCATTAGATAGACCATCTAACATCATAGTACTATCTTTTTACACAATAAAAACCAATTATACCAAGCATGTTTCATTAAATAGACCATCTAACATCATAGTACTATCTTTCTACACAAAAAAACAATTATACCAAGCATGTTTCATTAGATAGACCATCTAACATCATAGTACTATCTTTCTACACAATAAAAACCAATTATACCAAGCATGTTTCATTAGATAAACCATCTAACATCATAGTACTATCTTTCTACACAATAATAACCAATTATATCAAGCATGTTACATGAGATAGGCCATCTAACATCATAGTACTATCTTTCTACACAATAAAAACCAATTATACCAATCATGTTTCATTAGATAGACCATCTAACATCATAGTACTATCTTTCTACACAATAAAAACCAATTATACCAAGCACGTTTCATTAGATAGACCATCTAACATCATAGTACTATCTTTCTACACAATAAAAACCAATTATACCAAGCATGTTTCATTAAATAGACCATCTAACATCATAGTACTATCTTTCTACACAAAAAAAACAATTAAACCAAGCATGTTTCATTAGATAGACCATCTAACATCATAGTACTATCTTTCTACACAATAAAAACCAATTATACCAAGCATGTTTCATTAGATAAACCATCTAACATCATAGTACTATCTTTCTACACAATGAAAACAAAATATACCAAGCATGTTTGATTAGATAGACCATCTAACATCATAGTACTATCTTTCTACACAATAAAAACCAATTATACCAAGCATGTTTCATAAGATAGACCATCTAACATCATAGTACTATCTTTCTACACAATAAAAACCAATTATACCAAGCATGTTTCATTAGATAGACCATCTAACATCATAGTACTATCTTTTTACAAAATAAAAACCAATTATACCTAGCATGTTTCATTAGATAGACCATCTAACATCATAGTAGTATCTTATGTCGCAATAAAAACCAATTATACCAAGCATGTTTCATTAGATAGACCATCTAACATCATAGTACTATCTTTCTACAAAATAAAAACCAATTATACCAAGCATGTTTCATTAGATAGACCATTTAACATCATATTACTATCTTTCTACACAATAAAAACCAATTATACCAAGCATGTTTCATTAGATAGACCATCTAACATCATAGTACTATCTTTCTACACAATAAAAACCAATTATACCAAGCATGTTTCATTAGATAGACCATCTAACATCATAGTACTATCTTTCTACACAATAATAACCAATTATATCAAGCATGTTACATGAGATAGGCCATCTAACATCATAGTACTATCTTTCTACACAATAAAAACCAATTATACCAATCATGTTTCATTAGATAGACCATCTAACATCATAGTACTATCTTTCTACACAATAAAAACCAATTATACCAAGCATGTTTCATTAGATAGACCATCTAACATCATAGTACTATCTTTTTACACAATAAAAACCAATTATACCAAGCATGTTTCATTAAATAGACCATCTAACATCATAGTACTATCTTTCTACACAAAAAACCAATTATACCAAGCATGTTTCATTAGATAGACCATCTAACATCATAGTAGTATCTTATGTCGCAATAAAAACCAATTATACCAAGCATGTTTCATTAGATAGACCATCTAACATCATAGTACTATCTTTCTACAAAATAAAAACCAATTATACCAAGCATGTTTCATTAGATAGACCATTTAACATCATATTACTATCTTTCTACACAATAAAAACCAATTATACCAAGCATGTTTCATTAGATAGACCATCTAACATCATAGTACTATCTTTCTACACAATAAAAACCAATTATACCAAGCATGTTTCATTAGATAGACCATCTAACATCATAGTACTATCTTTCTACACAATAATAACCAATTATATCAAGCATGTTACATGAGGTAGGCCATCTAACATCATAGTACTATCTTTCTACACAATAAAAACCAATTATACCAATCATGTTTCATTAGATAGACCATCTAACATCATAGTACTATCTTTCTACACAATAAAAACCAATTATACCAAGCATGTTTCATTAGATAGACCATCTAACATCATAGTACTATCTTTTTACACAATAAAAACCAATTATACCAAGCATGTTTCATTAAATAGACCATCTAACATCATAGTACTATCTTTTTACACAAAAAAACCAATTATACCAAGCATGTTTCATTAGATAAACCATCTAACATCATATTACTATCTTTCTACACAATAAAAAACAATTATACCAAGCATGTTTCATTAGTGAGACCATCTAACATCATAGTACTATCTTTCTACACAATAAAAACCAATTATACCAAGCATGTTTCATTAGATAGACCATCTAACATCATAGTACTATCTTTCTACACAATAATAACCAATTATACTAAGCATGTTTCATTAGATACACCATCTAACATCATAGTACTATCTTTCTACAAAATAAAAACCAATTATAACAAGCATGTTTCATTAAATAGACCATCTAACATCATAGTACTATCTTTCTACACAATAAAAACCAATTATACCAAGCATGTTTCATTAGATAGACCATCTAACATAATAGTACTATCTTTCTACACAATAAAAACCAATTATACCAAGCATGTTTCATTAGATAGACCATCTAACATCATAGTACTATCTTTCTACACAATAATAACCAATTATATCAAGCATGTTACATGAGGTAGGCCATCTAACATCATAGTACTATCTTTCTACACAATAAAAACCAATTATACCAATCATGTTTCATTACATAGACCATCTAACATCATAGTACTATCTTTCTACACAATAAAAACCAATTATACCAAGCATGTTTCATTAGATAGACCATCTAACATCATAGTACTATCTTTTTACACAATAAAAACCAATTATACCAAGCATGTTTCATTAAATAGACCATCTAACATCATAGTACTATCTTTTTACACAAAAAAAACAATTATACCAAGCATGTTTCATTAGATAAACCATCTAACATCATATTACTATCTTTCTACACAATAAAAAACAATTATACCAAGCATGTTTCATTAGTGAGACCATCTAACATCATAGTACTATCTTTCTACACAATAAAAACCAATTATACCAAGCATGTTTCATTAGATAGACCATCTAACATCATAGTACTATCTTTCTACACAATAATAACCAATTATACTAAGCATGTTTCATTAGATACACCATCTAACATCATAGTACTATCTTTCTACAAAATAAAAACCAATTATACCAAGCATGTTTCATTAAATAGACCATCTAACATCATAGTACTATCTTTCTACACAATAAAAACCAATTATACCAAGTATGGTTCATTAGATAGACCATCTAACATAATAGTACTATCTTTCTACACAATAAAAACCAATTATACCAAGCATGTTTCATTAGATAGACCATCTAACATCATAGTACTATCTTTCTACACAATAATAACCAATTATATCAAGCATGTTACATGAGATAGGTTATCTAACATCATAGTACTATCTTTCTACACAATAAAAACCAATTATACCAATCATGTTTCATTAGATAGACCATCTAACATCATAGTACTATCTTTCTACACAATAAAAACCAATTATACCAAGCATGTTTCATTAGATAGACCATCTAACATCATAGTACTATCTTTTTACACAATAAAAACCAATTATACCAAGCATGTTTCATTAAATAGACCATCTAACATCATAGTACTATCTTTCTACACAAAAAAAAAAATTATACCAAGCATGTTTCATTAGATAGACCATCTAACATCATAGTACTATCTTTCTACACAATAAAAACCAATTATACCAAGCATGTTTCATTAGATAAACCATCTAACATCATAGTACTATCTTTCTACACAATAATAACCAATTATATCAAGCATGTTACATGAGATAGGCCATCTAACATCATAGTACTATCTTTCTACACAATAAAAACCAATTATACCAATCATGTTTCATTAGATAGACCATCTAACATCATAGTACTATCTTTCTACACAATAAAAAACAATTATACCAAGCATGTTTCATTAGATAGACCATCTAACATCATAGTACTATCTTTCTACACAATAAAAACCAATTATACCAAGCATGTTTCATTAAATAGACCATCTAACATCATAGTACTATCTTTCTACACAAAAAAACCAATAATACCAAGCATGTTTCATTAGATAGACCATCTAACATCATAGTACTATCTTTCTACACAATAAAAACCAATTATACCAAGCATGTTTCATTAGATAAACCATCTAACATCATAGTACTATCTTTCTACACAATGAAAACAAAATATACCAAGCATGTTTCATTAAATAGACCATCTAACATCATAGTACTATCTTTTTACACAAAAAAACCAATTATACCAAGCATGTTTCATTAGATAAACCATCTAACATCATATTACTATCTTTCTACACAATAAAAAACAATTATACCAAGCATGTTTCATTAGTGAGACCATCTAACATCATAGTACTATCTTTCTACACAATAAAAACCAATTATACCAAGCATGTTTCATTAGATAGACCATCTAACATCATAGTACTATCTTTCTACACAATAATAACCAATTATACTAAGCATGTTTCATTAGATACACCATCTAACATCATAGTACTATCTTTCTACAAAATAAAAACCAATTATAACAAGCATGTTTCATTAAATAGACCATCTAACATCATAGTACTATCTTTCTACACAATAAAAACCAATTATACCAAGCATGTTTCATTAGATAGACCATCTAACATAATAGTACTATCTTTCTACACAATAAAAACCAATTATACCAAGCATGTTTCATTAGATAGACCATCTAACATCATAGTACTATCTTTCTACACAATAATAACCAATTATATCAAGCATGTTACATGAGGTAGGCCATCTAACATCATAGTACTATCTTTCTACACAATAAAAACCAATTATACCAATCATGTTTCATTACATAGACCATCTAACATCATAGTACTATCTTTCTACACAATAAAAACCAATTATACCAAGCATGTTTCATTAGATAGACCATCTAACATCATAGTACTATCTTTTTACACAATAAAAACCAATTATACCAAGCATGTTTCATTAAATAGACCATCTAACATCATAGTACTATCTTTTTACACAAAAAAAACAATTATACCAAGCATGTTTCATTAGATAAACCATCTAACATCATATTACTATCTTTCTACACAATAAAAAACAATTATACCAAGCATGTTTCATTAGTGAGACCATCTAACATCATAGTACTATCTTTCTACACAATAAAAACCAATTATACCAAGCATGTTTCATTAGATAGACCATCTAACATCATAGTACTATCTTTCTACACAATAATAACCAATTATACTAAGCATGTTTCATTAGATACACCATCTAACATCATAGTACTATCTTTCTACAAAATAAAAACCAATTATACCAAGCATGTTTCATTAAATAGACCATCTAACATCATAGTACTATCTTTCTACACAATAAAAACCAATTATACCAAGTATGGTTCATTAGATAGACCATCTAACATAATAGTACTATCTTTCTACACAATAAAAACCAATTATACCAAGCATGTTTCATTAGATAGACCATCTAACATCATAGTACTATCTTTCTACACAATAATAACCAATTATATCAAGCATGTTACATGAGATAGGTTATCTAACATCATAGTACTATCTTTCTACACAATAAAAACCAATTATACCAATCATGTTTCATTAGATAGACCATCTAACATCATAGTACTATCTTTCTACACAATAAAAACCAATTATACCAAGCATGTTTCATTAGATAGACCATCTAACATCATAGTACTATCTTTTTACACAATAAAAACCAATTATACCAAGCATGTTTCATTAAATAGACCATCTAACATCATAGTACTATCTTTCTACACAAAAAAAAAAATTATACCAAGCATGTTTCATTAGATAGACCATCTAACATCATAGTACTATCTTTCTACACAATAAAAACCAATTATACCAAGCATGTTTCATTAGATAAACCATCTAACATCATAGTACTATCTTTCTACACAATAATAACCAATTATATCAAGCATGTTACATGAGATAGGCCATCTAACATCATAGTACTATCTTTCTACACAATAAAAACCAATTATACCAATCATGTTTCATTAGATAGACCATCTAACATCATAGTACTATCTTTCTACACAATAAAAAACAATTATACCAAGCATGTTTCATTAGATAGACCATCTAACATCATAGTACTATCTTTCTACACAATAAAAACCAATTATACCAAGCATGTTTCATTAAATAGACCATCTAACATCATAGTACTATCTTTCTACACAAAAAAACCAATAATACCAAGCATGTTTCATTAGATAGACCATCTAACATCATAGTACTATCTTTCTACACAATAAAAACCAATTATACCAAGCATGTTTCATTAGATAAACCATCTAACATCATAGTACTATCTTTCTACACAATGAAAACAAAATATACCAAGCATGTTTGATTAGATAGACCATCTAACATCATAGTACTATCTTTCTACACAATAAAAACCAATTATACCAAGCATGTTTCATAAGATAGACCATCTAACATCATAGTACTATCTTTCTACACAATAAAAACCAATTATACCAAGCATGTTTCATTAGATAGACCATATAACATCATAGTACTATCTTTTTACAAAATAAAAACCAATTATACCTAGCATGTTTCATTAGATAGACCATCTAACATCATAGTAGTATCTTATGTCGCAATAAAAACCAATTATACCAAGCATGTTTCATTAGATAGACCATCTAACATCATAGTACTATCTTTTTACAAAATAAAAACCAATTATACCTAGCATGTTTCATTAGATAGACCATCTAACATCATAGTAGTATCTTATGTCGCAATAAAAACCAATTATACCAAGCATGTTTCATTAGATAGACCATCTAACATCATAGTACTATCTTTCTACAAAATAAAAACCAATTATACCAAGCATGTTTCATTAGATAGACCATCTAACATCATATTACTATCTTTCTACACAATAAAAAACAATTATACCAAGCATGTTTCATTAGTGAGACCATCTAACATCATAGTACTATCTTTCTACACAATAAAAACCAATTATACCAAGCATGTTTCATTAGATAGACCATCTAACATCATAGTACTATCTTTCTACACAATAATAACCAATTATACTAAGCATGTTTCATTAGATACACCATCTAACATCATTATACTATCTTTCTACAAAATAAAAACCAATTATACCAAGCATGTTTCATTAAATAGACCATCTAACATCATAGTACTATCTTTCTACACAATAAAAACCAATTATACCAAGCATGTTTCATTAGATAGACCATCTAACATAATAGTACTATCTTTCTACACAATAAAAACCAATTATACCAAGCATGTTTCATTAGATAGACCATCTAACATCATAGTACTATCTTTCTACACAATAATAACCAATTATATCAAGCATGTTACATGAGATAGGCCATCTAACATCATAGTACTATCTTTCTACACAATAAAAACCAATTATACCAATCATGTTTCATTAGATAGACCATCTAACATCATAGTACTATCTTTCTACACAATAAAAACCAATTATACCAAGCATGTTTCATTAGATAGACCATCTAACATCATAGTACTATCTTTCTACACAATAAAAAACAATTATACCAAGCATGTTTCATTAGATAGACCATCTAACATCATAGTACTATCTTTCTACACAATAAAAACCAATTATACCAAGCATGTTTCATTAAATAGACCATCTAACATCATAGTACTATCTTTCTACACAAAAAAACCAATAATACCAAGCATGTTTCATTAGATAGACCATCTAACATCATAGTACTATCTTTCTACACAATAAAAACCAATTATACCAAGCATGTTTCATTAGATAAACCATCTAACATCATAGTACTATCTTTCTACACAATAAAAACCAATTATACCAAGCATGTTTCATTAAATAGACCATCTAACATCATAGTACTATCTTTCTACACAAAAAAACCAATAATACCAAGCATGTTTCATTAGATAGACCATCTAACATCATAGTACTATCTTTCTACACAATAAAAACCAATTATACCAAGCATGTTTCATTAGATAAACCATCTAACATCATAGTACTATCTTTCTACACAATGAAAACAAAATATACCAAGCATGTTTGATTAGATAGACCATCTAACATCATAGTACTATCTTTCTACACAATAAAAACCAATTATACCAAGCATGTTTCATAAGATAGACCATCTAACATCATAGTACTATCTTTCTACACAATAAAAACCAATTATACCAAGCATGTTTCATTAGATAGACCATCTAACATCATAGTACTATCTTTTTACAAAATAAAAACCAATTATACCTAGCATGTTTCATTAGATAGACCATCTAACATCATAGTAGTATCTTATGTCGCAATAAAAACCAATTATACCAAGCATGTTTCATTAGATAGACCATCTAACATCATAGTACTATCTTTTTACAAAATAAAAACCAATTATACCTAGCATGTTTCATTAGATAGACCATCTAACATCATAGTAGTATCTTATGTCGCAATAAAAACCAATTATACCAAGCATGTTTCATTAGATAGACCATCTAACATCATAGTACTATCTTTCTACAAAATAAAAACCAATTATACCAAGCATGTTTCATTAGATAGACCATTTAACATCATATTACTATCTTTCTACACAATAAAAAACAATTATACCAAGCATGTTTCATTAGTGAGACCATCTAACATCATAGTACTATCTTTCTACACAATAAAAACCAATTATACCAAGCATGTTTCATTAGATAGACCATCTAACATCATAGTACTATCTTTCTACACAATAATAACCAATTATACTAAGCATGTTTCATTAGATACACCATCTAACATCATTATACTATCTTTCTACAAAATAAAAACCAATTATACCAAGCATGTTTCATTAAATAGACCATCTAACATCATAGTACTATCTTTCTACACAATAAAAACCAATTATACCAAGCATGTTTCATTAGATAGACCATCTAACATAATAGTACTATCTTTCTACACAATAAAAACCAATTATACCAAGCATGTTTCATTAGATAGACCATCTAACATCATAGTACTATCTTTCTACACAATAATAACCAATTATATCAAGCATGTTACATGAGATAGGCCATCTAACATCATAGTACTATCTTTCTACACAATAAAAACCAATTATACCAATCATGTTTCATTAGATAGACCATCTAACATCATAGTACTATCTTTCTACACAATAAAAACCAATTATACCAAGCATGTTTCATTAGATAGACCATCTAACATCATAGTACTATCTTTCTACACAATAAAAAACAATTATACCAAGCATGTTTCATTAGATAGACCATCTAACATCATAGTACTATCTTTCTACACAATAAAAACCAATTATACCAAGCATGTTTCATTAAATAGACCATCTAACATCATAGTACTATCTTTCTACACAAAAAAACCAATAATACCAAGCATGTTTCATTAGATAGACCATCTAACATCATAGTACTATCTTTCTACACAATAAAAACCAATTATACCAAGCATGTTTCATTAGATAAACCATCTAACATCATAGTACTATCTTTCTACACAATGAAAACAAAATATACCAAGCATGTTTGATTAGATAGACCATCTAACATCATAGTACTATCTTTCTACACAATAAAAACCAATTATACCAAGCATGTTTCATAAGATAGACCATCTTACATCATAGTACTATCTTTCTACACAATAAAAACCAATTATACCAAGCATGTTTCATTAGATAGACCATCTAAAATCATAGTACTATCTTTTTACAAAATAAAAACCAATTATACCTAGCATGTTTCATTAGATAGACCATCTAACATCATAGTAGTATCTTATGTCGCAATAAAAACCAATTATACCAAGCATGTTTCATTAGATAGACCATCTAACATCATAGTACTATCTTTTTACAAAATAAAAACCAATTATACCTAGCATGTTTCATTAGATAGACCATCTAACATCATAGTAGTATCTTATGTCCAAATAAAAACCAATTATACCAAGCATGTTTCATTAGATAGACCATCTAACATCATAGTACTATCTTTCTACAAAATAAAAACCAATTATACCAAGCATGTTTCATTAGATAGACCATTTAACATCATATTACTATCTTTCTACACAATAAAAAACAATTATACCAAGCATGTTTCATTAGTGAGACCATCTAACATCATAGTACTATCTTTCTACACAATAAAAACCAATTATACCAAGCATGTTTCATTAGATAGACCATCTAACATCATAGTACTATCTTTCTACACAATAATAACCAATTATACTAAGCATGTTTCATTAGATACACCATCTAACATCATAGTACTATCTTTCTTCAAAATAAAAACCAATTATACCAAGCATGTTTCATTAAATAGACCATCTAACATCATAGTACTATCTTTCTACACAATAAAAACCAATTATACCAAGCATGTTTCATTAGATAGACCATCTAACATAATAGTACTATCTTTCTACACAATAAAAACCAATTATACCAAGCATGTTTCATTAGATAGACCATCTAACATCATAGTACTATCTTTCTACACAATAATAACCAATTATATCAAGCATGTTACATGAGATAGGCCATCTAACATCATAGTACTATCTTTCTACACAATAAAAACCAATTATACCAATCATGTTTCATTAGATAGACCATCTAACATCATAGTACTATCTTTCTACACAATAAAAACCAATTATACCAAGCATGTTTCATTAGATAGACCATCTAACATCATAGTATAGGCCATCTAACATCATAGTACTATCTTTCTACACAATAAAAACCAATTATACCAATCATGTTTCATTAGATAGACCATCTAACATCATAGTACTATCTTTCTACACAATAAAAACCAATTATACCAAGCATGTTTCATTAGATAGACCATCTAACATCATAGTACTATCTTTTTACACAATAAAAACCAATTATACCAAGCATGTTTCATTAAATAGACCATCTAACATCATAGTACTATCTTTCTACACAAAAAAAAACCAATTATACCAAGCATGTTTCATTAGATAGACCATCTAACATCATAGTACTATCTTTCTACACAATAAAAACCAATTATACCAAGCATGTTTCATTAGATAAACCATCTAACATCATAGTACTATCTTTCTACACAATAAAAACCAATTATACCAAGCATGTTTCATTAGATAGACCATCTAACGTCATAGTACTATCTTTCTACACAATAAAAACCAATTATACCAAGCATGTTTCAAAAGATAGACCAACTAACAAATTCAGTAATTTTTTCATTTGTAAAGGGGCATAACTCTAGAAAAGTAATAGTAACACCATCAAAATTTGAATTTCATCTGTATTTTGTTGCAATAAGAATTGTGTATAAGTTTTATAACGTTAGGTTGAGGGAAACTTAAGTTTGAGAAAGAAAACGACGAAAAATTCAGCAATTTTTCAATATGTTAACAAGCATACATTTATTTTTGGCATTGCACAAGTCATGTCTTCTTTGACTGTTCATGACGTTGAAATACTAAATCTCTGGGATCTGTTTTAGTTGATTTTAGTCTCTGATGCATGATTTTTTTTTAATTAATTGTTTTTGGCTTTTCAGTAACTAAGAGTACTCTCAAATCGTACTTTCTTGTTTATTTGACCTGTTGATACTATTTGTAATGCTCTTTAGTTATTTAAGGTTTACTTATTCAGGGATGTAACTGGTCTATATACCAGCTTTGATAAGTGTTTGATAGTACTATACATTTTCTCTAGAAAGGTTAAAGTTATGCCACTAAAATTCAAACTTGATCCGTGTTTTGCGTAATAAGCATTGTGTATAAGTTTCAAACATTTGGTCGAGTCAAACTATAACATCCATAGCTAAGGCTGCAACATAAAAATGTTGGTTATCCCCATTATTATTCAATCTATTGATAACTTACGTTACTATCCTTATAAATCTATCTATAATCAGCTTGCATGTTAAATAATCTAGAGCTGTTCCATTGAATTCGTCTTCTTTTTCTGTTTCTTGAGGAAGTTAAATCAACCTGTTCAGTCACTATAAAGTGTTACAATTCATATTTAGACGCAACACATAAATAGTGACCAAAAAGGTACCGCAATCTCAGGATGAACGCTTAAATAAAAAAAAAATATGAACACACCTCTTATGTCTCACCCCGCAACATTCTGTATGTATGTTTCTATCCCGAGTCAGGAGTCGGTCATTCAGTGGTTGTCCTTTGTTTATGTGTTACATATTTGTTTTTGATAGATTGGACTGTTAGATCTCTCGTTTGAATTGTTTTACAATGTCATTTCGGGGCCTTTTATAGCTGACTATACCGTATGGGCTTTGCTAATTGTTGATGGCCATACTGTGCCCTATAGTTGTTAACTTCTGTGTCATTTGATCTCTTGTGGAGAGTAGTCTCATTGGCAATCATACCACATCTTCTCTTTGACATAAAATATTTTAACCTTCGTTCTAAAAAACACATGTCCAAAACTGGAATATGATTTGATTGCGTTAAAGATCTGAACACAGACAGAAACACTAACATGACTAAATCCATATATTTTTGTTCAAGCATAATTGATTTGAAGTCATACTCTCCTCGTACATACTTGAATTTAACACGAGATTGATTGTATGAATAAATGATATCATTATTTTGAAACTTTCGGATGCACAATTAAATTTCCTAATGGTGCACATGCGCAGAAGCGTAACCAATTTGATTAAGATTAACCCGAATAATCCAGTTGTTTCATTCGGATTATTCCAATTATTAATGTATCAAAGGCAATTATAACAACAATCAGTGAGAATTATTATTATGACCTATTAATGCTCCAAAACAAGCCATTAACTTTTAATTATTTTCATGTGTTTTCGTGAATTTCGAGAATTTATACCATTTAAATATCTGAAAAGGTTTATTTAACTTAAATACCCATAATATTAATATTTTAGTATTATGTGTCCTTGATAAAAGTAAGGAGAACAAACCCAGGGCCTTACTGCTGATTAATGTTGATGTTTGAGTTCTTTTATATACGTTATAATATGAATATACCCAATAATCTAGAAAACTTGCAATAAAAACATAATCAACCTAGTTGTTTTATACTCATCTAAAATAGATATTTTTCAAAGGTCTTTTTTATTTTTTTACCGTACACCTTTTACATTTATTGACATTATAATAAAAATCATAAAAATTTATGAATTACAATTAATATATATCTTTATTTTTATTTCTTATATACATGATAAATATATTTTTTATTGGGGCCGGATTGATTTTACATATGGGATGGATCGACGTTGGGCCGGATCAACTTGGGCCGGATCTACGTGGGGCCAGATCGACCCAAAAGCTTATTCTTGCTGTGACACTTTCCTGTCGCAGAAAGGGATCAAGGCAAGAAATAAAATAGCCTTTCATGACTTCACAAAAATAACATATTTTATATTTTTCCAGCACCAGCAATAATTTTATCCCTCTATACAGGTATAAACACCATATAGAGGGTTTGTTCCCAACCGGATAAATAAAACTTAGATATGATGTCTTCTCCTTGTACATTTTTTGTACTTAGCTACAAAAGGACAGCAGGAGTCTACATGCCAGTTTGTAGAATTTGAAGCGTTTTACGTTTTTGTGGTTTTATCATAGAGTATTGACCCTTTGACTGCCATGGCATTGAAAAACGTTTTACCTTTGACTGCTAAGAATCGGCCTGGCTTCGAACTTTATCAAACAGCGCCATGGCAACCCTGACAACAATTGATAACGTCACGCTATTCTGCATGGTACCTGTATATGATTGCTCGTGTGATGACACCACAGTATGTCTGCTTCGTTCATTTATCACTCTCAAGTGTCGAATGTTTTTACTGTATTTGTGGTTTTTTTATATTTGATCAGTCTTTTAATTGGTGTTAATTGCAATTTATTAGTATTTGTAAAAACTGATAGCCTCATTGACTTTAATGGTATTCAGAAAATCTGTGCCACATGGCCAATATTTTGGCCTTAAAGTTATTTCTCAAAAATGCCACGGCCCATTTTAAATCGTTTGTGTTGTATGAAATAAACCATAATTAGTTATGGTGACAACACCAGTGTTTAGTTTAAAATATTTAACGGTTTTACTTCGATTGACATCAGAAGAAGTGTGACGTCTTTTGCATCACTTTTAAATTCACGACAGGCTCCCGTTCTAGAACAAACTCTATGTGTAATATGCTTTATTAAACTCAAATGTTCGGATTTGTGTATCAAATTCCATTGTCAAACTTTTGAAGAAGAAAATAAAAACAATAAAAAAACTTCGGGCTTTGGAAAAGTTTTCTGATTTTGTTCTACATGCCTTTAGTTTGTATAATATCAAACATCGTCACAGCAAATAGGTATTTCGTCAATTTTGGTAAATGATAGAGCGAGAATATAAATTTATTTGTGAAATTAAGTTCCTACATTTACAGACAGGCAAATTTTCTTTGTCTTGTTTTACTTTTTAGTTGATGATAAAATTGAAAATGGAAATGGGGAATATGTCAAAGAGACAAGAACCTGACCAAATATGTTAAAGGATGGCTTCTTAAAGTCAAGTGGCAAATAAATATGCATATATTAAGGACGTGAACATGCCACTTCTTCATTTACCAAGACCTAATTCTGATTTTTTGAAAAGAACATTTAAATATTCTGGTCTTATTACCTGGAATAATTTACCAAATAATATTAAAGAAATAGATAATTTAGATACATTTATGACCAACTGTTCAAACTATTTTCTAACTGAACAGAATAAAGATGCATGAAACTAATGTATTTCTTTTTCTTCTTCTACTGAATGCATATGTGCTTATTTAACTGTATTATGTATTTTATATTGTATGTATTTTTGTACGTTTTTTATTTGTATTGATAGTTTTTGAAGATTAACATGTAATTGTTAAATGTTTTACCTTCGTTAAATAAAGAATTTTATTATTATTATGTAAACAATCGCCATATTGCTTTGTGACGTATTGGAATTTCCACAACAATATATATATTTTCGAATAACAGCCACTTTAACTCGCTTTGTAACTACGATGTACACCTTATCTACTAATATATATAAATAACGTCACATAATCTGTATATCTGTGTGGACCTAATCTACCATGTACCTATCTGATCATGTGACATGAATATTAATACACAAATTCTTGTTCAAATGTATAATTCCATAATATTTAAATAAACACAATTTCTTTTATGGTTGTGAAAATATTGAAGTTTCAAATATTAAACTCATGCAACACACATTATTTACATTTACCACAATTGATATTCTTTACAAAACAAAATCGAATAATACTGCATTCTTTTATACTAAATAAAATATCTGATATATAGATTCACTTACGTTTGCATGCAGTTTATTCACATTCGAGAGATATTTTCCTTTTCGTGTTTCAACACATCATCTTATTGTCAACTCATTGTCAACATTGATGTAAACAATCGCCATATTGCTTTGTGACGTATTGGAATTTCCACAATAATATATATATATATTTCGATTCACAACCACTTTAACTCGCTTTGTAACTACGATGTACACCTTATCTACCAATATATTTAAATGACGTCACATAATCTGTATATCTGTGTGCATCTTATCTACTATATGTATGATAACTTTTTAATTTACAGTAATTTTTGGGCCGAATAAGGGCCTTATTGCTCCTACTCCTTTGATTGGTTAAGTTCCAATGATGGTTATTTTCTTGTATGCAATCAAATGTTATGTTAAATTTTTTCTATAGTACTGGACAGGATAAAACTTTACTCATGCCAAGTATATCTTTATTTGTAACAAAGATAAATTCTGCACATTTTTTCTAAAAGTGCAAATTTAACAAAGACTATGGGCGAGTTGTTGTCGCTTTGACACATTCCCCATTTCCATTTAGACTAGTCGATGATGTTACAAAATCCAACATGGAACTGATTACTAGACTTCGTGATAGTGATCAACTTGATATGTGTATATAAGAATTTCTGTTTTTTTTTGTTTTTTTTTTTAATCAATTAAAATAGAAGGTCATTTTTGTTAGTGAAAATAACATGCATTTCAGAATTGTAGTATTTAATGCCATGAAAGCTGCAACACATCAAAGAGAACATCTATATGGATGTGGGTTATCTTAACAGTATAAATGTGAGAGAGAATGATTGTGTAAATGATTGTGCAAATGTAGTTTATTTAAGTTTATTTCATTGTATTACATTGTTTTGCTTGCTCTTGTGTATAGACAAAAATATTGTATCTCAAGTCAATATAACATAATGGATAATCATATAAAAATTTTGTCAATGAATGTTAGGGGTCTTTTCTCTAGTGCTAAGAAAAGATCTGATGTCTTCAACTGGGCGAAATCAAAAAATAGTTCGATTGTGTGTTTTCAAAAAGACACACAGTACAAGAGATATTGAAACTTTATGGGGGGATGAATGGGGTCATCAGTGTTACTTCAGTCATGGTGATAGTAGAAGTGCTGGGGTTTGTGTCATGTTCAGAGGGGGTTATGATTACGAAGTTCATGAATCTCTTATAGACCAACATGGACGATACATCATATTAGACGTGACTCTATACGATCAAAGGTTAACCTTGGTATGTTTATATGGTTATAACACAGATAAACCAGATTTTTTCTGTGATATCCTACAGAAAACTATGAGATTTTCGAATACAAGTTTCATCTTCTTGGGTGACTGGAATGTAGTGCAGGATAAGAATGAAGATACTTATAATGTAATACATGACAGAAACCCCAACTCCAGGAGAAAGATTGATGAAATTAAGGACACACTTTTGCTGTTAGACCCTTGGAGGACTTGTTATCCTAGTGATAGAAAATTTACATGGCGTCAGAAATCTCCCATTAAACAGAGCCGTCTTGATTATTATCTTGTATCTGAGGACCTTTTTACATTGATGGAATCAACAAAAATTATTCCTGGATACAGGACAGATCACTCTGCCATTATATTTACTTTTACAGCATCCTTAGCTAAGCGGGGCAAAGGATACTGGAAATTTAATTCTCAGCTTTTAAGAGAACCTGCATATGGAGATTTAGTTATAAACTGCATCAGAGACACTGTTTCTGAGTATTTCTCTGAGGGTGATTCCGAAGATTTTCTTCATGTTCAGTTATCTTGCAGTGATCAGCTATTTTTAGAGGTTCTAAAAATGAAGATTCGTAGTCTTACTATCTCCTACTGTATTAAAAAATCAAGGGAAGAAAAAGATGTTTTCAAGGGACTGGAGTTAGAAATCCAGTCTCTAGAAAACAGTGTAAATTTAAACCCTAGCGAAATTAATGTGACGTCACTCAATCAGAAAAAGTGTGAATTAGAGAAGCGACGACAGACATTAGTTGAGGGCCTTATTCTCCGTTCTCGTGTAAATTGGCATGAGAATGGAGAAAGATGCACTAACTATTTTTGTAAGTTAGAAAAGAAAGCCTTCTTAAATAAAACCATGACTGAACTCATTGATGACCAAGGTAATCAAATTTCTGATCAATCTAAAATATTGTTTGAACAGGAGCAGTTTTATAGGACACTTTATACATCTAAGTCATTCAGTAATGATGACAATCAATTTTTTAAACATGACATAAAACTCAGTGCAGAACAAAAACTTCTTTGTGAGGGAAACTTATCTTTTAGGGAATGTGGGGAAGCTTTAAAACAGATGCAAAATGGAAAGTCTCCAGGATCTGATGGATTTACAGTGGATTTTTTCAAATTTTTTTGGAAAGATATTGGTCCATTTGTCTTTAGATCTCTGCAATTTGGATATGAGTTGGGCCATTTTTCAGATTTTCAATACCAAAGTATTATTACTTGTATTCCTAAGGAAGGGAAAGATAGGAGGTACATGGGTAACTGGCGACCGATCAGCTTAATGAACACAGATATGAAAATTGCATCTGCAGTTCTTGCTGGTAGAGCTAAAAAGGTACTGTTCGCCATTATTAGTGACACACAAAAGGGCTTTATGAAAGGGAGATTCATAGGAGAGAACACTAGACTTCTATATGATTTAATGCACTATCTAGAAAAAAATGATATAGAAGGATTGTTATTACTAGTAGATTTCGAAAAAGCCTTTGATTCTATAGAATGGGATTTTTTAAAGCAGGCTTTGATTAGTTTTAATTTTGGTCCTTCTTTTTGTAAATGGTTTGATGTGCTTTATGCAGATGCAAAGAGCTGTGTCATTAATAATGGTAATATGTCCCAATTTTTTGTAGTAGAAAGCTTATTTTTAAATTTTATTGTAATTTTTGCCAAAAAATACATATATAAATGCAAGCTAGAAGAAAAGCTTCCAAATGCAATTGAATTAAAAAATAGACTGAGAAACTTTTATAACTTAGAGTTATATACAGCAAGAAAATACAACAAAGTTTTTGAACTTGAAAAACTTTGGGCCCCTATGCTAATTATTTATCCTGAATGGTAATCTAACAACCAAATTTATATCAATATATATATCTTTTTGACCTATTTATGGAACAGAGCAAACAACATGTAATATATGCATAGCACATGTAAACCTTCTTTTTTTTTTTTCTTCTATTTTAAAATAATCTATAGATATTTCTATATGAAGAGATTGTGAAAAAAGAGAGAAAGAGAGAGTGAGAAAGAAGGAGAGAGCGAGTGTGAAAGAGAGAGAGAGAAAAAAAAAAGATTTTCAAAATATTTATTTTTTAGTTTGTGTAAATCTTGATAAAACAATAGTCTTTTGTTGTTATATATTTGAAACCCTGTAACACCTTAGTCAGGTGGTGCTGTAAGGGTGATGTTAAATCCTGACTATTGAAAAAAATAAATAAAAAATAAAAAAAACATTCCCCATTTCCTTTTTCAATTTTAATAGGGAAAAATCAATGGTGGTATTATACCTAGAGCAAATCTGACATGTGTGGGTAATCTTCTTTCTATGAAACTACTGAGACACATTTAACCATACTTGACCATAATAATTAATATGTTTTTTCTTTAAAAAATGTATCAGATGACCCCACCTTCCAACCCTCATGGCCCACATGAATAAAAATGGAACATAGGGGTAAAATGCAGATTTTTGTATATATCTCTGAAACTAAACCATTTGGAGCAAATCAGACAGGGGGCAGTTGATGGTTTTCTCAGAGCATGGGTCCTGTGTAATTTCGAGGAGAAGATTTTTTAAAAGTTAACGGACATTTAATATGGACGACAGACAACAAGTGCTGCCCATTGGACCAAGATCGTTTTTAACCCTTAAAGTACACCACTTACCATTTTGTGTACAACATCCCAGGAAATTAATAATATTTTCATGGCATCCTATTAATTTCATCACTTCCATTTCTTGCATTAAATCTGTCAATTCTCTATCGGTTGCATCCTCTAAAATATTTAAATAATATTGACAATTATTAATGGATAAAACCATTGGTCACATTCAAAGAATACTGTGGATTCATTCATTTTCATGGATTGCTTAAAACTTGCATAATCGTGGATATTTGATTTTGTAATTTTTCCAATCTCTGTATTCAAAGCCTATTCAAAATATGTTATTCAATGAACATTTGAATTCAATGTTCACCTGTACCCACGAAAATTGGTATCAAACTAATGTTAATGAATCAAAAGTAATTTGTCCCAACCCAGGACTATATGTCCCCATTCAAAAACATTGATCAGGAACCCTCCCCTTGCAGTGGCATAGGTTGCATGTATGCTCATATGCTCAAGCATCCACATCATTTTGACAAAACAAAAATAAAAAAAACAGCAGTTTAACTCGGAAGTATCAAAATGTAACAAGGCTGAGGATATGAGGATAACATCCAGTCATTTTCGAAGCAGTATGCCTGGTCTTTCATTTAGGATAATTTAGTTTGATACATGAATCGCAGAATAGTGTTTCAAGTTAACTTTTCTTCGTATAAATAGTCTATGTCATCAGCTAAGGCAAGCGGAGAGGACTGATACGCAGACCCGTGGACATGTTTCATCTGAAATTGAACCTAGTGGAGGGATGGCTTCTCATTTGACTATAGTAACTAACAACTAAAACACCATATCCTGATATCGTTTCTTGCGACATTGTAAACGACGTGATAAAACAAATCAATTTGTAATAGATCGTGATAAGTCCTAGGCTTATGAATTCCCGTTTCTATTTAGGTTCAAATACTAATTTTATTTTTATTCAGTAAAGAACAAAGATCCAATATTCCCCGCCAAGCACATTACATGTCATATTTTATCTATCAAAGGCCAAGGAACAAGGGAATAACTAAAAAAAACTTTTATTTCTTTTTCTTTTTTATTTTTAATATCTAAAAAGAAATAAAAGCTTCACAGCAAATGAAATGGGATTTCCATTACAATATATATTTTAAAGGGACATTACTAGTTAAAAATATTTGATTACAAATTATTTTCAAAATTGTCAAAGACATTGCTTATGATATGAGTTTCACTTAATCTGACATGAATTGTACACATGAGAGTGCTAACAATACCAGACGATCGGACGTCCGGTATTTTTATGTCTCCTGCATGCGTTTAGCTCAGTAATAAAAAATCAAAGGTTGTAGACTCAAATTCCTGGAAAGAGAAGTCACTTCAGTTCCTATACTCAGAAGTTCCTAAATTATACAGAAGTGCCGCTGTAATGGAGTCCGTTTAAACAGTTTTTGATATGTCAAATAGAAGATTGGGGGGGAAACTTTACATCAAATATTTATGAATTGAATGATGGTAGTTTCAAGAAAACAATAAAATTTGGTTAAAAATATAAATATATGAATTGGTGGGTATTTTGAATTTAAACAAAAATCTAACTAGTGTCGGATTCTGGGGGAGTACATGTGCTTAAATAAAAAATATTTTCTGCACAAAAAGGTCCAAAACATTTTTCGGCTCGCTCGACTCGGCAAAACATCCACATCATTTCAACCCTGGCTACGCCACTGCCTTGGATCCCCAATAGAACAAGCAGAGCTTGCATTGCTCACAAGTTTGTTTTTTTGCTTAAATCTTTCATCAATGACTGTTTTTGCTTTTCAATTTATATTTAATAATAAGAGGCTTACAAATGCCAATACAATGTTCATTGTATGTGTCATATTTTCATTAAAAGCAAATAAATGCATTTTACCCATTTGTTCCATTTTAACCATAGTGTCTTTGTTTCTTGAAGTACAAGGAAATAAAATACAAATTTATACTAAATTCATTTGCGAAGATTTATATAGTTAAAAAAAAAATAAAACAACTTGTGTAATTTTCCTTAAAGGTCAATAACTCCGTAACGGGTCAATTGACAATTTTTGTCATAAAAAACATTTTTGAAGATGTTACTTTGCTGAACATTTTTTGCTGTTTACAGTTTATCTTTATCTTTAATTAATTTCATACAAAAACTAAAAAAAATCCTTAAAATAACCAATTTAGTGGCAGGAACCCAACAATGGCAGCCATGTTTGTCGATGGATCAAAACTTCGGATACAATTTATAAGCAAGATACCAGATAATTAAGGAAATTTTTTTTTGTTAAAGTTTGAAATCTTTGGCCCAGTAGTTTCAGAGAAGGTTTTTTGAAATAGTTAACAACAGATGATGATGGACGCCAAGTCATTAGTGATAACATAAGCTCAAATGGTTATAGCTAACAAGAATGTGTCCCCAGTACATGAATAGCCCATCCACACTATCATTTTCTATGTTCAGTGGACCTTGAAAATGGGGGAAAATTTCTAGTTTGGCATAAAAATTACAAAGATTATAAAATAGAAAACATGAGCCCTAAGTTTCAAGTTGATTGGACTTCAACTTCATCAAAAACTACCTCTACCAAAAACTTTAACCAATCCTTTAACCTGAAGCGGGACAGACAGACGGAAGGACAAACAGACGGAAGAACGAACCAATGGATGGACAGATGAACAAATGGACAGACAAAAGAACGAATGAATGGACGCACAGAACAGAAAACACAAGTGAAACTGCGAGCTACTGCTCACTGATGATACCCCCGCCGCAAGTGGATAATATTAATAGTGTAAAAATATGCAAGTGTTCGGTAAACAGGAAGTTGCGAGTGATGAATCTGAAAACGCATCACACGGTATAGCTGACTTATAAAAATCCTGAAACCAAATTTTAGAAATCGTTGTATTGTAATTCCTGAGAAAAATGTGACGAAAATTTTTAACTTGGTTATCATGTGTAAAATCATACAAGTGTTTGGTAAACAGGAAGTTGTCGAGTGATGAATCTGAAAACGCATCACACGGTATAGCTGACTTATATAAATCCTGAAACCAAATTTCAGAAATCCTTGTATTGTAGTTCCTGAGAAAAATGTGACGAAAATTTTCAACTTGGTTATCATGTGTAAAATCATACAAGTGTTCGGTAAACAGGAAGTTGTGGAGTGATGAATCTGAAAACGCATCACACGGTATAGCTGACTTATATAAATCCTGAAACCAAATTTCAGAAATCCTTGTATTGTAGTTCCTGAGAAAAATGTGACGAAAATTTTCAACTTGGCTATCATGTGTAAAATCAGACAAGTGTTCGGTAAACAGGAAGTTGTCAAGTGATGAATCTGAAAACGCATCACACGGTATGGCTGACATATATAAATGCTGATACCAAATTACAGAAACGGTGGATGTGTAGTTCCTGAGAAAAATGTGACGAAAGTTTCATGGGACGGACTGACTGACGGGCGGACGGACTGATTGACGGACAGACAGAGGTAAAACAGTATACCCCCCCTTTTTTAAAGCGGGGGTATAATAATGCACCAAAATGGGGCATAATAAATGGGACATTAAAATGGGTTTTAATCGATCCTACAAACTATCCATGTTTATGTAATAAGGAGTACTGTCTTTTGGTATGTATAACGAACACATTTACATTTATACCCTGTGTGTTATACATGACTACAAATATTTTCTTAGTTTTTTTTCAGGTCCAAAATTGGACCAAGAAATTTCCAATTGAAGTGAAAAGTAAGGATTTTTTTTGCTCAAACCTTGATTGTTTTTTATGTGTTATAATATTAATATTCTTGATTTGTCATGTTTTATTCAAATAAAATACATTTTATATCTTTGTTGTTACGTTTTTCGTGTAAATTTGTCAATATGTTTTGCAATCCGGAAATTTGCCAATTGTCTTAATATTGAAGACACAATAAAGCTTTTGTTATTGGTTAAATCAGCCTAGAGTTGTGTTCCTTGTTGTCATAACTTATTGTTTTGTATGTGAAGAGTTGAAGAAAAGTGTATGAAAATTGAATAAACAACACTCATTTTGAAAAGATAAACCATATAATATATCAGGTGATCACAAGTCATGTTGGTCAGTCATGTGACATAATATTGTAAATAGTTATCAAAAGTACCAGGATTATAATTTTATACGCCAGACGCGCGTTTCGTCTACATAAGACTCATCAGTGACGCTCAGATCGAAATAGTTAAAAAGCCAAATAAATACAAAGTTGAAGAGCATTGAGGATCCAAAATTCCAAAAAGTTGTGCCAAATACGGCTAAGGTAATCTACTCCTGGGGTAAGAAAATCCTTAGTTTTTCGAAAAATTCAAAGTTTTGTACACAGAAAATTTATAAAAATGACCATATAATTGATATTCATGTCAACACCGAAGTGCTGACTACTGGGCTGGTGATACCCTCGGGGACGTAACGTCCACCAGCAGTGGCATCGACCCAGTGGTGTAAATAGTTATCAAAAGTACCAGGATTATAATTTTATACGCCAGACGCGCGTTTCGTCTACATAAGACTCATCAGTGACGCTCAGATCGAAATAGTTAAAAAGCCAAATAAATACAAAGTTGAAGAGCATTGAGGATCCAAAATTCCAAAAAGTTGTGCCAAATACGGCTAAGGTAATCTACTCCTGGGGTAAGAAAATCCTTAGTTTTTCGAAAAATTCAAAGTTTTGTACACAGAAAATTTATAAAAATGACCATATAATTGATATTCATGTCAACACCGAAGTGCTGACTACTGGGCTGGTGATACCCTCGGGGACGTAACGTCCACCAGCAGTGGCATCGACCCAGTGGTGTAAATAGTTATCAAAAGTACCAGGATTATAATTTTATACGCCAGACGCGCGTTTCGTCTACATAAGACTCATCAGTGACGCTCAGATCGAAATAGTTAAAAAGCCAAATAAATACAAAGTTGAAGAGCATTGAGGATCCAAAATTCCAAAAAGTTGTGCCAAATACGGCTAAGGTAATCTACTCCTGGGGTAAGAAAATCCTTAGTTTTTCGAAAAATTCAAAGTTTTGTACACAGAAAATTTATAAAAATGACCATATAATTGATATTCATGTCAACACCGAAGTGCTGACTACTGGGCTGGTGATACCCTCGGGGACGTAACGTCCACCAGCAGTGGCATCGACCCAGTGGTGTAAATAGTTATCAAAAGTACCAGGATTATAATTTTATACGCCAGACGCGCGTTTCGTCTACATAAGACTCATCAGTGACGCTCAGATCGAAATAGTTAAAAAGCCAAATAAATACAAAGTTGAAGAGCATTGAGGATCCAAAATTCCAAAAAGTTGTGCCAAATACGGCTAAGGTAATCTACTCCTGGGGTAAGAAAATCCTTAGTTTTTCGCAAAATTCAAAGTTTTGTACACAGTAAAGTGATGATTTATTCTATGAGAAGTTTATTTTTATAAATACGTTTTTACTTTGTAACTTTTCAACTTTTAAACAACTGTTTAAAACCTTTCAAGAAATTATGATTGAAAACATGATTATCACATAATTGTAACCTGAACAAATTTAATTAGGAACAAGGTCAACCTGTCACTGATTTGTTTTGACATTCATTAGACCTGGGGTTGAAGTCATAAAACTTTGCTCAGTGCTCGGAGCACAAAAATCTTGCTCAAAACATAAAATCCAGCATTTTGATTGGTTTTTATTTGTTTAAGTACAAAAAACTGACTCAAATATTTATTACTTCAAGGCCTGTTGATTGAGGTGGGATAATCCAGATTAACAGCTAGAATCATCAAACAAAAAATAAAAGTATTGAGATTTTAACAATTCATTACAGCACTAATGACATTAATTGATTTGTAATTATTTTATTGTTTGAATCAGAACATTAATTGGATATTTATAATCTTGTCCTTTATACTCAAACAATTCATCCTTTTAACTGTGATTTTCAAAAAATTATCAAAGTTCAAAGCCCATAATTATAGCAAAAATGAGCCAAGCGGAACAAAACTGAAACTTAACAATTCCTAGTTGTGGAATTAGGGAATGACAGAATGATGGAATGACGGAATGACAGAATTATGGAATGACCGAATTACGGACATGGATAAAACTGTATGGCACCGACATCTTTGTTGCGGGCCATATTCGTTGCAGGGCCATAACAATGCAAATTTTTCAATAAAGATAAAAAAGATGGAAAAAATTCAATTCTTATTTCCCAAAATTTTATGCTTGTCTAATAAAAAAAGAAAACCTAAGCATAAATCCAGTTTTCATTAATACTATTTGATTTTTGATCTAAAATATATAAGTAATTTTTACCCTTCAACATCTTGACTGCTATGGCAGTTGTTGGAGCTTTATTTAAACCAACAGTTTCTGCTTTAAAAACTTTACCAAATGCTCCTTCCCCAAGAGGTTCACCAAGTGATAACCTATAACAATAAATAAATTATTTCATCTCATATTCATTTAGATATTGAGATACTGATTGATGTAACCATATATATATATTACTAAATAAAATTCTAATAGTTGTACACATTTTCTTAGATATAAGAAGATATGGTATGAGTGCCAATGAGACAACTCTCCATCCAAATGACAATTTATAAAAGTAAACCATTATATGTCAATGTACGGCCTTAACACAGAGCCTTGGCTCACACTGAACAACAAGATATAAAGGGCCCCAAAATTACTAGAGTAAAACCATTCAAACGGGAAAACCAACGTTCTAATCTATATAAAACCAGAGGCTCTAAAGAGCCTGTGTCGCTCACTTTTGTCTATGTGAATATTCAAGGACATGACAAAATTGTGTTTTGGTGATAACTAAGATTTATGAAAAATGGTTAAATATTGACTATAAAGGGCAATAACTCCTAAAGGGGTCAACTGACCATTTCGGTTATGTTGACTTATTTGTAAAACTTACTTTGCTGAACATTATTGCTGTTTAGTTTATCTCTATCTATTATAATCATGATAATATTCAAGATAATAACCAAAAACAGCAAAATTCAGGGGTAGCAACCCAACAAAAGGTTGTCCGATTCATCTAAAATTTTTAGGGCAGATAGATCTTGACCTGATAAACAATTTCACTCTATGTCAGATTTGTTCTAAATGCTTTGGTTTTTGAGTTATAAGCCAAAAGCTGCATTTTACCCCTATGTTCTATATTTAGCCCTGGCGGCCATCTTGGTTGGTTGGCCGGGTCACTGGACACAATTTTTAAACTAGATACCCTAATAATGTTTTGGCCATGTTTGGTTAAATTTGGCCCAGTAGTTTCAGAGGAGAAGATTTTTATAAAAGTTAACGACGATGGATGACGGACGCCAAGTGATGAGAAAAGCTCACTTGGACCTTCGGGCCAGGTGAGCTAAAAACAAGAAACGAGAAACACATATAAATTATATAAACAAACTACAACTACTGTACATCAGATTCCTGACTTAGGACAGGTGCAAACATTTGCAGTGATGGATTAAATGTTTTAATGGGTTAAACCATTTATTACTAATGATTTACAATTTTCAGTGTTTTTGAACAATTTTGTACCGAGACACATGTTTTTTTTTTATCTAGGTAATGTGAGAATGTTATATTTGCTCTTTTAAAAAATTACCAGAAAATCAAGTTTCTCACATTGTATTGCATGATCAGACCTCTACAATAACAACATTTTTTTCAACTTGTTTAGGAGGACTTTGCATTATAAGTTGATTCAAGGAACAAAAGAAATTTATAACAATAGAACAGAAGTTAGTTTTATATCTTTTGAAATATTTTTCAAAAATTATGAGTCAAGAAAAACTGAAACTAGTCATGTCACAGAACTTAGGATCTACTTTTTAACAATGCCAAGTCAAATCAGACTTGCATATGAGGCACCGTCTGATAGGCATGTCAATGTAAATTCATTGGATTTGTATCTTGTTTTTATTTTAAAGTCGAATTTTTTTGTCAGCTTTTTCCAGTTTTATCCATTTCATACAGTAAGTACAGAGTGAGTCATGGATGATATTACGACACTCATTTTAATTTATAATTGACTGGGGAAGATAATTAGGTCCTTTACTGAGGAATTATTTTAACTCTCCGTCTTGAAATATGTTAAGATCTCCTGTTATAACATGGGAAATTGGTCCATAAATGTATTTGGAATTACTGCAATTACATGAAGTAGGTGTATTTTCACTGATATTAAAATCTTTACACAATTGGCTATAATTTAACACAAATTTCCATGTAGATTTCTTGTAAATATAACAAATAAGAGGGAGCTCAGTATTATCAAAATATCCAGGAATTTGTTCTTTAACAGAATGGTTGTTAAAAATACCAGCAATATTTACAAAATCAAAACCTTTATTGACATACTTTATTTTAATAAAATGTTTTTTATGATCTTCAGGACGATCAATTTTAGGAAACAGTTTAGAATAACAATATGCCATTATAATTTGAACAATTTCGTACTTAGGACTGCTATATGAAATTGTGTTGCAATCCTCTAAAATTTTATTTAACTTATTAATCGGTAATGAACAGAGCTTTGTTAACAGATAATGTCTGCTGTTGTTTTTTGAAATAGAAATTAGGTCCGAAATATTGGTGTGATTGGTCCGAAATTTTCTTTGATTGTGATTTTTTCTACGACCATGAGAATGTTTTTTTTTTGAACAGTTTTAGGAACAATATCCAAAATGTTAACAGTATCGGTTCTTGATATTTTTTAATCTAATTTAATTCAATTATTTTTCGTGATTGTACAAACTTTGAATGAGGTTCACCAGGCTGCTTATTTACTTCTTCCAAAGGTTGAACTGCTAAATATTTGATAAGATGACTGTGCTTCTTAAGGTGTTGATAAATGATACTTTTGAATTTATTGGGTTATTTTCTTGAGTGCGTTTAGATAAATATCGACCAGTTTAACCTACGTACTGAATACCGCATCCTGGTTTGTTTCATGTGAGTAAATAAATAAGACTGTTCGTTTTTCAAGTTATATCAGTTTCAAATTTTAAAGAAAATGAGCGACCATTAAGTGTGGACCTTATCGTATTGTTGGTGGAAAGACAGGGACATGTTACTCATTTTTTGGCATGACACTTATCGATAGAAGGGTAACCACGATTTTTATTTTTAAAAATGTTAGCGATGGTAGTATTTTTAGATAGGCGATTTTGAAGATTGAGACGTGTAATTACCCTTTGAACGAGTTAAGTATTTAATATTTTTCCATTTCTAAGCTTCCTATTTGTTTTTTGTTTGTGAATTATATTAGAAAGGAGCAAAGACTGGTGTCCAGAATATGAACCAGCATACAATGAATTAAGTTATGAAAAAATGATAAATCTGTTCAGCTAAAGATGTCAAACGCTACCTGTATTAATTACCCAAAAAAGATAGGGTATATCAGGGTAGCGACTGACGTCTGACTAAATATTCTCGCTCGGACACACACTCCATAATCTAGTATATTATAAGAGCATATAAACCTGTTAAATTAAATTAATATTGATATAGCTTTTACTTGTCTGACCTTTTCATCCTCCAGTACAAGACAATCAGACAAGTGTTATTGTTGAGCCCTAATGATTCCAGTATATATATGAGAAAATGTTAAACCTTGGAAAAAAAGAGTTTTTGGAAAAACTTCTTGTTATATTTCATACTACAGTGGTTACAATATCTATTGAATTCATCTGAAAATTGATACAACCAATCAAATATCAGGTCATTATACAGCTTTTAACCAAAGAAACAATCTGGATGTCAGAAGCAGTGAGCAATGCTATTTGTGGGTCGACAGATATAAGTTAAAATGTTGTCATGAGTCAATATATATATGTCTTTACAGTATGATAACTTTCATGGAATGGTCAATGTTATGCTTTAACTTACTGTTCCCGTCTAAATTTCCAGTGTTTGTCCAGAGGGAGATCATACTCTGACATCATGGTCAAATCAGATGACAAGCGTCTTCTTGGACCAGGTTCAATTCTGATTGTGGGTAAAACAAATGGTTGTGTACCATCATAAGATTTGTATGGATGGTAATTCTCATTCTGGAATTGATGCAAAACATTCTGATATGAAATTAAAATGTATACCTGTTTCAAATTTGTGTGCAAATCCATGTCATTTTTTTAATTATCATGATTTTGTAATAGAAATAAACATCATAAAAGTTTGAAGAGCACACAGACTATCGCTAATAATAAATGAAGCAAGTCCAGATGCAAAGCTGTTATAAATATTCAAATCTAAAATTGACAAAAACTTCCTTAAAACTAAATTAGATTCTGTCTAGATTGAATATCTCTATTTTCATAATCTAAACATTACTGATGAACATTTAATGAATCTCAATAATCTTCCTTTCTTAAGACTTACTTTGTAACTTTTACACCATATAAAGACAACTTCCTCATAAAACTTCATTTCCTAATTATAACCGAATAAGTCAAACATATTCTTTTTTGTGCACTTGTATTTGAACTTATCAGTAATAAAATATGTTTGAATATTGAAACTAGCCTGTGTCATGACAATTACTCTCTTGACATTTCTATATTTGCTGGACTGAACCCTCTTGTAACGTCTATAACATATAAATATCAGGAGTAACAGGAAGAGAACAACTACTGATGCGACACCACCGATAATGTAGATTACTATTTGCTCTTTATCGTTTGTTCCTCCTGACCTAATGTCTACTGCTTCTGCTTGTTCATCTGCAATTAAAGTATTTGTAATTAAAAAGTTTTCAAAAGATGAAATAATATGTTTGAAAGGAAATGGTAAATATGTGTCAGCTCAATAGCTGGCTTATCTACAATATTTATAACCAATTCAATCCTTTTTTCCTCCTCATCAAACTTTTAATTGTTAAAAGTCTTTATTCTAGGAATGATTGTAATATTTTTTTCTGTCTATGAAGGAATAATATCATTAAAAAAAATGTGGTGCACACTGAATAACCCACTACATAAGTTACTCTAAAGTGTGTATCAAATTCAACATTTTTAACGATGAACGCCATGATTATTTTTGGTGTTAAAACTGCTTATTCTGCTTTTTTGTAAGTGTTCTATACTTTAAGCACCTGCATAGCCATTTTTACTTGATAGAAATATAAGATAAGGGGGTTTCAAATATTTATTTATTACATATATAAAGTTAAGATAAAGTGATCAGCCATCATATATAGTTGGTAAAAAGTATCTCTGCTTAAGCTACATAATGTCAACTTTGGTAACACTATTGAGCAGTGGCTTTCTGGTAGGTAGCTGTCTCAATATGTTTGATAAAGTCATTAGGGTCACCATAGTCAGCTTGGCAAGAAGTGTAGTAAGCATGATCTTGACCCAATGGCACTGGACTTGTACAATTTAAAATCAGATCTCCAGGCAGAGAAAATATGGCTAGATAATTGGTTGTTTTTAATTTGCTGCTAGGGTATTTGGTAATAACAGAGACATACCCCGGCGAGAAGAAATTCATGACTTCATGAACTATCATGAATGGTTCGTGAATGTTCATGAATGGTACATGAAAATTCATAAATAATTCATAAATGAAGGTTCATGAATTTAATTCATGAACTGTTCATTAAAAGTATTTTATGAATGTTCATGAAGTTTTGATGAATCACTAGCTGCTCATAAAAATTCATGAAATGTTCATTAAAAGTATTTATGAATGTTCATGAAGTTTTGATGAATCACTAGCTGCTCATAAAAATTCATGAAATGTTCATTGAAAGTATTTATGAATGTTCATGAAGTTTTGATGAATCACTAGCTGCTCATAAAAATTCATGAAATGTTCATTAAAAGTATTTATGAATGGTCATGAAGTTTTGATGAATCACTAGGTGTAACATTTATAACTTACATCACACGAATAAATGAGTATCAAAGATACCGTTTCGACCTTTCAGAGTAGAACATTTTACCTAATTATTCGTGAAATATCATAAATGTATGGTGTTTTTATTTTTTTATTCCTGCAAAATAAAAAAATAAAATAAGATGAAATAGAAGTTGTAGCTGTATTTTAAGATAGATATTATATACAAAACTAAAATTTTAAAAGGAAAACGTATATTTTAATGAAAGTGAAATACATTTTCAAAACATTCTCAAACACCCATATTAAGGGGAAGTAACTCTTGTGATTTTAAATTTTTACAAACCGGCAAACCCCGCAAATCGGCTGTTTCCGTAGTCCAACGGTCGACCGATTTTGAGAAGTTCACTGAAATACCATAACAGGGACGAATCAACTTCGGGCCGATATTATATGGGACGAGATTGACACCTTGACTTAAACGCACTTGCAAATATGACGTCATATGATTACGCTGGATAACAAAAATGGAGAATCCAAACGCAGATGTTTTCAGATAAGTATTTAACATATAATGATTATGAAATACAATTTGTTGAGGCAATATAAAACATTTAGGATTTTAATCTGAGCAAAACATCAGAAAGTTTAGGCAGACAATAAATTAATGAAGAATGATAAATTGATATATTGTTGTCACATTCATAACAGACATATCGTAATCTGACATGTAAATGGTACATGGGTATATATGATAATCTGATATGTAGAAATTAAATTGTGTGAATAATATTCATCGTAAATTAACTTGGTGAAACGTTAATAATAATTTAAGTCGCCAGTTTCATCTTCAAGGGTTAAAGAGGGGGGGGGGGGGGGGGGGGGGTACTAAATTTGAGTTTAACTTAAACTTCCAATGCAATTTAAGATGCATAATGCTGTTTATATTGAATGTATTGCTTCATACAATCATTACCTCTTGAACAATTGATTCTTTGTGGATATTTTTGTACTTTTAGGGGATTAAATATGAGCTGCCAGCAATGATATGAAACAGATTTTATGCAGACTCCATTTTAATACCTTTATTCAGCAATTATTGTTGGAAATACAGAGACAGCAAGTTTTGAATTATAGAAAGGAAGAGAAGTTTATATATCACACATAATTTTTATATTAGTTAATCAGTTTGTGGATTTACCAGTGATAATTCCAGTGGAATCTACTGGAACAATTCATGAACAAGAAAGTTCATGAACATTTAAGTGTTCATGAACTTCAATGTTCATGAACAATTTATGAACAAAGTTCATGAACAATTCATGAACAAGAAAGGGTTCATGATCATTGTTGTTCATGAACATTTAAATGCTCATGAACCTTTCTTGTTCATGAATTGTTCATGAACATTAAAGTTCATGAACGTTACTGTCGATTTTCAGTTCATGAATTGCTCATCAAATGTTCATGAAGATATGATGAACTGTTCATGAAATCTGTTCATGAACAGTTCATGAAATGTTCATGCATATTCATGAATTATTCATTATCATCTCACAGGGGTACATGTATAATACATTATATGTCTATGGGATAACATAGTTTGCATTTCATCAAATTATAAAAATTTAGAATTTTCAAAGACAAACATACGTATACTTAGGTATTCCATTGGTTTAGATAGAAAACAAGCCATAAATATCGTATTTGATTTCATTAAGACATTTGTCTTTGAGGTTCAGTACTATAACTGTTCAATGTTTTCAACAGCATCAAATTAAAGTCTTTTTTTTTACATCTTAATCCATTGTCAGTATTTCACTTTTAATCATCCAGACGTGTGTCTTAAACTAGCTAGTTGATGACCAGGTAATTGCCAATAATTTGTTATTGCTGTATATATAGTCTAATAATAAACACCTTCATTGATTACTCGAAGCTATTTACCTTACGACACAAAAACAAGAAAAAGAAATGGTGACCTTCTGTTTTTACAGACTTTTCCGATATCAATTTCGAGTTTCTCAAGAGTTTTACCCTGTCAGTTTTAATTCTGTAAACAAAAATGTTTACTGAAACTTTTTCGATGTTGACATTTTCAAAAGTTGTAGATTTCAAATTTTAATGGGAGGGATGGAAGAGGGTCTGAAAAACAAGAGATTTCGACTCCCATCGGAAGAATCACATGTATGACATACAAAATTTAATTATTACACAATACAAACTAGACTAAGTCAAATCCCTGGCCACACTTCACTCTGAAACTGTTTTATAGCAAAGTCAATGTTGGATTTCTTTGACAGACACAAATGATGCCCCTGCAGATGCAAAGTCTTATTTAAAAATAACTGTCTAACACTTTACCTTAAATATGACAAAGGTAAATTATATTATCACCCAAAAGAGCAAATATAAATAAGAATCAAAATCCTGACCCCATGCACAAAAAATGGAAAAACCACCAACTAAGTGAACACTTCCTAGCATAAAACTGTAGGACAATTATCTGTATGCGAGCTCCCCTTATGCAAGTAACTACTACAAAAAATGATTAAGAGCAAATATTAAACAAAATCAAAACCCTGACCACATGCACACCTTCAATACATGTACAAAGACTACAAACAGACATCAGAGTGAAAACTTCCTAGAATTCAAACTGTAGGAGGAGTTAAGTGGAATAACTGTAAACCCATAATGGGAATGACATACAGAGAGACACTGACAGGGGTAAAATAATATGACGTTTCAGTTGTGGCGGCATTAAAAGAATTAATTTTTTAAGAAAAAACTGTACATTTTCAATTTTCATGATGCCAAACCTCCTATTTTTATGACAGTCTATAAAAAATTTATTGATAATGATGTAATCGAAAATTGATAATTAAATTCTCCAAACGATTAAATCATTTTTATGTGAATATTTTGCTCTAAGACGTATTATTTCTTGGTGAAAAACAAACATTTCTCATTCTTATCTAAGCCTTTACCTAAAACTGTTAGCCAGGCAGTCTGGTAATATCTACCAAGTGGAATAGAAATCAAGCAACCATACCATCCAGCATTATCTTTTGTTACATTCTTTATTGTCAGTATTTCTGGGTGACTTAAATTCACCATGGATTGCTAAAATATCAAATAAAACAGCATTAGAGGATGAGTATATAAAACATTGAAAAGCAAAATTTTCAAAAAAGTGAACTAAGACAATAAATTATAAAAAAAGTGAAAAAAATAAACTAGACAATTAGAATCACATTATTTTCTTAAGTCACTTGAGATTTGTCATGCAGTCAGTTTTTTAAATATACACATGTATATATACTATTGTATAACACTTTTTAACAGCAAGATAAACTTATCAACAGACAATAAGAAATTAAATTTAAAGAAACATTCACATCAAGATCATTCAGACACACCATATCTGTAAACATTTCATGACTCAGTGAGACATTTTTCAAGCGACATACATTTTGGTGTGAAAATCCCAATGCAACCTTCTACTTGAGGTATTAATAAGTTGAAGTTATGAAATAACTGTTTCACAAATGATATCGGATATGTTCCTTATGTTGTTACTACAATCCCCTTCCCTTTCATGAATGTGACCTACCAAATTAGACTATTTACCGGACTTGTTATTACATAAGCAACATGACGGGTGCCACATGTGGAGCAGAATCTGCTTACCATTACGGAGCACCTGAGATGACCCCCAATTTTTGATGGGATTCGTGTTGCTTATTCTTTATTTTCCTATGTTGTGTCATGTGTTCTATTGTTTATCTTTTTTTATTTTTAGCCAGGTGCATGTTGTCAATTTATTTTAGTTGATTTATAAGTTTGACTGTTCCTCTGGTATCTTTCGTCACTCTTTTTTTGAAGTCTAGATTGACTATATAGATAAAGATAGAAATATACTGGTCTTGGCCCGTAATTCCTAAACAGTTTGGACCATCACCACCAAAAAAAAATCTGAATCTTCCTTTTGTGGTTTTAATATAACTAAAAAGTGTGTGAAGATTTATGGAATAATCATAAATAGTTTCTGAGATACGGCACAACATGTATTTTTAATAAACATGATCACTCTAAAATAAGATAAAGAATCATCACAAAAAAGTAAACAGATCTTCAGATTAATATAACTTACCACTGAACCATGAAAATGAAGTCAAGTTCAGATGACACCTGCCAGTTGGACATGTACACCTTACAGTCCTTCCATACACCGAATATACTAGCCATATTGCTTGTAGTATCTGAGATATGGACTTGACCACCAAAACTTAACCTTGTTCACTGATCCATGAAATGAGGTCGAGGTCAAGTGAAAACTGTCTGACAGACATGAGGACCTTTCAAGGTACGCACATATCAAATATAGTTATCCTATTACTTTAATATAATAAGAGAGAATTCAACATTACAAAAAATCTGAACTTTTTTTTCAAGTGGTCACTGAACCATGAAAATGAGGTCAAGGACATTGGACATGTGACTGACAGAAACTTCGTAACATGAGGCATCTATATACAAAGTATGAAGCATCCAGGTCTTCCACCTTCTAAAATATAAAGCTTTTAAGAAGTTAGCTAACACCGCCGCCGCCATAGCCGCCGCCGCCGCCATAGCCGCCGCCACCGCCGGATCACTATCCCTATGTCGAGCTTTCTGCAACAAAAGTTGCAGGCTCGACAATTAGCATCCACAGATTTTATCAAAACATTATATGATTAGGCGTTGTTAATTAAAGTCTATTTTTGCTAATGAGAGTAATTTTAACATGTCGGGATAAATTGAGTTATTTTGTGTTTTAGTATAAATATCGTTGCAAAATTTTGGAAGAGCAGTCACCCTTCGGAAACCCAAACTTGCACTGCTAAAGTCTATTATACTGGACCTGTAGGACTGATGATCAGTCTTCCAGTTGACTTTGTAGTGTTGGGACAAAAATGTATTTTTTGACTCCCCTTTTATTTTTGAGAATATTTTAAGATAGCAGTCAGTGTTCTGGAAGCGTAACCTTACACTACTCGTCATGCTCATGTCATTATACTAGACCTAAAAGATTGTTTTACCAGTCTACTAGTTGACTGTGCAGTGTTGAGACAAAATTTATCTCTGAATCATAATTTAATTTTAGAAAATACTTTTAAGACTTTTATATTTTGATTTTGAGATTAAGTTCATTTTATGATTTAGTAAATTTGGCATTTATTTTATATTTTACATTGTAAGGAGAAAATAGTTTTACTTTGGATTTTTTATTTTGAATTGATACTTTGTACTTTAATTGGATTATTATTATTATTTGGAATTGTTTAATAATTAATTTATTATCATCATACGTCTAAATTATTATAGTAATTAAAGTATGAAAACCTAGTGATTTTTAGCCTTATGTTACAGTTCTATGTAATATAGGCATTTTCTAGTAATATTACTGTTTTATGTAATATGGAGACTATATTACACATTTCAGTAATATAACAATATTACAGGTTTTAGTAATATAAGAATTATATTACTATTTTTTGTAATATTACTTTTACTTGTAATATTATATAAAAAAGTAATATTACAGTTTTCAGTAATTGCCTGGACTGTGATAACAGCAAAATAAAATTTCATGTAGACAAGAAAAGATACCAAAGAAGACATCATAAGTCTTAGCTTGTGTCTCATTCCCTTTGATGATTACAAATAAAATATGTTTATATTAAGGGGGCTCTCCAGTATAAATCTTTTTTTTCTTTCTAATATATGATTTCTTTATATTTTTCTATAAACATGATAAATGAACTTTATTATATACTTAATAGAACAAGAGGCTCTCAAGAGCCTGAATCGCTCACCTGGTAAATAATGCCTTATTGAACATATTGAACCATGCCAGGCAAACATGTACAGCTAACAATTCTTCAATATTAGAAATACAAGTTCTACCATGTTTACACGTTTCCTTCTAATATAATATGCATACAAGAAGAGCGGCAGGACGTTATTTTTATTACATTATAGTTACAATAAAAGAATTTTAACAATAAAATTGTTATTGTTACATCATTAAATTGTTATTCTTTCGAATTTCTTCATTCATGATTTGAATTTATTCCACTGCTGAGAAGGGGCAAGGGGCTCCAATAACAGCAAAACAGTTAAATGATTTCATTAATAACAGTTAGGCATGGACCATTTAACTTGTAGGGGGACATGGGTTTTTTTCTGGTCAGAATATTTTCTATTTTTTGGAAGTAGCACAACAAAATTACCAATTAAGTGGCAGCAACCCAACAATGGTTAGTTTGATTCGTCTGAAAATTTCAGGGCTGATAGATCTTGAACTAATGAACATTTTTCCTCCATGTCAGATTTGCTCTAAATGCTTTCGTTTTTGAGATATAAGCCAAAAACTGCATTTGACCCCTATGTTCTATTTAAAGTAAGGGCGGCCATGTTTTTTGACGGATCAAAAATCGAAGCACACATTTTGTGCAGGATAATCTAAGGAACTATCATGCTACGTTTCATCCAAATCCATTCAGTAGTTTCAGAGAAGAAGATGTTTGAAAAATTGTTAACGACGACAGACGACGACGACGGACGCCAAGTGATGAGAAAAGCTCACGTGGCCTTTTAGGCCAGGTGAGCTAAAAATGAAATAAAAAAATTGGGTCACCGTTCATTTACGCTAACAATCTGCCTCTGAAAGAAGCATAATTTTTTGTTAATGTCCTTATTTACTGTTGAACTAATAGGAGAAAAAGAAGTAATATCGAAATAAAAAAAGAACTAAATTACAGAAATCGCTTAAATTTTACAAGTATTTAGTTCATGTACAGCTTTTTGAAAACAATAATAAAAAATATAGGTCATCGATGATTTAAAAAAGATATTTCAACTTTGATGCCAAAAAAATGTTTTTTTTGCATCAAAGGGAGATAATTTGGAGCTTTTTCAATGCTATAAACATATTAAAAGTCACCTGGGGGCAAACAAAATTGATTTTTTTAGTTGATTTTTGTACCATATCATAAAGCAATAACTAATAGTGTGATGAATAAAATTTGTAATGAAAAAATTCGTAAGGGTTCCGTGGAACCCAGTGTCTCACCTACTTTTGCTGTAAATCGCAGGCTGAACAAAAAAAAGGAAAACAAGAGGCTGTCACAACGACAGCAAACCGGATTTATTAACATTTATTTGTGTCCTAGCAATATCACAAGAACCATTACTGATGAATGGTGAAAGGGAAAATCGTCAATATCAAATTTGACCTCCATTTTGTCATCAGTATCAACATATTAAAATTAGAAAAGCTTAGATTGAATGGTTCATGAGTAAATGCAATAAAGTGAATGGAAATATATTTCCTGACTTGTGCTCAACCTGTTCAGACGTCTCAGACTATTTTTACTCAAAAGATTTTATCCTTTAAACAGGAACAGAGGTTAAAGACAAATCCAATCAAGGTGCACTCAGTGGGTTGAAAGATGCTTCAGATTTAAGATCACCCTTGCACACAACACAAATCATGTGGCAAGGCATTATGTTTGTTTTTCTTGATTCCAAATCATATAGAAGCTTCAAAGCAAAAAAGCTTTGATTAAAAACGTTTGATTGCAGCATCAGAAAGGTATAAAAAAAAACCAACGCATCGGAAAGATATCACTAAAAACCAACATAGAAAAAAAAAATTTGGACAAGAATGGCCAATAAAATTTTTCGTGTTGCAGTGATTTTACAGGGTTAGTCGTGGAAAGGGAAACAAACAATAATTAATTTTTGGCCTACATAGCTAGTTGACACACAATGAATGTTGGGTTAGAACTTAAAAAAATTAAATTGGACATTTACCTGCTATGGTCCAATATACAAAATCTAAATACATGATTTGATTCAGCATATTTTAAAAAGAACCCCAACAATTCAATTTTTGATGAAATCAAAGAAAGTTCAATTTTGGAACCTCTAGAACTCAATGTGGACCAATTTGATAAAGGGGCCCAGACATCACAAATCTAAATAAACGATTAGAATCGGCATATCAAAGAACCCCAATAATTCAATTTTTGATGAAATCAAACAAAGTTTAATTTTGGACCCTTTTGGCCCCTCATTCCTAAACTGTTGGAACCAAAACTCTAAAAACCAATCCCAATCTTCCTTTTGTGGTCATAGATTTCTATTTACTTATACATACTAAAGTTATTATCCTGAAATCATTGGTCTTGGATGACGCTCAACAAGGCAGATGACAACAACGTATAACAAATATCAACTAAATTTTTTTTAATTATTTTTGCGATTGTATCAAACGGACATATAAACCCATAACGTTAAAAGTGAATGTACCCAAATTCATGCTTCATTAAAAATTTGTGTGAATAAGCATTGTGTATACATTTTTATATTATTTGGTTGATGCAAACTTCAGTTAGAGAATGGAAACAGAAAATTCAGCATTGTTTCCATAATTGTAAAGAAATATTTAACTTAAATGGAAATTAAGACCTCATTTAACACAAAATTAAAAATAAAAGGTTGAAAAATAAAAGGCAAAGCTACAATATTTACAAACCTTTCGGCTCACTAATGCCATGAATTGATAGCCATTCCACAGTGGTAACATCCTGTGTTATCTGATCTAGAAAAGAAAAAAAATACAAAAATAAATATGTAGTAAATATATATATTGTCTTAAGTGTTGAGGTACAATATCCAATAAAGAAAAATAAATCTAACATTAAGACGAAGTTGCAAGTGTTGAATTAATATTTCTGAATGCAGTTGTTTGCCAGCCCAGAATTGCATCAATTGAGGGCAGTATGTTTATTATACTAAGTGCTTGCAGAAATTAATCCTAACTACATAAGCCAAGGTTGTTTATAATTATTAGGATTTTAAATAGCATGAAACATAACCAGTGCTTAACAATTGTAAAGTATTGTGTAACTTATATTCAGAACTGTTAACGTTGGATTATGTTGCTTGATGAATTTGGTGATTAGATTTTGTCAGTTGTCATGGTTGTTGTAGGATTTTTCTTGGATTTCAGTATTTCTGTTATTCTACTTTTTTTGTTATGTATAACAGCACTTACAAAAAGATTTTAATCATTTTAATTAGCCAAACATCATGTAGTCGCCAGAAATATGGTCATTGTATCGAAGCACATGTGAATGGTTCCAGTATGAAAAGAAGATAATTACACTTTTGCGAGATATGAACAAAGAAATGTTTAGCAACATTTTGAAAGCATATATTTCATGCTATTTTCATTGCATGAAGTTTTAGAAGAACAATAATGTATACAAAATCATACATGTACATGTATTATTGGGGAAAAAAATTAAAAGCAAAGGAAGGGTGCTTTGGCTGTTGTCTTTCATCCTAAGGTCATGGTCAAATGGTGAGTACCCTGATTTAACATAAGTGAATTTCTTTGTTAGTGTGAGTAACCCTGCAAAGACGCCATTGGCATTGCAACAATTAATAAAAGTATATTTCAGGTGTAAGTAGGATGACAAAAGTATCTCTTATATTTGGAACTTGTAGCTTAACAGTGGAAAAGGTGTTTTCTAGAATTGATGCCACAGTAAACGAATCTTATTTCTCGGATTTAAACAAATGAGTAAAGGTTCTGTGCTACAAGAAAAAAAAGTATCATAAGTATAATGTGTACATACATTTTGAAGTTATTTTGCATTTTTTACAAAAAATATTTACATGGTAATAATGAGAAGTTCTGTTAATATTCACATGCAAATTTCAAAAACGCACACATGACATAGAGGGAATAAAAAGCCATATCTAGTTGTTACAATGGTCAACAAATATGGTCATAATTTAACTTAGGACTCAATAAAAACCAACGCATCCCAGCTGGAGAAAACTCTGCAAATTTTGTTTGTTTTTGGATTTGCAAATTTTAAATTCTTCTTCTTGTCTTTATCATGTTTATGTGTTTACAGATTTTTTTACATCATTTATTAATCTCCCACATTCATGACATTTGAATCAAATGATTGATGATTTGAAACAATCACATGGTCACAGTGTGCCCACATATAACGCATCCAAAGACGATTGTGTAAGATTTATTTTAATTCATTCAGAAGTTATATTATAACTTGCTTATTTATAAAAATCTGACATTTTTTTTTTTTAATATTGCAATGTATTGTAATGAAAGAAAAAACAGTGTATCGTAATTTTCTGTCGATAAACACATCTACATATTTTGTTCTTGTTATCTACAGAGTTTTATAAAATTCTGTTGAGTGGTTTCAGAGGAGTTGGGATGACTAGAACAGGACTGATGGACAAAGTCAAAAACATTATACCCTACAGAACTTTGATCCATGGGTTATAATTAATGTACATGAAATAAAAATCTCAGACATAAGAGATTTTATTTTACTTACACACAATTTTCCATTAGGATCCCCCATGATGCAAACTGTCACATGTCAGTTCTTACCATGCTGACCAAACCAATCACTCTGTTTTTCTCGATACTGTAACAAAAAAGAAAGATACATGTTTAACAAAGGTATATGTTCCATACTCCAAGGTATATCTAAAAGTAAATGTCCATAAAAACTGTCAATACAAAATCCCACTATCATATCACTATTAGGTAAAAATACCATTTTTTTTTTAATCATTGTTAATGTTCCATTTTCTGTTCATCGTTCCAGAGTTTTATTTTTTTTACACTATCTACATGTATAGTATATAAATACAAATGGTGTTGTGATGTAAACAAATGACACCATAATGACATTTATGTGGTGAAAACAGATACTTTTGCAGTATAAGCTATTTATTTGTCTAGCAAATATGAATAATTGCATACAATTCACATTTTGTATCATAATCCTTCATGCTTAACAAATAAATTATATACATGTACGTAATCTGGCATATTTGACTGTAAACACTGAATTTGACTGAGAATGTGTATGTATGCATTAAAAGAAGTGAGCTCCTTCTTCATGTGTTCATCAGAAAAACCAGATGCTCTGCAGGGCGTAGCTTTATACGACCGCAGAGGTTGAACCCTGAACGGTTGGGGCAAGTATGGACACAACATTCAAGCTGGATTCAGCTCTTAATTTGGATTGTGATTAAATAGTTGACACATCATAGGTTTCTGACACAGAATGAATGTGTTCTAATGAACTTAAAATTTTTGTTTTCTCTTAGAGCAATTCACTATGCTGTTGAATATTAAACCTCTCAAAAAAATGTTTGAAGAAATTTTCTTTTTTATTTATGAAATTTCAAATGAGAAAAATTGAACCCAATTTTTTTAATCACATCCCCCTTTCCCTTATTCCAAAACTAATCTCAATTAAAATTTCTAATGGAGTTTGCAACAATAACTACTCATTTAAATACATCATAAAATATTAAGATGTAAAAAAAACTGCTTGTTATTACTGAATGGTAAAGATTATTTTAATTTATCAGTTGGTAGTAAAAAGTGAATATACATTGTATATTGTATATAACAAAGATTTAAGTTGATTCTGGACAAAGAAAGATAACTCCAATTAAAAAAAAATCTTGCTATTGCACAATATTTTGCAATTAGATATTTCTTGCTTACTATTCTGGACAAAGAAAGATAACTCTAATTAAAAAAAAATTTGCTATTTCACAATATTGTGCAATTAGATATTTCTTGCCATTGCGCAATACTGTGCAATTGAAAAGACTTGCTATTGCACAATACTTAATATAATAATTTTAGATCCTGATTTGGACCAACTTGAAAACTGGGCCCATAATAAAAAATCTAAGTACATTTTTGGATTCAGCATATCAAAGAACCCCAAGATTTCAAATTTTGTTAAAATCAGACTAAGTTTAATTTTGGACCCTTTGGACTTTAGTGTAGACCAATTTGAAAACAGGACCAAAAATGAAGAATCTACATACACAGTTAGATTTGGTATATCAAAGAACCCCATTTATTCAATTTTTGATGAAATCAAACAAAGTTTAATTTTGGACCCCGATTTGGACCAACTTGAAAACTGGGCCAATAATCAAGAATCTAAGTACATTTTTAGATTCAGCATATCAAAGAACCTAACTGATTCATTTTTTGTCAAAATCAAACTAAGTTTAATTTTGGACCCTTTGGACCTTAATGTAGACCAATTTGAAAACGGGACCAAAAGTTAAGAATCTACATACACAGTCATGACAGTTAGATTCGGCATATCAAAGAACCCCAATTATTCAATTTTGATGAAATCAAACAAAGTTTAATTTTGGACCCTTTGGGCCCCTTATTCTGTTGGGACCAAAACTCCCAAAATCAATACCAATTTCCATTTATGGTCATAAACCTTGTGTTTAAATTTCATAGATTTCTATTTACTTATACTAACGTTATGGTGCGAAAACCAAGAAAAATGCTTATTTGGGTCCCTTTTTGGCCCCTAATTCCTAAACTGTTGGGACCTAAACTCCCAAAATCAATACCAACCTTCCTTTTGTAGTCATTAACATTGTGTTTAAATTTCATTGATTTCTATTTACTTAAACTAAAGTTATTGTGCGAAAACCAAGAATAATGCTTATTTGGGCCCTTTTTTGGCCCCTAATTCCTAAACTGTTGAAACCAAAACTCCCAAAATCAATCCGAACCGTTCTTTTGTGGTCATAAACCTTGTGTCAAAATTTCATAGATTTCTATTAACTTAAACTAAAGTTATAGTGCGAAAACCAAGAAAATGCTTATTTGGGCCCTTTTTGGCCCCTAATTCCTAAAATGTTGGGACCAAAACTCCCAAAATCAATACCAACCTTCCTTTTGTGGTCATAAACCTTGTGTTAAAATTTCATAGATTTCCATTCACTTTTACTAAAGTTAGAGTGGGAAAACTAAAAGTATTCGGACGACGACGACCATCCCCTAAGGAGTTATTGCCCTTCATAGTCAATTTTTAACAATTTTCTTAAAATTTGAAGATTTTCAATAACATTTTCCACAGAAAGTACTGTTATAGATTGAGATAATTGTAAACAGCAAGAATGTTTAGTAAAGTAAGATCTACAAACACATCACCATCACCAAAACACAATTTTGTCATGAATCCATCTGTGTCCATTGTTTAATATTCACATAGACCAAGGTGAGCAACACAGGCTCTTTAGAGCCTCTAGTTCTATAGTACACTGCAAATGTGTATGAATTACAATAAATGAGTATTCATTATGATATAGCTACCCAACAACATAACATAGAACTTACCTGTATATGCATTTTAATAACAGCTTTTCCTATTAATGTTGCACCAAAAAATGTCCAAAATGGAATGAGAAAATGACCACATGTTATTCCTGCCAAATCAAACAGAGGGTTTGGTATCTGTAAAAAAAAGTAAAATTTATAATCAAAACAATCAAAATTGAATTTATACAAATTCAGAGGCAACCCAGTTTCACAATGAAGTAAGCTTAAATAAAATCTATGCTTTTTCAATGTTTAAAAGATTACAATACCAATTTCTAAAATTAGCCTATATTTAATATTTTATCAATAGATATGTACCAACATCTGAGCATCTGCAACTCATATATTTAACTGACAGACTTCTTATACAGATTTAAAAATAGAATTAAAGAACAAAGAGGCACAGATTAAAATAAAGCATGTTTTTTTGTCTGATAATTGACAAATTGACCATGTTTATAGAAAAAATGTTTTGTCGTTTGGAAAAGTTTTTCCAGAAGTGATGTTTTTAAGATTAATACCTGCATACTGTAAACCAACTTATTTTCGCGGATACTTTATTTCGCGTTTATCTCCAGCTAGTCTACTTCACGGCGATTTAATTTCGCGATTTTTTAGTTAACTTGATATAGTTTAATAAGGAAAGATCCAAGTTATACATATTCGCGACGATTTAATTTTGCGTTATTTTTCTTCCCCCAAGAGTCGCGAAAATTAATCGGTCGCGAAATTAAGTTGGTTTACAGTATTCAGAATTTCAGACACAAATTAAAAGTACCATTTATTAAGATTAAACCTTACATAGAAACCCCAGTAATGTTTATCTAGCTTAGTACTTACCGATTGATTGATTGATTGTTGGTTGCTTAACGTCCAGTGGCAAATATTTCATGCATATTCAGGACGAGAACAAGTTCACAATAAATACAATAGGTAGGTCTAGTCACAATAGAGGCCATCTGGGATGATGGTCGGGGAAATTTGGACTGCCACTGGAAAATGAGGGTTTATTGGATAGGGAAAGAAATTTTGCCTTGCAACAGGCCACCTACCCTCAAAGAGTTGTTGCAAGGGTTCTTTACGTGCAAAGAGCTTGGCACTCTCTCTACACGAGACATCGGATTTAACGTCCCCATTCTGACCGGACGTGACTGTGAACTTGATACATCCCGCACAGCCAAACGGACACCCCACTTCAGCAAGCGTTTTACTGCCAGTCGAGAGAAGACCAAGTGACCATATTTCTATTCCCCAGTCACCCTTGGGGGTCAGTACTTACCGATGCACAGGCTAAGATACCAAAGAATCCAACTTTCTGTACAAGGTTATGTACAGCTAATTTAGATTTTTCCATAAATCCCTGAAAATAAAAAATAAAACAATAGACAAGAATATATTAAAAATTCTTTTCCAATTATCATGCTTGAGATAACAGAAATTTCAAATCCTTCTTGTTTGTTTACTATTTAAATGCATTTGGACACATTTAATTCTACTTTTTAACCATTGTTAACTCTAGATCTACTTGAAATATGAACTGATTTAAAATAATGGATAAATTTTTTGTTGCTAATTTGCTTCTAGCTATATTTTCCTCGTTTTAGGTCATATGCTCTTATTTTTTTTTTTTATAAGTTTTGGATTTTCAAATATTTCCACCTAAAGCATTGCTGAAGAGTCATTTCTTGTCAAAATGCACATCTGGTGCAGAAAAATTGGTACCTTTAATGTTATTAATTACAGTAATAACTAACAAACACAGTGAACAAAGCTAACAAAGTCATACCCTCTAAGCACTGTAAAAAGTGTGACAAATCAAGCCAACATAACAAAGAAGCAAAGTCGTGAGTTTTGTTAAGACGTAGCATATGGTTATTTATGCGCTCAATATCATTATGCAAGAAAAATTCTTTAATTTTTTTAAATGAAATCCATTTCAATGCTGGTTCAGAAACAAGATGCCTAAAAACTTCTGAAGATATAGTAGTCCAAATATGAGACATGAGAATGAACAGACAAACAGACCAACAAGTTAAACATACAATTACTATATACAGCTCCCTTAAAAAGGGAGGTATAATACCTACACTGTTAGTGAATTTTAAAATGGATATCCCCAAAACCATAAATAATATTATCTTCACTCGGAGAGTAAGAACAAGATAACGTTTCTTTGTTTACACCGTCAAGTAGTGTTCAACAACTGTATCTATATAGATTCCTACACTGCATCAAGTGTATTACGATATTTCTCCACTCGAGACAGTTAAATTTTATTATTTAAAGCACGAGGCTTAAAATTTAACTGTCTCAAGTGGAGAAATATCGTAATACACGAGTTATAGTGTCGGAATCTGTTTCTCTAATGATTTTTATCCTTCTTTTTCAAAGATTTTCAGAAACTTGTGTTCTTTATATGCGACGTCATCAGGCATTGCCGCCTTTTTTCATGGCGTCACAATAGGACAATTCAGAAGAAAAAAAAAACATTTAGATGTCATAATCAAATTTCGACTAATCATTTGCCGAGAACAGATTTTTCACTAGTGAGGAGGAATATTTTTCTCACACCGGTCAGGAAATGTGAAAATAGCACAAAAATTAGAGAAAGTATCATCAATGTCTGTGCATAGATGTTAAAGAGGAGTTACACTTACAAGAGACAATTACCATAAAAAGCTCAGTATGATAAGTCCCCATTCCCTTTTTGCAACAGGAATTCAGAAAAACCTTTTTGTCACTCAGTGAAATTCTTCAACTTTCAAGATCATGGTCGTTTAAAATGTTTATAGTTCAAAATGTTGAAAAGGATTCTAGAACACTGTTATGACTGTACAGATGCTAAATAAACACAAAATAAAAAAATAAAAAATATTGGAAAGTTTTTGTGTAAATTGTAAACAATTTCATTGTAAGTATGTAAAACATGTAGAAATCCGATCCATAATAAATATTGGGGAAAAAATACAACTTGATATTAGGTGTTAGCTTTTAGTAAATTACTGTTAAATTTATTCATGGCTTGAACGTGTGATGACCGTAGCCAAATTATCCGCCAGCAGCTGTCTGAAACACCAAATCCAATAAATAACTTCTTACGTAAAAATGTAGTTTATACATCATTATGCAATGCTATGAATAGAAATAAGAAATGACTAATGAATTATATTACATTTTGATATTTATTAGTAAATATTTTTAATTGAATATTAGTATGGAACAGATAATCATTAAAGAATTTGAAAAGAAATAAAGGTGCCCTCTACTCTTTCAGAACATTTCGCAAAGTAAGCAAACATCACAAAATTCTTGCCTTAAGTACTTCAAAATTTGCACTGCTGCCCAGCAATTTGAGATTTGCAGTAAGACTATTGATTTTGCAAGCCCGAGTACGGTGCCACATATTGTAATATTGAAGTAGGTTCAATTATCTCCCCTATCATAATACGACCAAGATTATATTCCTTCATGTACATTGTCAGGTAGAGTTCTACAACTGTGTAAAGTGACCAACAGACAGATAGGTAGTCTGATTCCTAGATTTAAACCTCAAAAGCTTAGGTTGTTGGAAGGGGAGTTTAAAAAAAGATAGAATGCCACTTACATTTTAAATCGTGTCAATGGTTTCACAAAAGTTGACACAAAATGCACAAAGGACAAAAGTAAAAATTATAAAATAGACAGAACAAGAATGTGTCCAAAGTACACAGATGCCCCACTCGCACTATCCTTTTCCATGTTCGATGGACTGTGAAATTGGGTAATAATCTAATTTGGCATTAAAATTAGAAAGATTATATCATAAGCAACAAGTGTACTAAGTTTCAAGTTGATTGGACTTCAGCTTCATCAAAAACTACCTTGACCAAAAACTTTAACCTGAATGGATGCACAGACGAACGGACAGACGAACGAAGCCACAGACCAGAAAACATAATGCCCCTCTACTATCGTAGGTGGGGCATAAAAAACAGAGTGATTACTAGAAGGCACCCACAAAAACATGAAAGGCCAAAAATAACAGTACACACTCTCACTCGGACCATAACCTGTGAGACTTACTAATTCTTCAGGATGCTCTTTTTTCTCATGAATGAGTTCTTCTATTTCTTCAAACTCATCGTCATCAAGATCTGCCCCTGACAGCCTGGCTACCCTTGCCATAAAATAGGGCGGCAATTCTCCAAGTGCTGTCCCAGCACCCTGAAACATAAAGATATATTTTTTTAATCTCTCACTCTATAATATAAATTATCCAATAATTAGTACTTCTTGTATGGTGTGGTATAAAAAATATTCTTGCATTTTTGTGCCTGTCCCAAGTCAGGAGCCTCTGGCCTGTGTTAGTCTTGTATGATTTTTAATTTTAGTTCATTTATATATTTCGGGTTTAACATCCATTATCACTGAGCTAATACACATTTTTGTTTAGAGGCCAGCTAAAGCATGCCATGGGTGCGGGATTTTTCTCTTTGTGTTGATGACCCATTGGTGGTCTTTGGTGAATATTGCTCTCAGGTTGGGTTGTTGTCTCTTTAACACATTCCCTATATCCATTCTCAATTTTATCTAAATATCTATGATGAGTTTATTTATTTGCTATGATAGTTTAGGAGACAATATCATTTTCATAAAGGTTGAATATATGACATACCCACATAATAGCTTCAAGTCTGACTTTATTCATTATAGTCCATAATGATACTGTGCTGCCATCTGTAACACCTTCCGGACAAACAATTCTAAAAATACAAGATTACTTAAATTTAATCTAGTGTATGAAATAAGGGATCTATATACATTTATTCATATATGACATTATTTGTTAACACAGTTTAAAAATTAAATCTGTTCATCAATATATTTTATAAATTACATAAAATAGGCCGTTAGTTTTCCTCGTTTGAATTGTTTTACATTGTCATTTCGGGCCTTTGCGGTATGGGCTTAGCTCATTGTTGAAGGCCGTACGGTGACCTATAGTTGTTAATTTCTGTATCATTTTGGTTTCTTGAGGAGAGTAGTCTTATTGTCAATCATACCACATCTTCTTTTTCATAATAAATATTTAAGAAACTATATGTCATACAACTAATAGGGAAAGAAACACAAGCAAATTAAAGAAAAATGCTATTTCAACATAAGAAATTTATTAAAAAAAATCCAGAAAATTATAAAATTCAGAATTGATTCCTATCATTCACAAAATAAAACAATTCAAACAGGAAAATTAATCTTCAAAATATTACTGAACACAAAACTTTGTTTTTGATGAAGTAGAAAAGTATCAAATGAAAAATAACTTTCCAACTACTTAAAGATACTGTTTATATTGGAAGGTTAAAAATTTAGGAAGATTAACACAATCATACTATTCCGTGAAATTTAAGAGTAAGCAAGTCTTTCAGAAACTTTAATAAATCAAAATTTTATAAAGCATTCACTGAATCCATTGATACATGTATCTTACTAAATTAAGAAATATGGGAAGTATTAGCAAACAAGAATGTGTCAATAGTACACGGATACCCTATTAACACTATCATTTTCTATGTTCAGTGGACTGTGAAATTGGGGACAGAACTCTAATTTGGCATTAACATAAAAAAAGATCATATCATAGGGAACATGCTATAAGTTTCAAGTTGATTGGACTTCAACTTCATCAAAAACTACCTTGACCATAAACTTTAACCTGAAGCAGGATAGACAGACAAATAAACGATGCACAGACCTAAAAAGGTACTGCCCCTAGGTGGGGTATAAAAATTTTAAACACAACATTTTTAAATTAAAGAACCTTAGTGAGCGCGCTCACATACCCCACGTCCCCACATTGTCATTGGAGAAATAAAATAAGTATGAGAAAAAAAAATTGTATAAAAAAAAAAATTGAATCATAATTTCCTGTCGATATACACATCTACATAGTATGTCCTTATTATCTGAAAAGGTTTCATGAAATTCTGTTGTGTGGTTTGAGAGGAGTTGCGATGACAAAAGGTTGCAGTAGTATATTGGGCAAATAAGTTCAAAGGGGCGTAACTCCTGGGAAAAAAATTGAATCGTAATTTCCTGTTGATATGCACATCTAAGTAGTATGTCCTTATTATCTGAAAAGGTTTCATGAAATTCTGTTGTGCGGTTTCAGAGGAGTTGAGATCACAAACTGTTGCAGTAGTACATTAAAGTAAATAAGTTCAAAGGGGCGTAACTCCTGGGAAAAAAATGAATCGTAATTTCCTGCCGATATGCACATCTACGTAGTATGTCCTTATTATCTGAAAAGGTTTCATGAAATTCTGTTGTGTGGTTTATACTTCGTTGCGTGGGGTATAATAAACTTTATACATACTCTGTTGGATATGGTGGTTCTGGAAAGTTTGTAGATTTACATTCATAAGCTGCTAACGTTACTGCTGCAATATGTGGTCCCTGAAATAATACAAATTAAAGAACCTTAGTGAGCACGCTCACATACCCCAAGTCCCCACATTGTCATTGGAGAAATTAAATAAGTACAAGAAAAAAAAAATGGTATAAGAAAAAATATTGAATAATAATTTCCTGTCAATATACACATCTACATAGTATGTCCTTATTATCTACAAAATTCCATGAAATTCTGTTGTGTGTTTTCAGAGGAGTTGATATGACAAACTGTTGCAGAAGTACATTGAAGCAAATAAGTTCAAAGGGGCGTAACTCCTAGAAATAAAATTGAATCGTAATTTCCCGTCGATATGCACAACTACATAGTATGTCCTTATTATCTGAAAAGGTTTCATGAAATTCTGTTGTGTAGTTTCAGAGGAGTTGCGATGACAAACTGTTGCAGTAGTACATTAAAGTAAATAAGTTCAAAGGGGCGTAACTCCTAGAAAAAAAATTGAATCGCAATTTCCCGTCGATATGCACAACTACATAGTATGTCCTTATTATCTGAAAAGGTTTCGTGAAATTCTGTTGTGTGGTTTGAGAGGAGTTGCGATGACAAACTGTTGTAGTAGTACATTAAAGTAAATAAGTTCAAAGGGGCGTAATTCCTAGAAAAAAAATTAAATCGCAATTTCCCGTCGATATGCACAACTACATAGTATGTCCTTATTATCTGAAAAGGTTTCGTGAAATTCTGTTGTGTGGTTTGAGAGGAGTTGCGATGACAAGAAACAGGACTGACGGACGGATTGACGGACGGACTGACGGAAGGACGGGTCAAAAACATTATACCCTCCGCAACTTCTTTGCGTGGGGTATAATAACATTTAACATGGGATATTGTGTATATGGAGTTGTAGAGGATGGCATCTAAATTCCGGTAAAAATAAACTCTGAATCTAGAATTTCTGAAAAACGCAAAGTAATCTTTTTAACAGACTTAGAGATAAGACAAAATATACAAGTTTACAAAACACAACAGAACTGCATGTAATCCTGGTCAATCACAAGATACTCAAAAAATGTTTGTAATCATGTGTTTCATGACAGACTAATGTTAATACACCTAGATAAAGTGCTCACCAGATATAATAGAAATGTATGTAATCCTGTCCCCAGACCTACAGATGATAGTACACCAAGATATACTCACCAGATATAATAGAAATGTATGTAATCCTGTCCCCAGACCTACAGATGATAGTACACCAAGATATACTCACCAGATATAATAGAAATGTATGTAATCCTGTCCCCAGACCTACAGATGATAGTACACCAAGATATACTCACCAGATATAATAGAAATGTATGTAATCCTGTCCCCAGACCTACAGATGATAGTACACCAAGATATACTCACCAGATATAATAGAAATGTATGTAATCCTGTCCCCAGACCTACAGATGATAGTACACCAAGATATACTCACCAGATATAATAGAAATGTATGTAATCCTGTCCCCAGACCTACAGATGATAGTACACCAAGACCTAACCAATATGCACACCATAATACATATTTCTCTATTTTTGCAACATACTGAAAAATGAGGACATAATATCATGGGTTAAAATTCTTATTGATTTCTTCTTAATAAATCTAATATTTCTTTTAACCCTTTCACCGATTGCTGCCCAGACAGAAGCTACTCTGAGACGATGGCTTCCCTGGCTACTATTGCTCAAGTGGGAGATCTTCATAATAAATGTCAACCAGATGCTCCGCAGGGCATAGCTTTATACGACCGCAGAGGTTGAACCCTGAACGGTTAGGGCAAGTATGGACACAACATTCAAGCTGGATTCAGCTCTAAATTTGGATTGTGATTAAATAGTTGACACAGCATAGGTTTCTGACACAGAATGAATGTGTTCTAATGAACTTAAAATTTTTGTTTCTCTTAGAGCAATTCACTATGCTGTTGAATATTAATCCTCTCAAAAAAATGTTTGAAGAAATTTTCTTTTTTATTTATGAAATTTCAATTGAGAAAAATTGAACCCGATTTTTTTAATCACATCCCCCTTTCCCTTATTCCAAAACTAATCTCAATTAAAATTTCTAATGGAGTTTGCAACAATAACTACTCATTTAAATACATCATAAAATATTAAGATGTAAAAAAACTGCTTGTTATCACTGAATGGTAAAGATTATTTTAATTTATCAGTTGGTAGTAAAAAGTGAATATACATTGTATATTGTATATAACAAAGATTTAAGTTGATTCTGGACAAAGAAAGATAACTCCAATTAAAAAAAAATCTTGCTATTGCACAATATTTTGCAATTAGATATTTCTTGCTTACTATTCTGGACAAAGAAAGATAACTCTAATTAAAAAAAAATTTGATATTTCACAATATTGTGCAATTAGATATTTCTTGCCATTGCGCAATACTGTGCAATTGAAAAGACTTGCTATTGCACAATACTTAATATAATAATTTTAGATCCTGATTTGGACCAACTTGAAAACTGGGCCCATAATAAAAAATCTAAGTACATTTTTGGATTCAGCATATCAAAGAACTTCAAGATTTCAATTTTTGTTAAAATCAGACTAAGTTTAATTTTGGACCCTTTGGACTTTAGTGTAGACCAATTTGAAAACAGGACCAAAAATGAAGAATCTACATACACAGTTAGATTTGGTATATCAAAGAACCCCATTTATTCAATTTTTGATGAAATCAAACAAAGTTTAATTTTGGACCCCGATTTGGACCAACTTGAAAACTGGGCCGATAATCAAGAATCTAAGTACATTTTTAGATTCAGCATATCAAAGAACCTAACTGATTCATTTTTTGTCAAAATCAAACTAAGTTTAATTTTGGACCCTTTGGACCTTAATGTAGACCAATTTGAAAACGGGACCAAAAGTTAAGAATCTACATACACAGTCATGACAGTTAGATTCAGCATATCAAAGAACCCCAATTATTCAATTTTGATGAAATCAAACAAAAGTTTAATTTTGGACCCTTTGGGCCCCTTATTATGTTGGGACCAAAACTCCCAAAATCAAACCCAACCTTTCTTTTATGGTCATAAACCTTGTGTTTAAATTTCATAGATTTCTATTTACTTATACTAACGTTATGGTGCGAAAACCAAGAAAAATGCTTATTTGGGTCCCTTTTTGGCCCCTAATTCCTAAACTGTTGGGACCTAAACTCCCAAAATCAATACCAACCTTCCTTTTGTAGTCATTAACATTGTGTTTAAATTTCATTGATTTCTATTTACTTAAACTAATGTTATTGTGCGAAAACCAAGAATAATGCTTATTTGGGCCCTTTTTTGGCCCCTAATTCCTAAACTGTTGAGACCAAAACTCCCAAAATCAATCCCAACCGTTCTTTTGTGGTCATAAACCTTGTGTCAAAATTTCATAGATTTCTATTAACTTAAACTAAAGTTATAGTGCGAAAACCAAGAAAATGCTTATTTGGGCCCTTTTTGGCCCCTAATTCCTAAAATGTTGGGACCAAAACTCCCAAAATCAATACCAACCTTCCTTTTGTGGTCATAAACCTTGTGTTAAAATTTCATAGATTTCCATTCACTTTTACTAAAGTTAGAGTGCGAAAACTAAAAGTATTCGGACGACGACGACGACGACGACGACGACGACGACGACGACGACGACGACGACGACGACGACGACGACGCTGACGCCAACGTGATAGCAATATACGACGAAAATTTTTTCAAAATTTGCGGTCGTATAATAAAAACTTGTTTGTAGTTATTTGTGTATTTATTTCATTCACTAACACCATGTTCACAGTTTTATTCATGTTTTGATCATTTTTTCCTCATAAAATATTCAAATTTTCAAATTTTTGGCATTATATCTAGGTGAAATTCTCAAAATTCTGCTATTTGACCCCAAATCGTAATTTTTTAACCCAAAACGGCAAACTTTTGAAAAATTTTATGAGGCTGAACAAATTCCTCACACTGAACGATGTCCATCCCAAGTGTTTTGTACATAAAACGACATTTTATGTCAAACCAGGTGCTCCGCAGGGCGCAGCTTTATACGACCGCAGAGGTCGTCCCCTGAACAGTTGGGGCAAGTATGGACAAAACATTCAAGCGTGATACAGCTCTGAATTTGGATTGTGATCAAATTTTTGACATTATATGTTTTTTTTTTACACAAAACAAATGTCAAGATTTTACAAATCAATTAAAGATTTCTTCAAACTTTTTAAATCTAAAATTAAATAGTTGACACAGCATAGGTTTCTGACACAGAATGAATGTGGTCTAATGAACTTAAAAGGTTTTTTTTTGCCTTTGAGCAATTCACTATGCTGTTGAATATTAATCCTCTCAAAAAAATGTTTGAAGAAATTTTCTTTTTATTTATGAAATCTGAAATGAGAAAAATTTAAACCCCCCCCCTTTTTTTCACATCCCCGTTTCCCTTTTTCCAAAACTGATATCAATTCAAATTTCTAATGGAGTTTGCAACAATAACTACTCTTTTAAATACATCATAAGATATTAAAATGTAAAATAAAGTGCTTGTTATCACTGAATGGTAAAGATTGGTTGGTAGTAAAAGTGAATATACATTGTTTATTGTATAAAACAATAAAAAAAACTTCATCAGCAACATTTTATATTGGCAAATTTCCAATGAAGTTATTTACATAAAGTTATTGGCAAATAAAAATAGAAAATGACATCATAGTCATGTCTGGCAAATGTCCAACATACATTATCTAAAAACATTTTAGATAAGATAAGGAAAAAAAGCTTCATCAGCAACATTTTATATTGGCAAATTTCCAATGAAGTTATTTACATAAAGTTATTGGCAAATAAAAATAGAAAATGACATCATAGTCAAGTCTGGTAAATTTCCAACATATATTATCAACTACTATTCTATACAAAGAAAGATAACTCCAATTGAAAATTAATTGCTATTGCACGTACAATATTGTGCAATTAGATATTTCTTGCTATTGTGCAATACTGTGCAATTGAAAAGGAGAAGGGGCTATAAGGGGCAAAATTGGCCTCAATTTCGAGAATTTTTCAAATTCTACTTATTCGTATGTGTATGGCTTTCTTTTTCCGTTACACATATTCATTTTATGAAAAAAATGTTTTTTTGTAGTTATGACGTCATAATGCCGTGTTTTGACAACACTTCACGTGCATATTTGTTGGCTTTTCACAATTTTTTACTCATTTTCACTAACTTTTTTTACGAAAAAAGTACCAGCGCATTCTTGCCCCAACGAAATATTTAATCAGAGCAATAATATCAACATAAAGCATCTTATGTTGAAATATTTCAGTGGGGCAAAGCTGCGCTCATACTGAATTTTAATTAAAAACTTGCTCAAAACCGGCATCAAAGTTCCAAAATTTTTCGTCCGTTTTTCATACATACCGTTATCGGAATAAGGTTGACCAGGAACAGCTGTATTTGTTTAACATATTATTAGTCAATGGTTGATAATAAAACAGTTTCATTATAGAAAGTAAATTGTAAAGTGTTTTTCTTCATATTAAAGTACATAACATAGCCTCTCAAGTACAGCCTAGCCCTTGTCGTCTTATATTTATTGTAAGTGATTATGGAACTGACACACAGAATTTTACTTGTTTCTGTTGTTAAGAAGCTTTTTATAGCGGAATAGAAATCAATGTATCATTCGTTAAATACTTGATATAAACAGACAGAATTAAAAAAACTTTCAATATTTAAACTTAACACGTAAAAAATTCCACAGCACAGCAGGGGAGTGTTTTTTTTTTGTTCTTTGGTTGTGAGCCAGAAAAGGTCCATTTCTGTTGTTTTTTTTTTGTTTTTTTTTTTTTTTTGCATTGGGAAGATCTTCTGGCTCTCTTCTACCTCTTCCCTTGAAATAGGTGGTTTAGACAGCAGAGGCACAAAACAAAAATGGCGTTGTTTTGTCGAAATGACAATAATAAATAGAGAGCCTCCCCGTGCTTAAGGTTTATGCTCTTATATTATACTAGATTATGAGCCTTCGGCTGTTGTCTGCTCTATGGTCGGGTTGTTATCGCTTTGACACATTCCCCATTTCCTTTCTCAATGTTATTATGAATGTAGATATATTAGAATGTGAGCTGTGTTATACATGTTTTTATGGTACGACAGCCTTAGTAGGACATCTCTGTAGGATGATAAGCTAGATGAATATAAGAACTACACGGACAATAACAGTTAAGGGCCAACTATTTAATATTCTAGGGAAGGAATTTTAAATTTATTGTTGTTAAACTCTACTTTCATCACTCATGATTTGGCTAGTGGTTAGTTGAAATCATTAGATGAGGAATGAAGAAGGAAAGAGGGTATTATTGATCATTTTAATATGTCGCTAAACATGCCTTTTTTTCAACTCTTAGCAGGCAACCATATTTATATACGAAATACTCCTGTCCCCACCCCAACCGAAGTTATTAAATATCAGATGGTTTTCTCTTATTTAACACAACTTTAAATTGATGCTAATTTTTAACGCACAGTGACACATATTTCATGCAATTGCATATTCAGGAAAAATGAGATTAAACATCAGATATATATAACATTGTATAATATAAAAACTAAGAGATGTGTTATTATTGATAATATGGCAACTATCCACCGGAGTTCAAATATGAAGTGGATGTAAGCAATTACAGGCAACCGTAAGGCCTTCAATAATGACAAAATCCGATACTGTTAAGCCGTGAAGTCCATGAAAAGTGTGAAACAATTTAAACGAATAAACTAACGGTTTAATTATACATAACAAATCAATTTAAAAAATATCTAAAATGAGTTGAGACATGAACCAACGACAACCACTAAACTGCAGGCTGCTGACTTGGGACAGGTTCATAAAGAATATGGCAGGGGTTGATATTAAAACGAAGATGTGGTATGATTGCCAATGAGACAATTTCTCACAAGAGACTAAATGACGCAGAAATTAACAGCCATATATCACCATACGCTCTTCAACATAAGCATAATAAAATTGAGAACGGACATGGGGAATGTGTCAAAGAGACAACATTTCACATATTCAGCTATAAAAGGCCCCGAAATCACTAGAAGAAAACTAACAGCCTAATTAATGTACAAAATAATGAACGAAAAACAAGTAAGTAACACAGCAACAAACAATAACCACTGACTTACAAGCTCCTGACTTGGGACAAGCATATAGTTTTTTACATACATAATTTGGCGGGGATTAACATGTAAGCCGCGGATCCCAACCATCCCCTAACCTAGTACAGTGGTTTAACAGCACAACAGCATGTTTGTGAGCGCTCAACCCTCCCCGAAGTTGAAACAGTAGCGTAGCAGTACAATATAAAAACAACCGGCACAAATCAGTTGCAATTAGATTAACTCAAAATATCGGTACAGACAAACACAAAATAAAACCAGCAAACTAGAATTAAGACAATAGAGTATTGAACTAAAAGTATTTGCAATTACTGGTAATGTGTTCAAAACTAATTGCAACAAGTACTGAGATAAATCTTGTTCTCCCAGAATGAAGTATCAATCAGTACACAACCAACTGGTCCTTTTTCGTTGTCTATAGTCCCTAGTGTAAACAGTGTATAACTTACATGTTTTATTTGATACACTTTCCCAATTTATTTCTTGATATCAAATGCATGAAATATTAAGAAGGGGGGGGGGGTGTATTTACATGTTAAAAAAAATTGGGTGCTGAATCTTTATGTTATTAGTAGTGATTTGGTCCAGTTCAAAAAGGTCAAATTTTATCACGCCTGAAGCTGTCAAACTGAATTTTACACCTCCTTAACACAGAATTGTCAATATTTTGAGTTAGAGCTGGTAGAAGTTTCTATAATTTTGATATTATTTGTCCCACTGGTAGAACACTACACTGTAAAAATCTTTTTGAGAAAGAGCAGCTGCGATTTTTTAAATTTGAATTTATTGTCTAAAAGAAATGCACTACGAAATAACTGTGTTCTCGGGCCAACTGATTTATTTATTAAGAAACGTCTGGTATACCTTATATACTTACATATAGATCCATATACAATGAAGGTTGTAGAAAAATGGTAGATCCGAAGGTTTTGACCATCAAAATTGTGCATTAGAAATAATATTTAGGACCAGAAGATGTTCTTCATGGAGCACCATAGAAAAACGATATTTAGAACTTCCAGATATCTTAGCTTTATACAAAAAAAATCCAGTTCGGTTTCTTTTAAAAAAAATGTATAGACTGAGATGTACTTTTTGATCAGTCATATTGACAAACATTGACGATTTTTCGTGCACTTTAAGATAAATCGTAAAAATCAAATAGTGGGAGATTAAGCCTGGTTTGTTTAGAAAAATTGAGACATAGGAAAGCACTTTAAAGAAAATTGTAACGAACAGAGCACACTTTTACAGTCATGCATGTCTACGGGACGTATCTTAATATTCTAAAAAAAAAAAAGGTCATCGAAAACTTGATTTATGTCATCCAACATAACAAAAATCTGCTATATTCGACGTCAAAATTAATTTTTATTTTACTCTTCACCAGAATATATAGTTATATACCTTTTATGGCAGGAATTTCATTGCAAACTCCATGATTATTAAAATCTGCTGAGGCTTGAGGTCCTTTAGGATATCCAGTTGTGATTGGTCTTAGTTGATTGTTCAGACTATATGTCTCTTCCAGACATGCATCTGATCCATGGTTTGATACAGTTAATTTTCTCTCCTGAATCTTCACAGAACTGAGCACACTGTAACATTTTCAACATCTCGAATCAGCTGACACTGCTCATGATCACATGCTGAGTATAATTCTAGCCTTTTGGGGTAACTGAGAAGTCAAGTAATGCAATGGTCTGCACGTCTACTCTGAGATGCACAATGTACATGACGTAGTTTAAAATCAATTTTAAGGCACTGCTTTGCTGCAGAAAGCTTATTCTTAGAAAACTTGGGCTGTTCATTTGACATACATGTGGATCCCTTATTATGAAGCTCATCAATCATCTCTTCAAGTCGTGTAAATGGGCGTATGACATTTGCGCCGATTTTGGAAATTTTCATTCTTTCATTTGCGCCGATTTCATTTTTTCATTTGCGCCGATTTTATATTTGCTCCTAATGAGATTTACAGTAAGTTAATACTTGTACATGTACTATACCATTGGTAATATCTGGTTATAAATGTTGTTCACTTATGTTTAATTAGTTAATTTTGATTCATATTGTTCTGGAACTTCGTTGTAACATGATGGACATATTGCACATTAAAACTAAGCCGAGGAGTCGATTCTTTAATCAGCGACGATCATACATACAGGAAGGTCAGTGTCCTAAAACATATCTTACTAATGAACCATACAATCGTCTAAATCCAGTCACCACGGATTCTGATAGTCTGACTATTATCAAAACACAAAACGAGCATAACCATGTGGCAGATGACCGAAAGTCAGAGGCTATGAACTACGGGTACGGTCAAGGAAAAAGTCTGGAGATGTTTCTTGTGGTCCTTCTTCCATCTCCCCGTGGTGAGCAGGGGACAACAGTTATATATATATATATACATGTTATGATTGACAATTCATTTCATTTGTACAAGTGGCTAACCGAAGACGTCTATAATAATTAATGAAAAATAACATGACTTTGTTAGAGAGTTGTCTCATTGGCACTCATACGGTACCACATCTTCTTATATCTATTCACCTGTAATTTACCTGTAAAAAAATCGGCGCAAATGAAAAAAAAAATCGGCGCAAATGAAAGAAAAAATCGGCGCAAATGAAATGCAGATCGGCGCAAATGCAAAACGTCGGTGTAAATGTGTCATTTTCATCTGCTGCAATATTGTCTAGACCTTGTAAACTTGTTCTTTTTGAAGCTGCATATGTTTGTAAGATTCTATACAAGGATGATTTTCTTAATGGAGTAAAGTCAGTATTTTCACAATAAGAAAGATATATATCATATATATATTAACCATCTGTGAAAGACATACTGTTCTGACTACATCTGGAATACTTAGACTTTTGCCACAGAGTCCAATTTCATATCTGGTGTTTCATATATTTAACTAACTGATTGAACAAAACAGGAGTCAGTTAAGAATGCCATAAAATGTTTTAATTTGACAGTGTTCATCCTTTGTCTGGGGTATTTTTCTTTGACCATGTCAACTAATCCTGTGGTTTCAATATCTAATATTTAGACTGATAATACATGTAGCTTGAAATGTTAGGTATGTATCTGTTTATATCTGACTTTGTGTATTTTTTTGACAGAACAGCCAGCAGTTGCTACTTTAATACATTGTTTTCAGTCTGTATGTTCATCTTAAATAATGTTAATATAAATCCTTCAGGTAATGAAGTTGTAATTCCAGAAGATAGTTTTGCTTTCTTTTAAATTCATCAGACTGGCCAGGTGCAATTCAAATATGTGTGATACTACTTCCTCAGTTTTTCGTGTATAGTATCTTTTGGTGCAGTCTGATGTACTATTCCAAGTTGTTTTAGTTGCAATTTTAAGGAACTCACAGTATTATTTGAGATCAGTGTCAAACAGTTATTAACATTACCAAGTTGATGATCAGTACATGTACTTCCCTGTGCCACAAAAATTCTGACGTCTGACTCCAATTTGATATCTGTGAATCTGTAATAGATCCCTGAAATAAAAGAATACAATTAACAGATATCTATGAACATGATACATTAATAATTCTTATAATAATATGATTTAAAATTGAGAAAGGAAATGGTGAATATGTCAAAGCGACAACCACCCGACCATAGAGCAAACAACAGCCGAAGGCAACCAATGGGTCTTCAATGTAGCGAGAATTCCCGCACCCGTAGGTGTCCTTCAGCTGGCCCCTAAAATATGCATAATAGTACAGTGATAATGGACGTCATACTAAACTCCGAATTATACACAAGAAACTAAAATTTAAAAATCATACAAGACTAACAAAGGCCAGAGGCTCCTGACTTGGGACAGGCGCAAAATTGCGGCGGGGTTAAACATGTTTATGAGATCTCAACCCTCCCCCTATACCTCTAGCCAATGTAGAAAAGTAAAAGAATAACAATACGCACATTAAAATTCAGTTCAAGAGAAGTCCGAGTCTGATGTCAAAAGATGTAACAAAAGAAAATAAATAAAATGACAATAATACATAAATAACAACAGACTACTAGCAGTTAACTGACATGCCAGCTCCAGACCTCAATTAAACTGATTGAAAGATTATGTCTTCATCATATGAATATCAGGTACAATCCCTCCCGTTAGGGGTTTAGTATCATACTATCATAAAATATATGAGAAGAACATAACCCGTGTCATGCCAACAACTGTTTTTTTAGAAATAAATGTGTTTAGTTCCGATGCAAAGACCCTATCAGTGAATCAATGTTAAAGCCAAAATATGCAATCTTTAATGACCTGACAACAGTATCGTAACTATATCCCCTTTTAATAAGTCTATTTAAAGGTTTTGTTAGTTTCTGAGGAGAATACTGACATTTTTGTGCTTTATAAAGAATATTTCCATAAAATTTTGGATGTGAAATACCTGAACGTATAAGATGTCTGCATGTTGAGTTATATTTACGAATTATTTCCTTATACCGGTGATAAAATTTAGTAAATGTTTTGACCAGTTTGTGATATCGAAAACCCTGGTGTAATAATTTTTCAGTAATACATAAATTTCTCTCGCTAAAATCTAATACATTGTTACATACACGAGCGAATCGTACAAGTTGAGATATATAAACACCATAAGATGGTGACAAGGGAACGTCACCATCTAAAAATGGATAATTAACAATAGGAAATGAAAAATCATCTCTTTTATCATAAATTTTTGTATTAAGCTTCCCGTTTATGATATAGATATCAAGATCGAGGAAAGGGCAGTGGTCATTGTTATCATTAGCTTGCATATATCAATAAATACTTGAACGGGATTGGTCAATTTCATTATTCCCCCTTGGTTTACACTTCAATAAATATAAAAAAGAAGATGTGGTATGAATGCCAATGAGACAACTATCCACAAAAGACCAAAATGATACAGACATTAACAACTATAGGTCACTGTACGGCCTTCAACAATGATCAAAGCCCATACCGCATAGTCAGCTATAATAGGCCCCGATAAGACAATGTAAAACAATTCAAACGAGAAAATGATACATTAATAATTCTTATAACAAGAGGCTCTCAAGAGCCTGAATCGCTCACCTGGTAAACAATGCCTTATTGAACATATTGAACCATGCCAGGCATGTACAGCTAACAATTCTTCAATATTACAAATATATATGACTTACTGTTTATAAATAATGAAAATGAGACCAAAACACAAACACTTAAAACTTAGCAATGGACTGTGAAAATGAGGTCAAGTTCAAATAAAACCTGCGTAACCGACATATAGATCATAAAATATTTTCATACACCAAATATAGTTGACCTAATGCATAAAGTATTAAAATGACAATTTTGGTCATATTAACCTATTTGTAGATCTTACTTTGCTGATCGGGTCAATTGACAATTTTGGTCATATTTAACTTATTTGTAGATCTTACTTTGCTGATCATTTTTGTCGAGCCTTCGACTTTAGTCGAAAAAGCGAGACTAAGCGATCCTACATTCCGTCGTCGTCGGCTGCGTCCACAAATATTCACTCTGTGGTTAAAGTTTTTGAAATTTTAATAACTTTCTTAAACTATACTGAATATCTACCAAACTTGGACAGAAGCTTGTTTATGATCATAAGAAAGTATCCAGAAGTAAATTTTGTAAAAATAAAATTCCATTTTTTCCGTATTTTACTTATAAATGGACTTAGTTTTTCTGTGAGGAAACATTACATTCACTCTGTGGTTAAAGTTTTTAAAATTTTAATAACTTTCATAAACTATCCTTGATTTGTACCAAACTTGGACAGAAGCTTGTTTATGATCATCAGATAGTATCAAGAAGAAAATTTTGTAAAAATAAACTTCCACTTTTCCGTATTTTACTTATAAATGGACTTATTTTTTTGGCCAGAAACAAAACATTCACTCTGTGGTTTAAGTTTTTAAAATTTTTATAATGTTCTTAAACTATCCTGGATTTCTACCAAACTTAGACATAAGCTTGTTTCTGATCATAAGATATTATTCAGAAGTAAATTTTGTGAAAAAAAAATTCACTTTTTCCGTATTTTACTTATAAATGGACTTAGTTTTTCTTCCAGTTAACATTGCATACAGTCTGCAGTTAAAGTTTATAAAACATTTATTAGATTCATAAACTATCCTGGATTTTTTACCAAACTTGGAAGCTTCTTTCAATCAAACGACAGTATCGAGAGGGAAATTTTTATTGATGTTTTTCCTCATTTTTGTTGAGTCTGCAATTAACAGCAAAAGTAGGCGAGACATTGGGTTCCGTGGAACCCTTACGAATTTTTGCTGTTTACAGTTTATCTTTATCTATAATGATATTCAAGATAATGACCAAAAACTGCAAAATTTCCTTAAAATTACCAATTAAGTGGCAGCAACCCAACAATGGTTTGTTTGATTCGTCTGAAAATTTCAGGGCTGATAGATCTTGACCTAATGAACATTTTTACCCCTGTCAGATTTGCTCTAAATGCTTTCATTTTTGAGATATAAGCCAAAAACTGCATTTGACCCCTATGTTCTATTTAAAGTAAGGGCGGCCATGTTTTTTGACGGATCAAAAATCGAAGCACACACTTTGTGCAGGATAATCTAAGGAACTATCATGCTAAGTTTCATCCAAATCCATTCAGTAGTTTCAGAGGAGAAGATTTTTTAAAGTTAGCAAATATGATGAACAAATTGTGAAAAATTGTCATTAAAGGACATTTACCCCTTAAGGGGTCAATTGACAATTTTGGTCATATTAACCTATTTGTAGATTTTACTTTGCTGATCATTTTTGCTGTTTACAGTTTATCTTCATCTATAATAATATTCAAGATAATGACCAAAAACTGCAAAATTTCCTTAAAATTACCAATTAAGTGGCAGCAACCCAACAATGGTTTGTTTGATTCATCTGAAATTTTCTGGGCTGATAGATCTTGACCTAATGAACATTTTTACCCCATGACAGATTTGCTCTAAATGCTTCCGTTTTTGAGATATAAGCCAAAAACTGCATTTGACCCCTATGTTCTATTTTAAGTAACAGCGGCCATGTTTTTTGACTGATCAAAAATCGAAGCACACACTTTGTGCAGGATAATCTAAGGAACAATCGTTTTAAGTTTCATTCAAATCCATTCAGTAGTTTCAGAGGAGAAGATGTTTGAAAAATTGTTAACGACGACGACGACGACGACGTTGACGACGACGGACGCCAAGTGATGAGAAAAGCTCACACCAGGTGAGCTAATAATATGATTTGCATATATCAATAAATACTTGAACAGGATTGGTCAATTTCATTATTCCCCCTTGGTTTACACTTCAATAAATATAAAAAAGAAGATGTGGTATGATTGCCAATGAGACAACTATCAACAAAAGACCAAAATGACACAGACATTAACAACTATAGGTCACTGTACGGCCTTCAACAATGATCAAAGCCCATACCCCATAGTCAGCTATAATAGGCCCTGATAAGACAATGTAAAACAATTCAAACGAGAAAACTAACGGTCTATTTATGTAAAACAAGAGGCTGTCACAACAACAGCAAACCAAATTTATTAACATTTATTTGTATCCTGCCAATATCACAAGAACCATAACTGATGAACGGTGAAAATGAAAATCGTCAATATCAAATTTGACCTCCATTTTGTCATCAGTATCAACATTTTAAAATTTGAAAAGCTTAGGTTGAATGGTTCATGAGTAAATGCACGGACACAACTGGAAAAGCCATTTTTCAATCTTTCAAGAACCATAACTCCTGAACCGTAAAATTCAAAATCGTCATTATTGAACTTGACCTCCATTTTGTCATCAGTAACAACATATTAAAATTTGAGAAGCTTTGGTTGAACAGTTCATGTGTAAATGCACGGACACAACTGGAAATGCCATTTTTCAGTCTTTCAAGAACCATAACTCCTGAACGGCAAAAGTCAAAATCGTCATTATTGAACTTGACCTCCATTTTGTCATCAGTAACAACATATTAAAATTTGAAAAGCTTTGGTTGAACAGTTCATGGGTAAATGCACGGACACGACTGGAAAAGCCATTTTTCAATCTTTCAAGAACCATAACTCCTGAACGGTAAAAGTCAAAATCGTCATAATTAAACTTGACCTCCATTTTGTCATCAGTAACAACATATTAAAATTTGGGAAGCTTTGGTTGATAAGTTCATGCGTAAATGCACAGACACGACTGGAAAAGCCATTTTTCAATCTTTCAAGAACCATAACTCCTGAACGGTAAAAGTCAAAATCATCATTATTGGACTTGACCTTCATTTTGTTGTCTGTAACAACATAATAAAATTTGAAAAGCTTGGTTGAACGGTTCATGAGTAAATGCACGGACAATATTTAGTTGCTGCCCGGCCGCCCGCCCAACCGGTTGCCCGCTGTACATCCCCAAATCAATAACCGACATTTTTGTCACAAAAATCCGGTTAAAAATGAACGAACAACAAATATGTAACACATAAACAAACGTAAAACCACTGAATTACAGGCTCCTGATTTCATGTTTCTGAAACCACTTTCATAAACTTCAGTGATCTATTCATGCGCAATACACATGCATAAAAGGATCCCAGGATTTTCATCAAATTGAGATTGAAAAACAAATAAACATAACAGTAGACTTTTTTCTATTTAATGCACATATAACAGAAAAAAACAAGAATGTGTCCATATATAGTACACGGATGCCCCACTCGCACTATCATTTTACATGTTCACTGGACCGTGAAATTGGGGTCAATACTTTAATTTGGCATTAAAATTGGAAAGATCATATCATAGTTAATATGTGTACTAAGTTTCAAGTTGATTGGACTTCAACTTCATCAAAAACTACCTCAACCAAAAACATTAACCTTAAGTTTGCCACTTTTCTGTGGAAAGACTTATTGTTTTTGTTCTGATTATTATTATTATTAGGTCTTTCCACTTTTCTGTGGAAAGAACTATTGTATTTGTTCTGATTATTATTATTATTAAGTCTTTCCAATTTTCTGTGGAAAGACTTATTGTTTTTCTTCTGATTATTATTTTTTTTTTCCGCCACATTCTGAAATTTTTGTTTTCGCAATATGTCGCTTAGATATTTTGTATATTGTATCGTATAGTTTATACAGTTTTAAATCTCACCCTGCTAAGACGAACAATTTTCTTTGTAAGAGTTATCTCCCTATTCACTGTTTATCATCTGTGTGCATCTCCTTCGTAACAAAAAAAGTTATCGACAGAATTCTTTTTACAAATTGTTCGTTACATCCTCAGTAAATTTTGGCTAATTTGGATCGAAGCAATTCGATGAACTTTTATAGGAGTTATCTACCTTTACAAAATAAATTTGTCGGTATGTTTTTTTTAACTCATAAACAGTTAACCGTATAACCCTGGAATGTTTTAATTTGCGACTCCTAGGTCAGAACTAAGAAAATGAGGTCAAGGTCAAAGGTCAAAGTCAAGTTCTCAATTGTGACTTTTGCTTGTTTTTGCATTTTCTCCGACACTTTGAGAGATACATATAAAAGAACCCCAAGATTTCAATTTTTGTTAAAATCAGACTAAGTTTAATTTTGGACCCTTTGGACTTTAGTGTAGACCAATTTGAAAACAGGACCAACCAGGTGCTCCGCAGGGCGCAGCTTTATACGACCGCAGAGGTCGAACCCATAACAGTTGGGGCAAGTATGGACAAAACATTCAAGCGTGATACAGCTCTGAATTTGGATTGTGATCAAATTTTTGACATTACATGGTTTTTTTTTACACAAAACAAATGTCAAGATTTTACAAATCAATCAAAGACTTCTTCTTCAAACTTTTTAAATCTAAAATTAAATAGTTGATCATGACACAGCATAGGTTTCTGACACAGAACGAATGTGGTCTAATGAACTTAAAAGTTTTTTTTGCCTTTGAGCAATTCACTATGCTGTTGAATATTAATCCTCTCAAAAAAATGTTTGAAGAAATTTTCTTTTTATTTATGAAATCTGAAATGAGAAAAATTTAACCCCCCCCCCTTTTTTCACATCCCCGTTTCCCTTTTTCCAAAACTGATATCAATTCAAATTTCTAATGGAGTTTGCAACAATAACTACTCTTTTAAATACATCATAAAATATTAAAATGTAAAATATAGTGCTTGTTATCACTGAATGGTAAAGATTGGTTGGTAGTAAAAGTGAATACATTGTTTATTGTATAAAACAATAAAAAAAACTTCATCAGCAACATTTTATATTGGCAAATTTCCAATGAAGTTATTTACATAAAATTATTGGCAAATAAAAATAGAAAATGACATCATAGTCATGTCTGGCAAATGTCCAACATACATTATCTAAAAACATTTTAGATAAGATAAGGGAAAAAAAGCTTCATCAGCAACATTTTATATTGGCAAATTTCCAATGAAGTTATTTACATAAAGTTATTGGCAAATAAAAATAGAAAATGACATCATAGTCATGTCTGGCAAATTTCCAACATATAAAATCAACTACTATTCTATACAAAGAAAGATAACTCCAATTGAAAATTAATTGCTATTGCACAATACTGTGCAATTAGATATTTCTTGCTATTGTGCAATACTGTGCAATTGAAAATTTCTTGCTATTGCACAATACTTGATATGGAATCCTGATTTGGACCAACTTGAAAACTGGGCCCATAATCAAAAAGCAAAGTACATGTTTAGATAAAGCATATCAAATAAGCCCAAGAATTTAATTTTTGTTAAAATCAAACTTAGTTTAATTTTGGACCCTTTGGACGTTAATGTAAACCAATTTGAAAACGGACCAAAAATTAAGAATCTACATACACAGTTAGATTTGGCATATCAAAGAACCCCAATTATTCAATTTTTGATGAAATCAAACAAAGTTTAATTTTGGACCCCGATTAGGACCAACTTGAAAACTGGGCCAATAATAAAAAATCTAAGTACATTTTTAGATTCAGCATATCAAAGAACCCCAAGGATTCAATTTTTGTTAAAATCAAACTAAGTTTAATTTTGGACCCTTTGGACCTTAATGTAGACCAATTTGAAAACGGGACCAAAAATTAAGAATCTACATACACAGTTAGATTCGGCATATCAAAGAACCCAAATTATTCAATTTTTGAAAAAATTAAACAAAGTTTAAATCTGGACCCTTTGGGCCCTTTATTCCTAAACTGTTGGGACCAAAACTCCCAAAATCAATACCAACCTGAACCTTCCTTTTATGGTCATAAACCTTGTGTTTAAATTTCATAGATTTCTATTTACTTATACTAAAGTTATGGTGCGAAAACCAAAAAAAATGCTTATTTGGGTCCCTTTTTGGCCCCTAATTCCTAAACTGTTGGGACCTAAACTCCCAAAATCAATACCAACCTTCCTTTTGTGGTCATAAACATTGTGTTTAAATTTCATTGATTTCTATTTACTTAAACTAAAGTTATAGTGCGAAAACCAAGAAAATGCTTATTTGGGCCCTTTTTGGCCCCTAATTCCTAAAATGTTTGGACTAAAACTCCCAAAATCAATCCCAACCTTCCTTTTGTGGTCATAAACCTTGTGTTAAAATTTCATAGATTTCTATTCACTTTTACTAAAGTAAGAGTGCGAAAACTAAAAGTATTCGGACGACGACGCCAACGTGATAGCAATATACGACGAAAAATTTTTCAAATTTTGCGGTCGTATAAAAATGTAATATTTAAAAACTAAATAAAAAAAATTGTATAAATTAAAAACAAAGAAAAATTGTAAAAATTGAAAATATGAAAATATATGACCAAAAACAACTTTGAATAAGAAATATTTTGTTAATTTATATTTTGACAAAAATTATCAACATAAATTTATTAAAAAACATTTACCAGGCATGCGCCGGAAAGTAAACATCTGTACGTTGATGGTTTTCTGTAACAAAAGAAGAGAAGAAGAAATCCAACCCCCATAATAGATCATGAATTTATTTATTTATATTTATTTTATCAAATATTATAGGATGCCGAATTGACTTTAAATAGGTGCTGATTTGACTAGTTCCGATTTAACAAGGTGCCGATTTGACTTGAAGTTGTACCCATTATAAATTGCCTTCCGACAGAATTTCGGCTGTAAAATCTCGTCTCTGTCCACATTTCAGTCCTAACCTTTTGAAATGTGATGTAACATCCCCCTGGCAATCAAACAACTCTACTAAATGTGTGCCATGAAGATGTAAACATAAAACATAAATTGATAATGTTACAGACAGCATCCATGTTGTATACAGCGCCATCTATAAATAGTTCTAAAGGGAGATAAGGTAAACTTCTTCTTCTTCTTCCAAATTTTCACATCCTTTGTAGGACAACCACACCGTTACGGCGTGTAGAACAAAACCCACCACCATGAATGTAGGAATATAATATGTACACTATATATTGAATAATGATATCCTCCACTAATATATACAGGATCACTTTCTAGTTGCACAGAACGGGCAGATTTAATACTGCTGTTCCTCAATCCCAATCTTAACCAGCGCATACCAAATTTAAAGCACAGAGAACTTGAGAAAATACGTCGAGGAAAACGCACCAGAGAGGAAAACTGCACATTGGGACAATTCGTGCCAACAGGCCATAAGATTGAGGATTGAGGACGTATAGAAGAGGGACGAAAGATACCAAAGGGACAGTCTAACTCATAAATCTAAAACAAACTGACAACGCCATGGCTAAAAATGAAAAATACTAACAGACAAACAAAAGTATACATGACACAACATAGAAAACTAAAGAAAAAACAACA